>NC_136491.1:119261582-119331582 GCF_053919585.1 Euprymna scolopes
TGACAAAAACAAATAATGTTTATATTAATTATGTTGTGTGAAAAAAGTCTTTAGATGTGAAACATCAAAAAAGCTTTGAAATAAAAAGATCAGACTTCCTTTTTGACACACCAAAATAAACAAGAGTAGGAAAATGCAAGACAGTGGTATGTTGGGTGTGGCAGTTGCTGTCGCCCATCGAGTACACTATTCTTATATAAGAAGGTCGCTCCAAAGTATATTTTTTTTAACTCAAAAAAAGTTGAAGAGCTACCAAAAAGGGAGTGGTACCATTAAAACCATCAACCTTTTGTGCTTCAAAATTTATTTTTCTACAAAGTCACCACGATACTCAATGCACTTTTGTCAGGAATTTATTGACGCATCCCTGCTGCTGACGCACGTCCACAGGTGTTGCTTTCTTAGAGCCTCACACCGCCAATATCTGTAACAGAGAGATGACACTTTCAGGTCATGAATGCATAAGTTCAGTCATCATAGCAATGCAATTTGCAATCCGCTCTGATCCATTCAGACGGGATAAAAAATAGAAACTATTTCTGGAACGCTCCTTGTAAATTTATCCAGAGTGATGAGTGCAGCTGAATTTTGTTGTTGATTTTTTTAATTTTTTTTTAATGTCTTCACTTCATTGATTAGGTATTAAAGTTCACAATCAGTAAGATACCATTAACTCCCCCTGTTTCCTTTTTTCCTTCTACTTAACCCCCCCCCCACTCCTACTTAAATATCAACTTGTCAGTTTTAGACTGTAAATAAACCGGAAGACAGTAGCAGATTCATCTTTAAAAAGGGTAAGAGGACCTTACTAATCTATCTCTTCATGTATTTTATTTTATTGTTTGTTTTATTTTCCTTTTTTTTTTTTTCTTTTTTAGCTACCGCACTCTACATAATTGTGAATACATTTTCTATATAAATAAAACAGTAGATGTATGTATGTGTGTGTGTGGAAATATTTAACCGATAAACTCTCAAACTACTGGTCACATAACACTGAAATTAACAGGAAATAGTAATTGTACACTAAAGATAGTTTATAACAAGTAACATCTTTGTTTGGATGAATTAATAACTATTGTGGCGGAACTAACCTATGTTATCTACTATTGCAATCTCAATGATTACCAGAAGACTAAGCCATAAGGTGTCAATCAATATCCAGTGAACCAACCTAGGTTGTTTGTTGGCTACGATGAACACCTCACCTATTTTATTTATGTATTTATCTTTTTTTTACATGGTAGTCACCACTTATCAAGGCCCGGAGGTCACTCGGGGATAAGGGTTATTGCGTGTACAGTAATCAATGGGATAATATCGTAGTAATCGTTAGTAATGGAGATTTGATAAAGTGTCTTACTTAAGGGAGCAGTTTATCAGGAATTTGTTTATGTTGGACTTGAAGACATCCAAGTTGTAGTCAGGTGGGAAACAGGTAAACGGAAGAGAGATCCACAGGCATGCACTTCTAAGAAAGAAACCTTGTTCATGGAATCTACGTTTTGATTTAGGCACAGATAAAGAGTGGGGAAAATTATTGACAGTGGTTTCAGCTAGGCAGGTGTTTTTTGTGAAAGATTGGCGAGAGAGAGCCAGAGATTGGAGCTCAGACAAGCATTTGCCATGGGAATAACGATAAAACAAAGACAGGATCGCGACGTCTCTTCTGTAGGAGAGAGGTTGCAGAGAAGAGAAAAGGGCATCCCCCACTAAGCTACAAAGTCTATTTTGTACTCTGTCAAGGCAGGATATGCTGTTTTTAGCAACTCCTGTCCAGATGTGGCAGCAGTACTTCATCCTTGGATGTACTTGGCTTTTATATAGATAGAGAATTGCATCAGCAGTGAGATATATACTGGAGCGGTAGAAGGATCCCACCATTTTTCCAGCGACATTGGTAACAGATTTGATGTACATGTTCCATTTCAGATCAGGAGTAAAGGTCAGTCCCAGAAGCTTGTCAAAACATAGAGTTTGTTACTTTATTTTGGCGTTCTACTTTTCTTTGTAATTTTTTAACAGAGCTATAACAATGGCGATGTCAGATTCTGAACTCATAGAGGTCACTTGAATTTAAAATATCCTCAGCATTCAAAAGAACTTACGACAAAACGCTGAATTAAACAAAGAAAGTATTCAGAAAACACTGAAATGTAAAAACCAAATAAATGGATGGACATAAAAGTTTGAATTGCAAACTTGTGGAAAGTAAGGATATTTTCTTTTTTTTCTTATCATCACGACATCTCAGCCCACTCATGAATACAAAAGAAAGAGAATACAAATTATTCACATTTTTTTTTTTTTGTGTCATTAAATAAGTGTGTTAGCAAACTTTTTTTTACTTACCAAAAACTAAAAAGTAAATACATCATGGTCAACATTGCTTTTTCCTGTTCTATGGGAAAAGACATTTGCTTTGAAAAAATATTGAATATTTCTGTCGACATATCTATATTTTTTTCTCGTCTATAAAAAAGACATTCTTTTTGAGAGAAATATTCTTTCCAAGGAATGTAAAACTGTATGTTCAATGTTTGTTTGCAAAGTTATTAAAGGAAATAAAATACATGTTGTTACTTTTTTCCCCAGTTGTTCTAAAAATACTAAAAACTGGCTAATTTGAACACGGTTTGGTAAAATTTCCGTTAATTCAGTATTTTACCCATTATACAAAAATGGACTTTTTACAAAGTAGATTGGAACAATTATTAAAACTACAAATTGAACACCAGAAACGCTCAGATAAAAGACAGCATCATCAACAACAACAAGAACAACTAACGAGGCTAGAGGCCCAGCAATATGAAAATCAACAGCACACAAAAGAGCTGCTTACTTAAGTCATAAAAAATATGTCCGCCAATAATACTACCACATTTTGACAATATTCAATATAGAATGTGATTGACAATTTCTGCTATGGACCTGAAGAAGGTAAATCATTTGAAGCTTATTTTCCTTAGTATGAAGATTTTTTAGTATCTACTGCAAACAGTGCTCGGCCTAGAAAAAGGTTGTTTACTCTTACAGAAACTAGATGACTAAGCATAACAAGTTTGTGGGTCTTTTTTACCTCGGAAAACGTCAGAATTGACTTTTGCCAAGATGGTGGAACTTCTTACAGAAGTATTTAGCCCGAAAGTTTCTTTATTCCATAAGTGTCAGTCATGTTTGAATTTACAGAAGAATGACGAAGATGATTTCGCAATGTATGCAGCCATGGTAAATAAACATTGCGATGAATTCAAACTTGCAAACCTCAGTGCAGACAATTTTAAATGTTTAGTATTTGCGCAAGGATTGACTTCTGGTCGAGATGTGGAAATATGTGTTCTAAAATTACGAAATGAACCAAACCTAACTCTACAAAAGTTAATAGAAGACTGCCAAAAAAAGATTCAATGGATATCACAGTTGGAGTCGCACAGATAAAAAACAAATTAGACAGATAATTTAAAAACATATAAAAAATAAAACACAAGTTAGAGGAAAAGGACACATATCGACACATAGCTAAGAAAGAATTTGAAGAAAGAAAATTCCCGTCTCCGTGTAAGCAATGTGGTAATTTGCATTGGGTTAAGGACTCAATATTTATCAAGAAAATGCTTAATATATTAAAAAAAAAAATAGGACACAAAAGTACTCATTGCAGAAATAAAATTAAATACAAAACTCCAGTGTGTTTGGCGGAGACTGAAAATAAAAAGAGTTGCAAAAATATGTGACTATAAAAATCAATGATAAAGAAATAAAAATGCAACACGATTTGGGTTCAGATCTTTTGATAGTAAATTTAAATAGCTGGAAGAAATTGATAAACCCACATGAGAAAATGGCAATAAAATGTTTTTCTTGCAGGTCAAAAGAAAAAAATATTGCCCTGAACAATGAATCCCCCAAGAAGTAAAGACTATTGAAACCATCTACAACACGTTTGATATTGAGCCTCCCCAAATCACACCAGAACCATGACGTTCGAGAATGAAAAGGAAAATCACCAAGCTGTTCAATGAGGAAAAAATATTGATTCACCGTCCAGAGTCATCAGCCGGGGGGGGGGGGGACTAAGCTATGTTACCTACTAATAGACTATTCCAATCTCAATAAATACTGGAAGACTAAGCCATAAGGTGTCAGTGAATCTCCGGTACTCGTACTGGACTGGTATCTGGAGTGTGGTGTCTTCTCAGATGCTGGACTCAAATTAATTGTTCTTAGTCAATGGAGGGGGAAACCCTTCTATACTAAGGCAATTTTATTTTTGCAGAATCCCCTTTGGAGGAGAGCTGGTTATCTCCCACATTAAACCGACCTTGTGTCACATTTTGTTTCATGGGAAACAAATAAATAACCAGTCGATATCTGGTGGACCAACCACTACGACGAACAATCCACCTATTGTATGCTTTACAATACATGTTGTTACTTTATTTTGGCATTCTGTTTTTCTTTGTAATCCTTTAACGGGGTTATAACAATAATGCACAGAGAAATATGTCAGCAAGTTGAAATGCAAAATGTTCATTTCAACTTGCTGACATATTTCTATTACTTTTGCACATACGCAAATTTAAAGGTTGTTGAAAAGGTTTAATTTTAAATCTTTCTTATCTATCTGTCGATATCTCAAACAGTAGGGAACCTGGCTGGAGTGCTAAATGTTTTGGTTTTGATTCTAGCTAATGGCACCCAAGTCATTATTATTTTTTTAATCTTTTAAAATTAGTATTATATATTAGGTACAATATAATATTCAATAGAGAATTGGCTCTGTAATAATAAATACAAAATCTGTATGAATTAAAATATATTTAAGCATATTTTACAACCAGGCAAGGCCTGATGCCCCACTCCACTAGTCATGAATAGAATTATTGAAAACATTAAGGATATTTTAAGTAGGTTATAGAGCAAATGTGATATTGTGGTGACTGTGTTTAGTTAAGAGTAGCAATAGACCTATAGGACTTATAAATTATTGGCCTTGTGTCTAATTTATTAAATATTTTTTGTAATTTTAATAAAGAAATAAATTCACAATTATTGAAAAACAAATTATTGAAAGGTGTTGCAATATTTTTGATATATTGAAGGGTATGATTAAAAAAATTTAGAAGGTTCTATTTATAGACACTGGCGATAGGCACTGACCAATCAAATGGAACCATGTTCTGCTAGCAACCAATCAGAAACCGGAATCTCTCTATAAAATATTGGATATTTTAGAATTCCCACTCATAATTTTTCATATTTACATAAGAAAGATCTTTGCTCTTTTTCTGCAAACTTTTAAAGTTCAGGACTTCTAGATCATCTACCCACTGAAAAGTTATTTTCATCTCTTATAAGAGTTATATGGATTAGCTTCTTATCAAAAACTCTTTTTCATCACCAAGACTTATACAGATCAGCTACCTAAAGAAAACTCATTTTCATCTCCAGGACTTATACAGATTAGCTACCCATCAGAAACTCTTCTGAAATTAAACATAGCTTTCAATTCAAAATAGGAGGAAGGGGGGGGGGTCTGACATTAATTTAATGTAAAATGTCTTCTAACTTTCAGCCTGGAAAAACTTACAACTAAATCCAATGAGCCCAAACAAACAAATTTATAGTCTTAGTTATTGGTTTGAACTTAAGATATAAGATATCCATTGAATGAGCTTATCAAACATAGAAAGTAAAGTCGATCTCTTTCTTGATCTTTGTAATTCATAGTTTTTTCTTTAGTGCAATGTGAACAGACATCTCGCTGCCCAACTCCCTACATAGTGCACCTGTAGACACAATCACAAATAGTAGCTCTTTATATCCAAGTGGCAATAAGCCCTGCTTGGAGTGAATAATAATAATAATGACTGGTGGGATCTGTGGAAATTCCACAATGGACTCTTTCATATGTTGATGTTGGCATTCTGAGGATGTTCAGTGTAAATGGAGATGCCCTGGTCAGGGGTATTTATCTAAGCTAGTAGGGACGCCCGTTCGTAAAAGACACTTAAATATGCTTGTATATATTATTACAGAGTCAATTCGATTCTTATAAAGTTGTGATTTCAAAAATAAAAAAATATATATCTATATAACTTGAGTGCATCTGCTTGAATTGAAACCAAAACCAAAACTTATGAAGAAAAAAAAAAATATATATATATATATATATATATATATATATATATATATATATATATATCTTTTTTGTATAATATATACAGGAATTTACATTTATATCGGTAGTCGGTACCGACGGTTTCAAGCCCGGTAGTTGAGGACTGCTCTTAATGTCCGCCTCAGGCTCTCTTCAGCCGACTCTCATCTATCTTTAACCGGAACCGGAACTCTATATATGCACACCATAATTTTTATTTATTTATTTTATCCTTTTTTTTTTTTTTTTTTTGTATGCTATTTTAATAAGGTAATACATTTGAAGCAATAAATTAAAAAGTATGGGATGATGCCTTCTATATCATTATTTTTCTTTAAGCATCCCTCCCCCATATTATTATTTTTCTTTAAGCATCCCCCCCCTAAATAATAATATAGAAGGCATCATCCCATACTTTTTAATTTATTGCTTCAAATGTATTACCTTATTAAAATAGCATACAAAAAAAAAAAAAAAAAAGGATAAAATAAATAAATAAAAATTATGGTGTGCATATATAGAGTTCCGGTTCCGGTTAAAGACAGATGAGAGTCGGCTGAAGAGAGCCTGAGGCGGACATTAAGAGCAGTCCTCAACTACCAGGCTTGAAACCGTCGGTACCGACTACCGATATAACCCTTTCTCCTTCGCAGGGGTCGCGCGCGCACGGTGAAAAACGACGCACACTAACCCTAAGGACGGTTGGCTATATTTTCGCTCCTTCGAGCCTCGGACCCCGCACAAGCATCCGTCTCTCTCCCTCTCTCTACTGAGTCTCTCCGAATTGGACGTTGGTATCTGGCCGTCTAGTGTTGTAACGCCCAATCGGGAATTCTTGGTAATTTCTGCCGTGATCGTCTTCTCGTCGGTGGCCGTCTCTCTCTGTCTGCGACGGCTGGAAAGTCAAGTTTGGTTATGCTGAAATCGAAGGGCAGTCTTCACAAGTATAAATGGAAACAATCAACAACGATGAGGATAGTTTAGGCTGTTCATTTAGTGATTCGGTATACATTAAGACTCAGCTCGTCCCTTATACTTTCGTCAGGCTTGGAATGCAACCCCCACAGTGTATTTAAACAAAAACTCTAAGTGGCGGTCTTGTTAGTTCTCTTCGTCTCAATTAGAAGAGGCTAGCGGCACGCGTGGCTTCCCAACTCCTCTGTTCGACAGACTGTCCGATTCTCTTCTTTTGTCTATCTCCGCAGTAGTTTTATTAAACGTCATCCTCCCCTTCCTTCTGTAGTCGACCCAATCTCTATATTCGACGGGTAATCATCATTCTTTCTCTCTCTCTCTCTCTCCTTCCCAACCGACCCCCCTCTCGATTCAATTCCGAGAATTAGTTATCTCTCTAGGCAATTAACCAATTTGTTCCCTTAAAATTAGAATGACTAATTCAATTGTTTTCGGGTTTATTCTTTCTCTCTCATCACCTCCAACTTGTTGGTTTAAGTGAATCATGTTATCATTTACACTCGGATCGTCGACTTTACTCGTCGACCCTTCCCAGACCTCCTTGCGTTTTCCTCGCCAACCCGACATCTGGCTTATCTTTAATCTGGCCCTTTTGAACTCCAGATAATTTACTTGTCAACCGATGACAATTTGTTGGTTTCTCACGAGATGGGACTGAGACCTCTCGCCCAGCTCCATCCCACTCACCCTCAACCTAGGAAGCAAGGTTATCCGGTGTCGCCCGGCTTCGTTACACCGATATAAATGTAAATTCCTGTATATATTATACAAAAAAATATATTGCTCTTATTTCGAGAAAGGTTTTTTCCCTAATAAAAGAGCACTGTATGGGATTTCTTTTTCTACAAAAAAGTACAAGTATATATATATATATATATATATATATATATATATATTAATTTTCTTCAGCTATAATCGAAAATGAAACCAAAACTTGTGAAAAATTCTTCATAAAATTATTTATAAAAAAAATAGATGACTTGAGTGCCATCAACTATAATCGAAACCAAAGCAAAAACTTATAAAGAATTATTAGTAAAATTATTTATTACAAGAAATTGAAGGTCATAACAATGAAACGACAATCACTCGGAAGGAGAAAGACGTAAGCGTGATACATAAAAGAACACACACGCTATCGTGTGTATATAGATAATAATAAGAGTTATAAGGGTTAAAGTAAACGCAAGATCTACTTTTTACTCTATTGAGTTTGAATTGACTTGCAGAAGATAAAGGTTTGCGAAAGATGTTGTTGGCAGGTTAGGATTAGGGTAAGATGTTGTTGGCAAGTATTTCAGCTAGTTAATTAATAAGTACTAAAAATCTTACTAAATCTAGATAATCTGATTTTTTTAAATTTTACTAATTCTCCTTGTTTTATCTACATTTCAGACTGATCGCCCTTTGTCATGCCGTCATAACCTCTTGGAACTCCTGTGTTTTATATTCAAATGAAAGTGATCACTTCAGCAACCAACACTCATATAACAAACTGTAGCCTTAATTTGTGCCGGCTCCATAGTTCACTTACAGGAAAAACAAGAAAAAAAGGCATGGTCATCAAATGATATATATGCAACACAGATATGCCTCAACCAGGCAGGTCTACCGAGAATGACAATTCATATGATTGCTGATACCATCTGCGCCAACCAGCTCAGAGATTCTTTTCAAATGACTGTAATCAGTAGCAGCCAGTCCAAAAACTCCTCAACTGAATGGTATCAGTAACAAATACTAATCAATGATTGCTATAACAAACTATCAGTTGTTCAATGTAAGTCCAGAATTGCACGTATGGTAGCAATTAAAAGTAAAGAAAATATAGAAAAATCTGTAAGATTTACATACCAATCACTAAACGAAAATTAAATATTCCAAAATTCATGTAATTTTATCAAGTACGTTTTTTCTTTGATTAAAAAAAAAAATCAAATTTTATGACTTGCTCGATGAGAGAGAATTCATCCATCATGTTAAAATGAATTCAAGAGCAGACAACTCAAAGCACTTGGAAGACGTCAAATTCATCACTGGTTACCTCCTCTTTACTATCCTCTCAAAGACTCAATGGCAGCTAAAAAATAATTTATGCTAAAAATAGTAAAATTTGATTTTCTTAAAAAAAAAAAACTTGATCAATTTCCGTGATTTTTGGAATCTGTCATCTTCATTCCATAATAAGTACACAATAAGTTTGTTGTTTTTAACTTTTGTTTATCACCATAAGTGCAATTCTGAACTTGCACCAATTATTCTTCTCAACAACTACCTAACTGTTCATTTGTGAACTATTAAATACAAAGTCATTCTTATAATTAATACAACTTCAGACTTAAATAAAATTGAATATTTTTTAATTCTTTCTTTTGTTGTTTTCTGTTTTGCAAACTATTCTGCCTTGATGATAATAATATGGATGAAAATTATGAATCTAAAATGAATAAATGTGGAAGTTTTTTCTTTTATCACGCCTTCATCACTATCAAAACAACTTTATTTTGTTTTACTAGCGAGTCACCACTTATCAATGTCCAAAGACTACTCAAGGATAAGGGTTATTAGTTTATGGTGACCAGTGAAACAACACTGTGATGATTGGTAATGTTAGAAAATGGGTAGAATTTAATTATTCAAGAGGATGGTTCAGCAAGAACTTGTTTACATTGGACTTGAAAATGACTGTTATATCCAACTAGGAAGTTGCCCCATGGTATTGTGTTCCACAGATGGTTAGTTCTGAGAAAAAACTAGAATTTTTGTTTAGTTTTAGGCATAGATAGAGAGTAAAAGAAATTGTTGACAATGGTTATAGCAAGATGAGTATTTGCTGTGAATGTTTTACAGAGGGTTTCCCTGTTATGAAAATCAACAATGTAACATAAGTATTTTTTTAATACTGTATTTATAGCAGAGACGTCAGAACCAAACACATCTATTTTTATGCCTAATTTGCATAAATATATAACAGTTTATAATGAATTAATGTTTGGTGTTATTCATTTGCAATTTTATCGTCCTATTTTATATATATATATAAATTCAACAAGTGAAGTATGCATGGCCTCCCATGAGTGCACAGAAAACGAGGCATAAAAAGATGACTTAGTTCAGCATTTGTGGCACTATATCTGAGTGCCACTGTTGTGGTAGTTTCTTACACACCCTCCCCCTGCATGGTCAGGTGGTGATTTGGCCGTAGGCAGAGGAATACACAGAAATGCAACCCCATAATATCCTTTCTTTTATAGACCACTTTCTGTCCGGACCGTCATGAGGTGAGCACGCATATTTCTGTCTCTCCGTAAATAGGGGGGGGGGGCGGGGGCATCCCTTCCCTCAACACTAGTTAAAGTAGGTTAGTTAGTTTTGAAGAGCCTATTGTCTAGTTTTAATTGTAAAAAATAATTATAACTTGTATATTGTATTGTAATATATATTTTTGTAAAATAAATAGTTAAGATTATATAATATATATTACAATTGTGTCACATATCGTTTTTTTGTGTCTGCCATAAATGTCTTCATTAAAGAAGGAGGCGGCCCTGAGGAAAAGGAAGATTCTAACCCGAATGCCACCAAAGGTCAAGACGTTTTCCTGGGAGAAGAAGGAGCCACACACTTACAGCCAACATCTCAGGTATGCTTTTTCTCTTGATACCCAAACCTTAATGACTGGCCCATTTTCACATTATCATGGGACTGTTTCTGAGACATTTAGTATAACACATGAGTTGGTCACACACCAGTGACCGGCTGATCGTGTTATACAGTTGCCCCCTCCCCATTTAGCCCAAAAAGTCACCAGGGGACGTCAAATCCTGGTGAAAAGTGAAAATGAACAAACGGTGCAGTTTTAGGCCTTAACATATCTAAATTTGAGTTCTGCACCATGCAAAAAAAAAATAATCAAGTCCATCATTTGCCCCACCCCCCTATTTAGCCCCCAAAATCCCCACGGCCTTAACATATTAAAATTTGAGTTCAGCACCATGCAAAACTGCTAAATAGACATACACAGAAAATTTTGGACAAATATAGTAAAACAGTCCCAAAAATAGTGTTTTTATTAGTCCTAAAATAGCCCCTGAGGCACACCCAAGAGTTATCGCAAAGTATAGACAAGCAAAATTATAAAGAAATCAGTTAGTTACAACTTTTCAGAAAGTTTTATAAAAATCTAAGGCATCAATTTTTTAATAAGCACAAAAGTGTCAATTTTAGCCATTTTAACGCAAAAGGCATCCGGGGGGGGGAGGAAACCGGAGTTTCCCCAGAAAATACATTCTGTTACTTTTTTACTCATATCATGTTTAATGTTTGTGCAAAATTTTTTAAAATTCCAAGGCATTGTTATTGTGAAAAGTGCCAACAGACAAACGGACAAGGGTGAATTTACAGGTCCACATTCCTTTTGTCGGGGGACGAATAAAAAATGATAAATTGGTGAAAACTTCCTTAAAATATTGTTCATTAATTTTCAAGAGAGATAAATATAAACTAATATATCAAAGATATACTGATTCTAATATTTCTTGATGTCTCTGAGTATTTAGAAAAAAGGTGATTCTCTTTTTTTCTGCATCATAATCCAATTTACTTCTATATAATAATAATGATAATAATATAAAAGTAAAGAGACTTATTTTTAGTTATGTAAGAGAAATGTTTTAATACTTATATATAATAAAAACGTTGCGGTTTTTCCCCTCTGAACCAAAATACTGTAGCTTTACAACAGATGCCACATACAAATTTATTATGTCTACACTATTAGCTACTATCTTATGTAACTTTAGAATGACATTATAAACACATTTAGGTATTATAATAACATCTTATATTAGTTCCTAGGAGCACCACAATCACAATCTCACCATCGATAGAGGAAGTAGTTCCTATTTTGCTCTCTATCTATTATGTGCTTCCACTACTCCCACTAGACACTGGCACCGTTTCTACATATTCCTACTCTACTGGCTATTAACCGCTCTTAACTGATTATTAGACACATACACATAACATAACTTTTACATATTCCTATTTATAGAGAATAATTTCTCCCTTTTTGAAATCCGGCATAGCTAATTGGCTGCCAGCAGACATTCTCATATTCTGATACTTACATCTTCCACCATTAAATGAATGGTTCGACACTTACAAACACACCGCCATTTTTTTACATACATTTTATTACAATAGAAAAATGCGAGCATGAAAAGTAATATGGTTAAGCTTAAACATGGAAAAGAAAAGGACAAGATTTTCTAGTAAAAAATATAATAAATTTATAACTTAAAATATTGCAGCATTAAGAAGTTTTAAAAAATTCAGTTTATAACATTATGTAATCAATTCTCATTGCTGCAATATTTTAAGTTATAAATTTATTATATTTTTTACTAGAATATCTTGTCTTTTTCTTTTCCAGTTTTAACAACTAGTCTTTTACTTTTCCATGTTTAGGCATAACCATATTACTTTTCATATTCAAATTTTTCTATTGTAATTATATTTATAGTGAGTGGTGACTGATGTCTGTCTCTCTATTATTATACTCTCTATTGCAATTAACCCTTCTTCTCCATGAGATTAACGTGTTCGTTGATTTTCCCACTTGGTAACATCCATGCCTATTTGTAAAAATTTCTTTTATCAATGACTAAAATAATATATGCGAGGGGCGTGCAATAAGTAATGCCCCTGACCCACTTCCCATAGAAGTAGAGCAACGAAACTTGGCACAGTTATTAGTTTTTCTCTACATAGGAACCACCCAGAGTTATGTATTTCTCTCATCGTTTGATGCATCTCTGGAGACTATTTTTGTAGAACATCCCAGGTTGGTTCTCCAACCACGACGTGACTTCAGAAATCAAGGCTGCATCATCTGGGAAATGCTTTCCTTTCAAAAACAACTTCATGGCTGGGAAGAGGTGAAAGTCAGAGGGTGCAAGGTCAGAAGAGTAGGGAGGATGGGGAAGGATTTCATAACCGCACGCCTGTGCTTCTGATCTGGCAACATGCGAGTTGTGGACCGGAGCGTTGTCCTGCAGGAGGAGGGTACCTTTGCTGATCTTGCCCCACCTCTTGATTTTCATAGCTTCCCTTAATTTCCTCCAAAGTGAAACATAATAGGCTCCTGGTACTGTGGTACCCTTTGCCAGGAAATCTGTCATCACTACTCCATCCTGGTTCCAGAAGACTGTGAGCATGACCTTGCCAGCGGAGGGCTGCACCCTTGCCTTCTTTGGAGGTGGTGAGTCCAAGTGCTTCCATTGCATTGACTGGGCTTTGGTCTCTGGATCATAGTGATGGACCCAGGTTTCATCCTGTGTAATCAGTCTTTTGAAAAACTTTGACTCATCTTCTTGGCACATTTCCAAATTCATCCTCGAGCACTCGACGCGCTCTCGCTTCTGGAATGGTGTGAGCAACGTGGGAATCCATCTGGCAGACATCTTATGCATATGCAAATGGTCATGAATGATAGTTTCCACAGACCCTGTACTAATCTTGACATTTGGCGAACAGTAATGCGCCGATCTTCCAAAATGGCAGCCTCAACTTGACGGACAGATACCTCATCAATGGCAGAAGGGGGCGACCAGGTCTGGGAGCTGTTTCCACAGACTTCCAGCCATGTTTGAATTCACGATGCCAGCGTTTTACAAGGTCATATGATGGGGCATTATCACCATAAGTTCCTTTCATTTCATCAAAAGTCTCCTGTGGTGTGCATCTTTTCAAATACAAAAACCGGATCACTGCTCGACATTCAACAGACTCCATTTCACACCTGACTCAGTTCAAGCACCTGTAAAACAGAAATCACAATTAGTTCAGAGCTGTAATTTGCCACATAACCCGTAGAGATATAAATCATTGCACATGCAAAATTTCAGCTAGATCAGACAACTGGAAGTGGGTTAGGGGCATTACTTATTGCACGCCTCTCGTAATATAAACTAATATATACCTCATCATCAAAAACCCAGGTTTTGTATTGTTTGTCGATGCTGATGTTACTTAATAAAAAAAGATTTATTATTATTGAGGAATACAGAAAGTCGACCTTTGACTTCAAGTGACTTCATGGCTTGTCTGGAGCGATTTTCATAATATCTATCTATATATCTGTAAAAGTGAGAATGTGTGTTTGCATGAGAATAACTCTCAACCTATATACTCAACGAATTTTGAATCTGCAGACTTGAAATTTGGTATATAGGGTATTCAGATACGTGGAAAACTTTTTAATCGGGTTTTCATCCAGAAAAAGGGCTACTAAGAGTGTAATGCTTTAGGCTGTGATCATAGCGTAGTATCTGTTAACTGTGGCAAGTGGGGTCAATGGTCAAAACATTATTATTATTGTTATTGTATTCTTATTAATTGATTTGAGCGACGGATGGTCGCTGGATCAGTTATTATGATTAGAAGAATAAACAATTAAATTGCGGGAGAAATGATTGATGTGTGAATCGCAAAAGGAATGTGAAAATAGAAAATATATGTAAACAGTATTTTGGGGTTTTGAATAAACAAATAACTAGTTGTGGATTAGATTGGTATGAGACACGTAATTAGGTGACGTAAGAGAACACGTGATGTAGTTAGTTTTGGAGAGATTCAGAGAGTTGAGGATTGACCACCAGAGTGGACAGACGTCTAGACAGGGGTGGACAGACAGCTAGGAGCGGGTTATATGAACAGAAAATGTAGACTAACTGCAGATCCTGTGAAAACCATTTGGGACAACTGCAATAAATTTATAATATAAAAATATAAAGAGTTGTTTGAATGGTTTCACAAATAAGAACAGATGTCTCAATTGGATGGTGATCGCTTCACGGTTCGTCACGGAGCAGCGGGAAGATACAGAAGAACTCTTCAAGAAAAAAGGTATGAAGCATATATTATTCTTCTTACATATGAACTGTAAAAATATCCCATGTGATAAGTCTCATACAACATAATTCAAGTTACACGTCAATATCATGTCCTCCTAGCTAAACAACATACATACGATTTATACGTTTATTATCTGTCTGTTAAAAGAACAATATTTTACATCCACTAGATAACACATGACACGTTTTAATATATCATCTCCTCCAATATAAACCAATATATTACAAGAGGTCAAAATTGAAAAATTGGTACACAGAGGGTCATCGGATTTTTATCTGTTTGTCAACTGTTTCGCGACTGCACATGCATGAATCATTCACATGACAGCTTACTTATGTTAAGAATAAATAGGTTTGAAAACACTTTTTAAAGATTGCGGCAAGCTGGCCTAATGATTATTGTACTTGACTCACTATCTTTAGGCTTTGTTTTCGATTTCAGCTCGAGTTTTTTTTTTTTTTTTTTACTTACAAGAAATGAACTGTTTAGAAAAAACATAATACTTGCATGCATATGTCTCAGTTTCTTTCTGTTTTTTACTTCATGTCAGAAAAAATGAGAGGTAGACAAACGGATAAGATAATTATTGTATGCCCTTGTTTTGCCATTAATGGGGCTAAAATAGAGATTGACGACTTTCATATCTTATGTGCTTAAAGTCTTATTAAGAAGAGCTAGAAATCTCTCTTTCTGGAAGTCATATGATCCAGTCGATTTCCATTTATGGGGTCACCTCTGACCACTAGGTGTCACTGAAACTTTTTCATTCAAATTTACAGCTTTGGTTATGTACACTTTATTAAGGTTATAGCACAAACATACATTCAAGGCAATGTCGTTCTACTGTAGATATTTTAATTCATCTCTGAATGCATATACCAAGCACTGGATAAAGCGAATGAAGCCAGGGCTGTTGCCCTTGATATATCCAAGACCTTTGACAAAGTCTGGCACAAGGGGCTGCTAATAAAAATTAAATTGTACGGTATAACTGGACATATACTAAATATAATTAGATCCTTCTTAGACAATAGAAGCATACAGGTTATCACCAGCGGACATACATCCAAGCAGCATAACATTAATGTGGGAATGCCCCAGGGGTCGATCCTTGGACCACTATTATTCCTGATATTTATTAATAACCTCTCTGATAATATTGTGTCTGAGATGGGTATGTTTGCTGATGATACAAAGGTCTATCTGCCCTCCTTGAATCTCTTATGCCACTGAAAAACTGATGCTCGATTCAAGCAAGATGATTCAACAGCAGTCTGAAGCATTCCATACGTTTCTGTGGCATTTTTTCGAAGTTTAAAACAGAATTTTATTGCATATCGTTTTTCTAAAGTGTCCTCATATCCAGACTGCATTTTTGAAATTCACCAGCTGTGTCAATCAGGCTTTATTAGGGTGTATTCCAATTCCTTCTGTAGCCGTTCATTTGAACATGAAGTCAGAAAAAGTCGTCAGTCATCTCATAAGATGTATAGCAATAACATACTGAATTTTCAAGAGTCTATGAAAATTTTAAATGCCTGAGCAAAAATGAATGGAAACTTACTTAAGGCACCTAAAGTTGAGTTTTTCTTCTCACTCTGACATCGATATTAAAAGCCTACTTTTTCTATTTAAAATTATTAAAACGAATTTCTTTATATACTCAGTCAAAGATATGCGAGTAACTTCATGAAGCTTAACTAATTTGCATATTCCTTTGAAAAACGATCGTTCATTAATTGATTATCCATTTTTATGGCTTCTTATTAGATGATTTTTTTTTTCATTTAATTATCACGCTTAATTCTTTTTATGCATAGTTTCAACATTGTGCATAATTTCATAGAATTTAGGATGAAAACGTTCTAGCACACGGACATGTTTTTATATATATCTATATATAAATGTTTATAGAAAAATAGTTTATTCAATTATATTTCACCCTTTATTCATACCAATACTCTTGTCGCGTCTTCATACGTGACGTTTTTTGAGGAAGGAACGCATTCAGGCGTCATTGGTTTTCCAAGCTTGAATCTCATTTTTGTTTACTCTTATGTGCAACCTTTCTTTTAAGCTTTTCTGTTAATTTTTCTTCTTTTCTGTCCGTTTGTTTGGGGTAAACATTGCCTTTGAAATAAAAAAAAATTGGAGCTACAATCTTCACTGTTTTTATGCCGTAGTCCCCTCCCCCCGCGCTTTGAGACTTGACATCGTCATGTGACCTCGTCATAGCCTCGTTTTCATGTATTTGCTAATATATCTGAATTTGAACAAGAAGACTACCTTTTCTTTCCCCTCCAGCAAGGCGCCCCGCCCCTCCCAACACATCCATGAGATTTTTTTTTAAATAGTTAATAAAGTATCCTCCACACAATACGTTATCTATGTGGAATTAATTTGAGTTTATTCTATCTTCCCAATGCATGCTTTCTGAGATCTGACTGCTGAAAGTACTGTAGGTACTGCAGGAATAAATGCCGAGAAGCAGAAATCTTTTATTTATGAAGCATGATGTCTGTTAAATATATCTACAGAACATATACAAATAAATGACAAAAAGTCTATATTCCAAATTCCAAGATGTTGTTCATCTTTATTTTTTATTTATTTCTTTCATCATGTTAAAATGTTCAATTCTTGACAGCATCTGTTTCATAGCACAGAAAGAATCCTATAATTATAATTATTATCATTATTATAAATATTGCCATTATTATTAATACGCATAGAGTGACTTTCGGGCAAAGAGCACATACATTTAAGTATCTACTCTGATATTGTCCTCGGTTTATGTATGAGAATTCCACCAGGACCGAGACAATTTTTATTTTCCTTCAGGACCGAGACTATTTTTATTCTCATTCAATTATTAACTAATATTAATTTTATTTTTATTTTTATATTTATTTTTGTCCCTATCCTGTGTGCCATTTTTGTAGAGGAGGAGAACGGAATTTACTCCCCATTAAAAGCCGATCTTGTCTCTAATTCTGCCCTCGTAGGGAGTTTTATTATTATTATTTAAAACGATCACCTTTGTTATTAATACTTTACTGTACTATCATTATGATAACTATTAATTACATTATTTTTACCGTTTAACAATTTTGTTTCAATTTCATTATTCATATATTAATGTTATTAATTCTATTATGTTACTTGAATCTTGTTTCTTTGTCCTATATACAATTTCATTTTCTTAGATTCGTCGTCATCGTTGGCAGAACTCGGATACGAGTATACATTTTGCTCATTGACATTTCCTATGATGTGGAACAAGTTCTATTTGTGCAGCAGAAGAGACATTTGCAGCAACCACAGAGGATAATAGGAGGATTGACAGGTTGTTGGTCTCCAGCTTTTCTTCGGGCTTTTTTTTTTTTTCCCCCTCCTTTTGTCTTCTGTTGTTTTCGAAGATTTCGGTGTTTTCATATATTTTTCTTCTCCAGCTCTCCTTGTTGGCTGCATTGACTTCCCAGTTGTTTGTGTCAAGTTTGGTCGATGTTAGAGTAGATTTCAGCTGGTCTTTAAAATGGCGTTTTGGCACGCCACAGGGTCTGGTTCCAATGGCCAGTTCTAAATAAAGAACTTGCTTAGGTAAGCGGTTGTAGTGAAGTAGAAAAAAAAGAAATAAAAAATATAGGTAATCTCCAAAAATACCGTTAGGGCTTACAACATGGCCGCCAGAAGAGTCAACAAAAAACTGCGAATAAAATATATAAAACTCGTAATTTCTGTTTTTAAAGTGGGTTGTCAATTTTCTTTATGAAATATACTTCCAAAATAAACTATTACAGTCGTTTAAAACACAATAGAAGTATTATTTTTTATTTTTTAAAACAATGTTTACAAAATGTCTACGCACGTTCGTAGACATTTTGTAAACATTGTTTTTAAAAAATAAAAAATAATACTTCTATTATGTTTTAAACGACTGTAATAGTTTATTTTGGAAGTATATTTCATAAAGAAAATTGACAACCCACTTTAAAAACAGAAATTACGAGTTTTATATATTTTATTCACAGTTTTTTGTTGACTCTTCTGGCGGCCATGTTGTAAGCCCTAACGGTAATTTTGGAGATTACCAAAATATATATATAAGCCACAGCTGTTCCTTCCAAAAGGTTGAGCTCTTCAACGTCCAAAAATAATTCATCGTCATAAAAAGAATTCCCCGTCACTTCTTCCAACCGTCGTTTCACTCTCTACGCTCTTCACACCTGCTTAAAAAAAAAGTACCGTTTATATGCTGCCCATTTCTCTACTTTGCAAATTGACTATCAACCAGAGCCATCTAGCTTTCCATTTCTCCAAACAGCCAATTTGCAAAGGGGGACAACTCAAACCACACAGAGCCATCTAGTTTTCCATTTCTCCAAACAGCCAATTTGCAAAGGGGGACAACTCAAACCACACGCTCCCTTGATCTACACGATCATCACATGTCAACCCATCACGTATTCGCTCGACCAACATGGCGGCCGTCTCTCTCGTTGCGATCTCCGCGGAGCCTCTTCGTGAACGTCGCTACTTGGCTCGACGTCGCTGTCTTCCTCTGATGACACCACTACCGGTTGCACATCAAGGATGTGTCGAGGGATGCCGTCGATAGATACATTGTTCTGAGACTGGACACTTGTCACAATGCCTCTCCCCCAGCGTGTGGTACAGCGAGCATCAGGCGGTTTGATCCACACTTCCTCTCCCACTCGCACAGTCGCTCGCTTCTCGCCTTCCTCCGCGGGTACCTGTGCAGTTCAGGGATGCCGCCACTGCGGCACTGACTCCACTTTTTGCCCTGACTTTGGAGCCATATTATACCAGAAGACCACTTCTGGCGGCGAAATCTGGCCCCTTTCAGCTATAGCCTTAATGGTCCTGTAATGCCGCTCCACAATTCCGTTTTTGCCTGGTCTATATGCAGGCCTGAAATAGCGCCGCACTCCCCACTTATCCAACACATTCTCCATGGCAGCTGAGCAAAAGGCAGTTCCATTGTCCATTAGCACTTCCGTCACTGGACCCCTCTCCAAAAACACCTCTTCCAAGACCTTTGCAATTTTACCTGCATTTTCCGCCTTGATTTCCCTCCAAATGGCTACTCTTCCTGGTCCACAGTCGACCATTGACAGATACGGCCTCTGTCGATAGTGCGTTACGTCTATCGCCAACCTGCTCCAGTTCTCTGCCACCTGAACCTCACCAGCTTCGTGTCTACTCGGCGCGGGGTCGATTGATTGACACCGGCTGCATCTCTCAACCACTGTCCAAATGGCCTCCTTTGTGATTCTGGGGTCCACCTTCCTGGCCAAGAACAAGGTTCTATCCACTCCAAAATGGTGCATGTCATGTAAATCCTTCAAAGTGTCTTCATTCAAACAACATATTGCAACAGCCGCCTCAGTCGGCACCTTTAGCCAGGACTTCCACACCCTCGTCATCACATCTGCTCTGTTCTTCGCTGAAGGAACGATAGTGACCCTAAGTTGAAGATCAAATTCCCAAATCAGCTCCCTTAAAATCATCAATCGACGCTTTACTAGCATCTCGGCAGCGCCTTTCGTCTTCACCCTCCTTTCTCCTGTAACTTCGGACTGGATCCAAGAGAACACAGTGGCTGAGTCGGTCCTCACCTCAACATTCTGTAGCCCCCATTTCAAGGCTAAGTTGATGCCCTTCATAACCGCATCAAGTTCCGCCACATTTATGTGAGCCACGTCGTCCTTCTTCTGCAACCAAGCAGCATCTTCTGCAGTAACACCACCTATCTCCAAGGTGACCCCCACTGCTATACAGCTTGCATCACACCACACAACACCTTCTGCACTGTTGGGTACATGCCAAACACCTCTTGCTGGATCCTCCCTCTTCACCTCTTCAATAATCTCTCTCATAATGCCCACAGTCTCTTTATCAACTCCATTCTCCCACTTCGCTCCACTAGCTAGCCTTTTGATATAACTACATGCAGTCTGTAGCCATCCTGCAAGAGGGTAATGGCCCACCAGTCTTCCGCATATTGAGAAGAGTTCTCGCCTGCTCAATTTTTCCGACACCTCTGGGATCTCATTTCCCCTCCGGAACACTAACCGTCCTATCTGGTCCTTTCTTAGTTGGAGCCCTAACACAGCTCCTCCCTCCAACGATTCCGGGCGTTTTGCAATTAGCCCAAAGCTGTTGAGATGTTTTACTACGTCCTCCGCAGTTGTTACCGTCTCATCCACCAAAATATCATCAATGTAGGAACTGGTGGCTCTTCTGACTGCGTCCTCCTTGCTTAGCACCGTTTTTAGGATCGCTGCCATGATTTTTGGTGCAGAATTCAGGCCAAAACCCAACCTAGTCAGGCAGTATGTTCGGCCCTTGTATCTGACTAGCTGGTATTTCCAGAATTCCTGTGAAATGTGGATCTGTAGGTATGCAGATTTTAAATCCACAATGGTCGCAGCCTTCTGAATCTGTCTCCACTCTCACATGGTCTCTCCGCACACGTCCATCACATCGCCTCCCGTGTGACACGCAACGTGTACGTTCAGCTCCCTGAAGTCCAGTACTGGCCGAACTTTTTGTTTTGTGGGCTGAACAACAGCCATTAACGGCAGCACACCTTCCACCTTCTCCGTCCATGGTCTTAAAACCCCCTCTGAGATCCATCGGTCCACCTACTTCTCAAATTCAACTCCTGTGCCTCCTCGCAACGTATGCTCGTAGCATTCCACTCTGTTGTTCAGTATGGGAGGTTCTCCCTTCCATGCCCACTTGACTGTCCATTTCTCACCATCAAAGTGTGCAGAGAAATCTTGGTCCTCTATCATGCAACTTTTGTCTAACCTGGCCGTTCCTGTGACACCTTTTTCGAATTGCACACCTGCAGCCCCTTGATGTCCTCCAAATCTCACGGAGTTCCTATGTACCGTAACGCCCCCTAGTCGAGCAATTGCGTCCATCCCTAGCACCACATCGACACCCGTGACAATTTTGTTAATAACAATCGCCTGGATTGTTAGTGACATCCCACGTACCATCAACCGAACGATACTTGTGCCATTGCACTTCACCTCTCTGCCGTCAACAGCCGTAATGCTGCTGGTTCCCTTGCATTTGTCAACCATGTCTTTGGTGACAATTGTTGAAGTACAGCCCGTGTCGACAAGAGCTTTTGCACTTCGTCCATTTAGGGTCACCTCTACTTGTGGTGACATACCCTGAAGCGCCTTCATCGAATAAGTGGGGTAGCCACCAGCGCAGTGGTTTCCCTGGGGACAGAATCTGCTGATGTGGCCGACTTCCCCACAGCGGTAACACGTGACTTCTGGCTTTGGCTCCCTGCACTCCCTCGCCATATGGAGGCTTGGCATCGGTAGCATCTGCCAGAGAACCTGGGTCTCTGTCACAGTCCTCTCTGCTTTTCGTCCTTCACAACCTCCTGCTGCAGTTTGCTTCGTTGAGCGACAGCTACGTTTCCCTGCTCACTCTCTTTTTTCCTGGCCAGCACCCTAGCCTGTGTAATCAACTCCGCCACCTCCATAGTATTTACACCGGGCAATTGCTGCAGAGCTATAGAAATATGGTCCGGGAAGCCATAGGTAAAGGCCATCTTAACCATCTGTTGACGGCCTCCTCCATTGAATCCTGCTAGTCCCGTCAACCTCCTGGTATTGTTGGCGTAAACATCAACAGGCTCTCCGGTCCACCACATACGGCTTAGTTTGCCGTATGCCACAAACGGTCCTTCGGTAAATGTTTCCTTCAACTTTTCCTCAATGGCGTCAACAGACAGTCGATCCTCCTCCCGCATCTCCAGATATAGGGCCAGAGCATAACCATCAAGATACAGCGGTATCAAGCTGGCTACATCCGCAATGTCCCGCAACTTAGCGACAAGTTTAACCTTGGTCAGCCAGGTTATAACATCTCCCTCTCTAGAGAACGTCTTAAGCATTTCACTGCTGATCCTCTTTGCTTCCATAGTTCCTGCCGAAATAGCTTGTAGTGAAGTAGAAAAAAAAGAAATAAAAAAATATATATATAAGCCACAGCTGTTCCTTCCAAAAGGTCGAGCTGTTCAACGTCCAAAAATAATTCACCGTCATAAAAAGAACTCACCGTCACTTCTTCCAACCGTCGTTTCACTCTCTGCGCTCTTCACACCTGCTTAAAAAAAGTACCGTTTATATGCTGCCCATTTCTCCACTTATGCAAATTGACTATCAACCAGAGCCATCTAGTTTTCCATTTCTCCAAACAGCCAATTTGCAAAGGGGGACAACTCAAACCACACAGAGCCATCTAGTTTTCCATTTCTCCAAACAGCCAATTTGCAAAGGGGGACAACTCAAACCACAGCGGTTGTCAGGCATTCGGGCAAGGTGTCCAGCCCCAGCATAGGTGATGTCTTATTATTGTGGCTTCTATGCTTTTCATCCCCGAGTGAAGGAGAATCTCGGTGTTTGTGATTTAATTTTGCCACTTTATGCGTAAGATATCACACAATTTTGCTTGGTGACAATGTTATACTTAACATAATGTATCTACGTTTAGGATTTAAATATTTGGTTTCAACAATTTATTTATATTTTATTTAGTTGTTATGAATTGAGTTTGTGTTATAATCCAAATTTGATTAGTCTCTCCTCTACCACCGTTTAATTTAAATTATCATATTTAATCTAGTGTAAGCTGGGACAACAAGCATTTGTTCTTATGCAGGCATCCTTGAATTACGTTCTGGCACTTATTTAGTAAATCATCCTTCGATGTTAATTTGTGGTAGGCTTCAAGAACACAAAGGTTACATTTTTTGTTTTACACAGAATATATTTACCTGCCCTCCTAACTATAATCTATTTTGATTTATATTCAGTTTTTTTTTCTAAGTTCTCTTACCCAATCACCTAGGGTGGTTGAGTTTTTCTGCCCATCAACATCGATCACATCTATACTGGAAGTGACGAAGAGGATTGCCTACCAGCAGTTTCAATCCCTTACTATCAGTACTAAATGCATGGAATAGTATAAGTAGGGAGCCCAGGAATGAAATCTGTACGATCCTGAATATCAAACCACCTTACTTGAAAATGTTGAACACATCACACTTTCCGCACGAAAATCGATACTGGGGCGTCCGGTAACACACTGCCACTGAGAACTTTCAAACAGATGTATGGAGCATCACTAAAAGCCCTCTCAATTCTGCAACCATGCCCACTCACCTCATATCAAGGCGACCAAATTCGATGTCTTAGAACCATCAGCTTTTGATGTCAGCATAGGGACTCAGAATGGACAAATACAAGATTTACTACCATTTATGGTAGCACATCTAAGACAGTAAACGACCAAGTTCTCTCCAATTCTCTCTCCTCTGATCTTGAGCCCGTAGTACAATGGGGAAAGGAGTGACTGGTTACTTTTAATGCATCTAAAACCAAGCTTCTCTCTTTACATCATCAACATTCTAATCCACATCTGGCATCAATTGTAATGAATGGCTCTCGTCTTCAGGAGGCCTAAAGTTTTGACAAGCTTCTGGGCTTGACCATTACTCCTGATCTTAAATGGAACACGTACATCAAATCTGTTGCCAAGGCCGCTGGAAAAATGGTGGGATCTTTCTATCGATCCGGTAAATATCTCACTGCTGATTCTATTCTCTATCTATATAAGAGCCAGGTACGTCCAAGGATGGAATACTGTTGCCACATCTGGGCAGGAGCTGCTAGAAAGGACTTGTCCTGCCTTGATAGAGTTCAAAATAGACTTCGTAGCCTCGTAGAAGATGTCCTTTTCTCCTCCTTGCAACCTCTATCTGACAGGCAAAAATTGAAGCTAATAACCATACATGCAAAAAATTGAAGCTAATAACCATACATGTGAACACTTTTAAAAAATATTTCAACTGGTGATGGTAGCTTGCTGCCTATTAGTGTTGCCCTAATCTGTAGCAGAGCAAGCTGGATGTCAGTTCTCTTTTTTGCATTTTTTTTATTGTTGATTTAATATGTCTCATGTATCTCAGTTTGAAGTCATTGCTTCTGGACTAGTAAGGTGAGCTTGTAACATGCCCCAGAAATTGATGAAGCTTTGGAAAGCCTGTCCAGAGTACTGTGAAATATTGTCCATCATGATTTCGTTTCCAACATCAATCTCCCTTGGTCTTATCGTGTTGTGTATGATGTCATGTTCAAGGATATCAAAGTGAACCTTTTTTGTCACCAGAATTGGTATGGTACACTGACTCGATTTATTTGGTCGATGATGCAACCAAACCGCGGGAAAGTAGCTTCAGTTAATGGATTTAGGATTAATAATAATATTTAATGATAATATTGTTTTGCAAATAAAGCAATTGATTTGGAGAGAATAGTATGAAAAGTGTTTTGACTAAATTCGGAGGCAGTATTTGACCTCAGGGTCAATGTCCAAGGACGGTCAGTGTGGGAACAAATTCGATAAAAATTTGTTTCAATACGCGATTATGCACGGAGCCAATTAGAAGAGAGGATTATGTATCGCAGCGACCTCTGATTGGTCAGTTGGGAACGGGGAAGCTTTACTCCCGACCCATTCACCTGAACATGCAAGAGCAATTTTGACAGTTGAGTTAGTCAATGCCATTTCCAGTATTGGAATTATGGATGACGTCTAAATTCTGCCAACTTTGAGATTCTACTGTTAATCTCTCACTCGCAAGCTGAATAATATTTTCGTTACGTATCATATTTTGCACAAACAAAAAGAATTAGACTTGTGTGTAGTGAAAAAAAAAAATCCTCACTGCTGATAACATTACCGCAACAACGGCTTCCTTTCATCCCTCCACCCCTACATCCACCTCTGCAGAATGTACTTGATAACATAGAACAAAAAGGAAAAATAGGTTAGAGTCACATAATTGTGACAATGTTTACGATATAAAAAAAATTGAATCTGGAATTATGAGTGATTGTTTCTCCAGGTAAAAACGCTGCCGGTTGCAGATGATACGACACATGTTCAACTGTAGACTATGAAGTGATTTTGTTTCAACTTTAAAAAAACATTTTTTATTGCATTTTCACTCCAAACAGGGCACAGTACCATGTTGATGTAGGAGGCTACTATCTGGGACATAATTGCAGGGATACTATGTAGGGAGTTGAACAACAAGATATGTTCACAATTCACTTGAACTTCTGCAAGTCAGTACAGTCAGTGAAGCAGAAACCTGGAAGGGAATTCCAAAGTTTAGCAGTTCTGGGGAAGAAACTATTAGAGTAGAAAGCTTTCTGGCATCTGAGGATCTCTATTGTGTAGGGGTGGGATTTTGCTGCTTGTCAGGTTTGTCAGGGATATTTACGTCAAAGGGGTATAAGGGCTTGTAGTTTGTTGGAGCATCTACCATTAAAATACTTGTAAAACAGGTAGAGGGATGCAATATTTCATCCATGGGGCATCTACTGAAGTCTAGCTAACAGTTTGACAGTTATTAGGTTGGCGACTTTCTTTTGAACCCTGTCCAGGAGTGAAAGACTACTAGCAGATACACCAGCCCAAATGTGGAAACAATATTCCATACATGGGTGAATGGTAGCCTTGTAGAAGTACAGGATATTTTCAGGTATAAGTAGCTTTCTTGTACTGTAGAGAGAGACCACCTTCTTCGCAGCAGCCATGGCAATGCCCTTAATGTATCTGTTCCAACTCATGTTCCTTGTGAACGTTAAGCCAAGGAGTTTGAACAAAGTACTTTTAGGTAATGTGTCATTAACCATAGCTATTAGTGTGTGAGAAGGTTTCTTGTAATTATTAAAGGAAACAAGCTTAGTCTTGGCAGCATTGAATGTTACCGTCCATTTTTATCCTCATTTCACGACAAACTAGAGGTCTTCCTCTAGGGTTTCAGCCATTGCCTTAGATATGTGTTCATTCATTTTCCCCTCGTGCCTGTTATCGAGGGTGGTGTTATCAACGAATATAACCATCTCAGCGACTATTTTATCAGGGAGGTCATTTATGAATATCAAGAATAATAAAGGTCCAATAATCGACCTCTGAGGTACACCTGCATTCATATCATATTATTTTGACCTATGACCATCAAGGAGAACCTGGATTCTTCTCTTATTTAAGACTAGCCTGGGTGCCTGGCGTTTCCAGGGTGTTTGGAGGTGTATGTTGAGCAAAAAAAAAAAAAAAAAAAAAGTGGTAGTAATCATGCAGGCATGAACCCGTACTGCATTCAGGCATTTGTTGAAAAATCTGGAGAGAACTGGAGCAACCTCAGTGGAGAATTTTTCTAATAGTACAGCCGAGATGAGATCAGGTCCACATACTTTTGAGGCGCCTAGATTTTTTATGATATCATGCACTTGAAAAGGGGTGATTTTCTGATCACCTAGTGTGATTTCTGTCCACAAATGAAAATCAAGGAGGGAGTGGTTTGCTGGGTCAAATGTAGAGTTTGAGGCAAACCGACTGGCAAGCATGTTAGCCATGCAAACAACCTCATGAATGTTGGATAGTGCTTATACGATTATCTTGTACTAAGCGCTATCGGTTGCAGATGATGTGACATGTGTTGACTGTGGACTCTAAAGTGATTTAATTTCAATCACCTATTCTTTTATCTTTGTACAGTGGTATTATGTTAGAATTTTGTAGTTTTATACTTTCTGTTAATATAATCTATATATCTATATATCTATAAAAGTGAAAGTGTCTGTGTATCTGTGTGTCTGTGTGTCTGTGTGTGTATATTTCCCTATGCAATAACTCTGTCAATTTTCAGTCTACAGACTCGAAATTTGATATACAGGGTAGTGAGATGTCGGCCAGAAATTTGGCTATTAAGGGGTCAAAGTTCAACGATTTGACCTTTGAGAACTCTACCAACCTCCTCCGAAAATTTTGGGTCTAAACACTTGAAATTTTAGATATAGGTTCCTTGGACATGGATCTAACTTAATAACTTCATTTGAGCCCCAAACAATAAAAGGTTAAGGGGTCATAATAGGGGTCAAAGTTTTAAAAAATTTGACCTCTGCGGTCTCTACCAAATTACTCAGACAATTTTTGGTCTAAACTTTTGAAATTTTACATAAAGGGTATTCAGAGATAGGGCAAGCTTTTTAATCAGTTTGGGTCGAACATTTTTAGTTACCAATATATAAATGTATGTATGTATGTATGTTTGCATGTCTGCCTAAAACTTTCGACAGAGGCGACGGATTTTTACAAGGTCAGTATCATTTTGAAGCTCGACCCTTCAGACGACAAAAACCAAAAATTGGCTAAAATCATTAATATCTTCACCTTCAACTGAGCACTTTTCTACAGGGAGGGGTGGCTGTTTTCGCCGATATTTTCGAAAGTCATCCTCTCCTTTCGATTGTCTAGCTTTAATTAAAACCTACGTCACTTTTGGTTTGACGGTGGTCGTAACAGCAAAGACGTCAGTTTTTTTCCCCGTTCTTTTCCTCCTTTGCGGTACGGGTTCGAGCCTGCCTTCCTACTACCACTTTTTTTTTTTTTTGCTCAACATACATCTCCAAACCTCCCACGTAGAAGGAAGAAAAGACAAATACAGACGGGTATTCTAGTATATATATAAAAGTGTGTGTGTGTGTGTGTGTGTGTGTGTGTGTGTGTGTGTGTGTGTACATTTTCTAATGCAATAACTCTCAATTTTCGGTCTACAGACTTGAAATTTGGTATACAGGGTACTGAGATTTGGGAAAATCTTTTTAATTCATTTTCGGCCAGAAATTTGGTGTTAAGGGGTCAAAGTTCAATGATTTGACATTTGAGAACTCTACCAAACTCCTCCGACAATTTTGGATCTAAAAACTTGAAATTTTAGATATAGGTTCCTTGGACTTGATCTAACTTAATAACTTGATTTGAGCCCAAAACAATAAATGTTAAGGGGTCATAATAGGGGTCAAATTAAAAAAAATTGACCGCTTTTTTTTTTTTTTTTTTTTTATGCTCAACATACACCTCCAAACACGCGGGCTACGCCGGGCTGAACTGCTAGTTTTTATAAAAAAAAAAAAACCCAACGACTAAAGTTTTTATTGTAAAAGAATTTGCATTGTTACCAGACCGGATGGTTAACTTGAGTTATTTTTCAGGAACCATCTATAAGGAGAGGAGTGCCTACCTCGAGCAAAGGCTGTGGTCTATGGATCAACAACAACAAACACAATGTGGCGTCGCGTGGGCCGCACATGTCTTCCTGGATTGGCAGACTTTTCTTATTGAAAAAGAATAACCAGAAACCTTCGTCAAACCATGTCTCCGTGTAGACGATCAGGCCAAATCTACATGTTGTGAAAGTTGTTTTGGGTGACCGTTGAACTTAAGTTAGGCCTTTCCGTAATCGGAAAGGCCTAACACAAACTCATATACTGGCATACCTCCCCAAGGTGGAGCACGTCCGGTTATATTATTCGGAAACATTTTTTATTCATCTCCTCATTGTTGTTGCTGTTACTACTGCTACTACTATTCATTACTTTTTCTTTATTGGGAGAATCATGCACATTTTTTTTTTTTTTTTTTTGACGTTATGCACATTTGTTAAATGTTAACAACAAGAGTGATTTTCAATATTTTGTTTCGTTGGTGGAGACTTCAGTTCTTCACTATTCATGAAATAAAGCAAAACAAAGTTACCGGAGTCTACAATAATGAAATATATATTCATTGTTTAATCTGCTTTTGAGGGATGGAGTTCTTTTAACGAATCTGTTCTGGCTTTATACCATTTTTTCACTGGGCAACGCTAGTAAACGGGTCCTGCTAGTATATATATATATATATATATATATATATATATATATAGTCATCCACATACAGTACTGTTTTGCTGTATCACAGCTCATCAGTGCGGTTAGACAAGTAACTACCTCAAGCTAGGATTGAAGTGTGTGTGTGTGTGTGTGTGTGTGTGTGTGTGTGTGTGTGTGTGTCCTTTTAAGAACTCGGTTCTTATTTTCCAGCACTTTATGTTGAAATGAAATAAGTCAGTCACTTAAGCCTACGTGCGCAGATCATGATGTTAAAATGATAAGATCACTATCGGCTGTCATGAGTTACATTTAAGCTTTATATAAATCTTAATTTCAACTATATTTCTTGCCGTTGTTAACGTTGGCCGAGCGGTTTGTTCCTTGCTAATAGAGTAGGAGATGGCTTCGTGGCTGTGTTCAAATCTCCTGACCGACGGTAATCGTGACTCCTTGCACTGATGATTCCCAAAAGGATGAAGCACTAGTGTTTGTAGGTCTTTAAAATAATTATAGTAATAATAATAATAATAAATATATATATATAATTATTTTTTTTTTTTTACTATAATAATTAAATACCTACAGACACTAGTGTTTCATCCTTTCGGGATTCTTCAGTGCAGGGTGTCACGATTACTACCAGTCGAACGATTCGAACCCCGCGACACGAGACATCTCTGGCTCGATTAGCGGAGGCCGTATCCATTCGGCTACTATTAACCGTGTGAAATAGCGTTGAATTTTAAACATTTTAATTTAAATGTTCATTACGTCAGACAGACAGTGATCAAATCGTTATACGATGATCTCTACGCATAAGAGCTAAATTGACCGACTTTTTAATTCAACGGAAAGTGCTCAACGATAAGAAACGAAAACATCCCACATATTTTAACTACAGTCCGTAGATAAGAATACAAACCATCATTAGCTACAAGTAACAAGTCTTTTTTAAAGCCAATCCCATAAGTTCAGATGCTAAGATGACACGAAAAGTTTAAAGTAAAAAAGGAACGCCTAACGCCCACATCCAATGTTCTTCCGCCCACCCCCAGCATATGATATGGAACAAACAAAGTCGACTGAGTGTGACTTTTGCTTATCATTACATAACACACACAGTAAGCCTTGTATAATTGTTAACGAGTACAAATTTCGAAGACTGTTAGTGAAGGCGGGTTTATGTCTCTATTCATAAAAATTATGAGACAACTTCTCGTGTGTTTGTGTTTTTAACATCATGGTGGCTTCGTGGCTGTGGTCGCTACAAATACATTAGAAAAAAGAAAAAGAAAAAAACAGATGTAAAATATTTATACATTACTACATTAACAAATAACAACAAAGGCCATTGTACATTGTCTATAGATATTTTTATTTTATAATCTTCTTTTTATTATTATTACTTGATCCCAAAACATTATGGCGATGCCATTTAAGACCTGAAGAGTTTGTGTTACGTGACAAATTGAAGAAATTGGCTTTCACAACGGAAAAGGTCAGATATGGATACGGACACACTTCTGCATGAGTTGCGAATCAACAAAGATGTCCGCCTGGGGGACAAATTAAGTGACACGAAATATCAGTGTTTATTTTTATTCTTTTGTCTTTGAAAGACAATGTTATCTGTAACATCCTGCTTGTTACAATTCAGAGTAGAACAATAAGATTGTCGCGTTAGAAAAGACGAGATGATTCCATTTCCGTTTGATGAAAACCGGTTTTGTTTTCTTGTTGCAGACCATTTACTAGTTGGCTAGTTGTGTAAAAATCTCCAGAGCGATTAGAGCCTCCTATCATGTTTTAAAGTGCCACAATGTTAAACGAGCGAGATTGGAGTTGCGGTGCTGTACAACCCATGCTCTCTACCAATCCAAGCTTTGACAACAGGATCATTGCCAGCACCCTCAAAATGCATCGCTAGATTGCCACGAATAATAGGGACGTGCCCAGGGTAATGAAAACAAAGTTTCCGGTCACGATTATGGTCTTTAGTGTGGTTTCAAGTGAGGGTCACATAATGCCACCTCATATTTTCAAAGTCGGCTTGAAAGTCAACACTAAAGTGTACTTGGATGTGCTGAAGAGTGTGGTGATCCCCTGGTGCAATTAGGTGGTTGCTGGCAGGCCCTAGGTGCGACAACACAATTCAGTGCCAGCCCACAAGTCCAAAGAGACCCAGGCTTGGCTTCAAAAGAGTGTTACGACTTTGTACCATGCTTTGATTGGTCTCTCGTCTCCCTTGACTTCGACTCGCTGGACTACTCCGTTTGGTCATACGTTTAGAACATCACGAACATGATGTCCCACAACACCAAAGCTAGCCTGATCTCTGCCATCTACCAAGTATTTGCTGAACTCCCGCCAATGCTTGTGGAAAAGGCATACTCCCAGTTTCGGACCTGTATCAAGGCAGTGATTAAGGCTAAAGTTCGCTACATTGAATAGATGTAAGCTCTATTACATAATGAAGTTACCTGAATTTACTTTTTGCAATAAAAGTTTGGAAATAATGTTGTAACGTTGGTTTAGTTAGGGCGACACCTTTATCGTTCCATCCATAAGACAAAGCTGTCTTTACACGGATTAATATGATGACTGAATTCTTTGCCATTTTCAAAAACAAAATGTTAACTCAAAGTATTTCCAACCAATAAAAATCGTTCCAAACCCTAAAAAGTAACACCTATATGTGAAAATAATAAGTCTTAAATTTCCTATTAGACTCTTGTATAAAAATGTTTTGTTGTGAATTTTTGTTTTTCTCAGTTTTTGCATTTGCAAAATGGTTGAGTTACATTTACTAACTGGTGACCCTTCTATTCTTTCAATGTTTCATTTATTTCCATTTCTATATGCATATATATATGTGTGTGTGTGTGTGTGTGTGTGTGTGTGTGTGTGTGTGTGTTTAGGCAGCATTTTTTCTCTTAAGCATATTTCATTAAATAAAATACACGTTTTTTTTGTCTATTAATTCTGTGTTTAATCCTTTCCAACTTCCGTCTAACGGTCTTCATTTCTGGAAGAAACTGGCTGATGTAATCGTCATATTTGTTGCAAGTCAGAGTACTTTCCAACCCTTCTGGATTTATCATCACGGATAGATTAATCTAACTGGTTTTGAACAATTCATATAATTGTCTCTTTTTTTACTAATAAAAACTAAAAAAAAACCTATAAACAATAAAATAAACTTTATCAGTAAATGTTTGTAAAGTTATTAAAATAATTAACCAATTAAAAAATATACACGTTATTAAAATAATATATATATATATATATATATATATATATATATATATATATATATATATATATATATATATATATTATTCAAAACCAGTTAGATTAATCTAACTTTTTCCCGCCAGAAACTTGGCTGTTCCGGGATCAAAGTTCAACAATTAGACCTTTGAGAACTCTACCAAACTCCTCCGACAATTTTGGGTCTAAGCAATTTAAATTTTAGATATAGGTTCCATGGACATGGATCTAACATAATAACTTGATTTGAGCCCAAAACAATAAATTTTAAGGGGTCATAATAGGGGTCAAAGTTTTTAAAAATTGACAGCTTTTTTTTTTTTTTTTTCCTCCGCATATACCTCCAAACACCCGGGCAACGCTGGGCTGAAATGCTAGTCTATATAGCTATAAAAGTGAAAGTGTCTGTCTGTGTATGTGTGTGTGTATCTGTGTACATTTCCCTACGCAATAACTCTGTCAATTTTTAGTCTACAGACTCGAAATTTGATATACAGGATACTGAGATTTGGGAAAATCGAGGTGATCGATTTTTGGCCAGAAATTTGGCGATTAAGGGGTCAAAGATCAACGATTTGACCTTTGAGAACTCTACCAAACTCCTCCAACAATTTGGGGTCTACACACTTGAAATTTAGATATAGGTTCCTTGGACATGGATCTAAATTCATAACTTGATTTGAGCTCAAAACAATAAATTTTAAGGGGTCATAATAGGGGTCAAAGCTTAAAAAAATTGACCGTTTTTGTTTTTTTGCTCAACATACACTTCCAAATACCCGGGCAACGCTGGGCACCCATGCTAGTATGTCTATAAAAGTGAACGTGTCTGTGTATCTGTCTGTGTATCTGTCTGTTTGGCAGTGTGTGTACATTTCCCAACGCAATAACTCTGTCAATTCTTAGTCTACAGACTCGCAATTTGATATACAGGGTACTGAGATTTGGGAAAATCTATGTGATCGTTTTCGGCCAGAAATTTGGTGATTAAGAGGTCAAAGTTCAATGATTTGACCTTTGAGAACTCTACCAAACTCCTCTGACAATTTTAGCACTAAACACTTTAAATTTTAGATATAGGTTCCTTGGACATGGGTCTAACTTGATTTGAGCTCAAAACAATAAATGTTAAGGGGTCATAATAGGGGTCAAAGTTTAAAAAATTGACCGCTTTTCTTTTTTTTTTGCTCAACATACACCTCCAAATACCCGGGCAACGCCGAGCACTCATGTTAGTACGTATATATTTTTGTTAAACAAATGTATCTATCTATCTATATATCTATAAAAGTGAACGTGTCCGTGTGTCTGTGTGTACATTTCCCTACGCAATAACTCTGTCAATTTTTAGTCTACAGACTCGCAATTTGATATACAGGGTACTGAGATTTGGGATAATCTTTATGATCGGTTTTCGGCCAGAAATTTGGCTGTTAAGGTGTCAAAGTTCAACGATTAGACCTTTGAGAACTCTACCAAACACCTCCGACAATTTTGGGTCTAAACACTTGAAATTTAAGATATAGGTTCCATGGGCATGGGTCTAACTTTATAACTTGATTTGAGCCCAAAACAATAAATTTTAAGGGGTCATAATAGGGGTCAAAGTTTTAAAAAATTGACCTTCTTTTTTTTTTCTTTTTTACTCAGCATACACCTCACACCCGGGCAACGCCGGACGCCGAGCGCCCATGCTAGTATAAAAGTGAAAGTGTCTGTCTGTGTGTGTGTGTCTGTGTGTGTACATTTCCATACGCAATAATTCTGTCAATTTTAAGTCTACAGACTCAAAATTTGATATACAGGTTACTGATATTTGGGAAAATCTATGTGATCGGTTTTCGGCCAGAAATTTGGCTGTTCCGCGATCAAAGTTCAACGATTTTACCTTTGAGAACTCTACCAACTACTCCGACAATTTTGGGTGTACACACTTGAAATTTAGATATAGGTTCCATGGACATGGATCTAACTTTATAACTTGATTTGAGCCCAAAACAATAAATTTTAAGGGGTCATAATAGGGGTCAAAGTTTTAAAAAATTTACCCTTTTTTTTTTTTGCTCAGCATACACCTCCAAACACCCGGGCAACGCTGGGCTGAAATGCTAGTCTATATATCTATAAAAGTGAAAGTGTCTGTGTGGGTGTGTGTGTGTGGGGGGGGGTCTAAACACTTGAAATTTTAGATATAGGTTCCTTGGACAAGGATCTAACTTAATAACTCAATTTGAGGCCAAAACAATACATTTTAAGGGGTTATAATAGGGGTCAAAGTTAAAAAATTGACCGTTTTTGTTTTTTTTTGTTTTTTGTTTTCTCAGCATACACCTCCAAAAACCCGGGCAATGCCGGGCACCCATGCTAGTCTATATATCTATAAAAGTGAACGTGTCTGTGTGTGTCTGTGTGTGTCTGTGTGTGTGTGTGTCAGTGTACATTTCCCTATGCAATAACTCTGTCAATTTTTAGTCCACAGACTTTAAATTTGATATACAGGGTACTGAGATGTGGGAAAATACATGTGATACGTTTTCGGCCAGAAATTTGGTCAAAGTTCAACGATTTGACCTGTGAGAACTCTACCAAACTCCTCCGACAATTTTGGGTCTAAACACTTGAAATTTAGATATAGGTTCCTTGGATATGGATCTAACTTAATAACTTGATTTGAGCCCAAAAGAATAAATGTTAAGGGGTTATAATAGGGGTCAAAGTTTTAAAAAATTGACCGTTTTTTTTGTTTTGTTTTTTTTTGCTCAGCATACACCTCCAAACACCCGGGCAACGCCGGGCCGAAATGATAGTAGTTAACTAAAGATAATTATCCCATTAAAAACCCGAAGCAACTATATTGGAAATTAATTAAAATGAATGTTTAAAAGAATATGCAAATTAGCTAGATCGTTTGCTAGTGTATGCAATTCCACAACCAAGACATCAGAAAAGTTTTAAATAAATAGAAAAAAAGGATTTTTAATATTAATACCAATATATATATATATATATATATATATATATATATATATATATATATTTCTTAAAGTGCCATGTAACAAGGAAGAGACACTGATATATTTGTTCATTTTGAAAATGAGTAACTGTATCAGTGTTCGTTTCTTGTAACATAGTCTACGACTCATCAGAGTAGCTGAATATAGCGAGATTCGAAATCGAATCTCGCTATATTCAGCCCTCTGATAAGTCGTAGATGATGAAACACATGTCAGGGGATAATTACATTTTAAAAATAATATATATATATATATATATATAGTCATCGACGTATAGTCCTGTTTCGTAGTATCACAACTCATCAGTGCCACTAGACTATCACCTCTCCCAAGCCGAGGATTGAACCCAGAACCATCGCGTTGACAGTCAGCAGTTCTACAGATCGACCCACTCACCAAATGTCTATTTAAACAAACATTTGTCCACCACTTTTACAGTGCTCTAACCGCTTGTTTATAAACAAACAGTGAGCGTCACATTTTTAAGCCAATTAAGTAGCGGGTGAGATTATTTACAACAATATTCTACCCAAAGAGGGGGGATGCAATTTCAATCGTTTCTTTAATTTAGAAGAGTTACCTAACAGGAAGAAAAGGGGGAGATAAATATAAAATGAATCAGCTCCAACTTAGAATCGGGCACATACGAAAAAATTAAAATACTACTTGATAATTTTTGTAAATATTTATTTTTGTCTCATACGTAAGTATATCAAAGAGTTTTTCTGTTAATTTTTATCTGAACTGCCATATTTTACTTGTGCATGTGTTTCAAGAAATAGTTGTATCCTACCCTTTCCCCAAGATATTGAAGAAAATTTCATGAGAACTTAGCTCAGAGGAGTTGGAGGTCATAAGATATCTTACAACCACCTTTATTTCCTATATGGACTTACTAATACAGAGAATTATATGCAGTGAACACTGCATTCACTGTTATCTTGCCTCAGAGATTAGTAATGACTTATTAATCTCTGTCTATCCATTATCGTACTCTCTATTATAATAAAGCTTTCTTTCTTTATTCTACTATCGTGTTGGTTGTATATTCCATTAGTGTAGATTGGACTCTTTTTCAAAATGCAACCCATCCAGTTGGAGATTCTGTGATTAAATAAATTGTTTGTAAATTTTGCCGATCAACATGCTTTGGCATAGCTACCATTCTTTTTAACATTATGACTTCTATAGCAGGGTGTTGTGTACATGTGGGTGACACTTACAGCCGCAGAAGAAACAGTGCACAGCTGAAAAAAAAACATCCATTTTATCAGGGAACTCAAAGTTGGTGGTGGAAAATAAGAAGCCGCAGGTAATTTAGATAAAGGATAAAAACAGACACATACAGACATTGACTATATGCAAATTCATTAAGCAGGTTTAATTGTATGGGCGAGTCGGAAGTAATCGGGCAGTTGAAGCAGTACTCTCCATAATGTAGTTTCAGCTTATGCAGGGTGCCCAAAAGAAGCTGAATTGATCAAATATAAGATGGAACAGCTGAAACAGCAAACAAGCAAAAAAAAGATTAAGGCATCTTGAGTAACTCTTTCAAAATCATCATGAGTCGTTACATCATCAAGGAGCAGATATTTATCATAGAGTGGTACTTTCGGTTGAATTCAAATAATTTCAAATCCGTCAACTTCTTTTGGAACACCCCGTATAAGGAATCATCATCATCATCATCATCATCATCATCATCATCATCGTCATCGTCATCGTCATCGTCATCATCACCATCATCGTCATCATCATCTCGTCAAGATTGTTTGATTTTTTTGACTTCCAGCTTTTGCTTCACAGACGGAGCCATGGTGACAAACAAGATATGATTCTTTCTAATTAATGATTAGCTTCCACTCAGATAACGTGAAAGCCCCCCTTTTCCCCATGTTAAGAATGGCTTTCTTGTCCACTTTACCATGTCTGATTATCCAGCCAAATGAAGAGAAGAAACTGGAAATCAAGGAGAGCAGACAATCTTGACTTTAAAAAATAAATTAAAATCAAATAAAGAAGAAAAAAAAACGTGTTTTTTTTTGTGAAATCAATTAGTACGGCTCGCAAGAGGTTTGTTTGAGAAGCTGCTAGCAAATACTGGCGACCATAATGAATTTGAAATGAAACCCCATACTATACACTTTCAAACTTCACTGATTGATTTCGATGAGATAACGTAGTCCAAGAAGTTGAGAATTGTGTTCCTTCTTTATTTGCATTCAGCCAGCAAATAAGACCCATAGTGTACTCTTTCTCATCTACCACATAGACAGTCTACATCTTCTTACTGTCTTACTAGTGAGATCAATTCTGGAATATGAAATTCAGGTTTCATCGCATTTCAAGTATCCAAAATTCAGACACTGGCAATGTAGAACTATTGAAGGTCCTAAACCTGTACTGATTGGAGTATAGGCAGTTGAATGGTGACCTAATCCTCGCCTTTAATATAATGTACAGCAACTACTTCTTGATATCAGCTCCACAAAGAGAACTTTGGGAAGAAGCTGTACTTAAGATGATTTTGTCTGAATCGTTAGAAGGCTTATTTTTTTTTATTTTAGTTTCTGAGCCATGAAACAAGCTGTCGGAATTCATGATAAATCGACAGATGTTCAAACAGTTGATGCTGGATGCACCATGGTTGCTGATCTTTTGGATGATAATGCCAGTACATAACTCGATTTCCTCATTCATAACTCTAACCCTGTACTAATATTTTGTCAATATATTAAATTGAATTGAATTTTATTAATTTCTTGTGAGAATTACATATCAGGAAAAAAAATTACAAGCACTTAATGAGTTACTTTCCAATCACTTTGTAGTTTCTCTTCTCATTCAGATAAATCTATTCATTTTATTTTCCATCCTCCATTTTCGTTTAAAAACCCCTGTTGTTTGTCTACTGGTTCAGACAAACCTATTCATTTTTATTTTCCATCCTCCATTTTCGTTTAAAAACCCCTGTTGTTTTTCTACTGGTTCAGACAAACCTATTCATTTTTATTTTCTATCCTCCATTTTCGTTTCAAAAACTCTGTAGTTTCATTACCATTCAGACTGATCAATTCATTTAAAATTTTTTCCTCCAGTAAGGTTTCAAAATCCATGTAGTTTCTCTATTGGTTCAAACAAATTTATTCATTTTTGTTTTTTGTCCCCCAGTTATTTTTTATACACTCCGTGTATACGATTATTATTTAAACTGCAACTGTTTTGATAGCCCTATTACTTCTGACTGTATAAACTAAACGAGTGATTTTTTTCTTTTTGTATTTCTTTCATTTACTCAGAACCTGTTTGTTTGGGTAACACACAAACGCCTAGTTAATAGGAACAGTTTTATTGGGTGAACGGTTAGGTGTTGGTCGCTGAATGGCTTTTGTATTTTTTTTTGTTTTGTTTTGTTTTTTTTTCATCTTCATATGACTCATAAAATAACAGTTTGAATTCTAACCAAACCAGTAAAACACGAAGGTTCACATATCTCTTTTACATACAATTCGAAACATGTTTCGCATGAAAACTTCCATTGTTTCCGTCTCCTAATTTATCAAACAATAGAGGCGCCTCATATTAATTATATTAATTATCGACTCCTTTTCTTTAGCATACTGAGCTTTTCAAAAGCCCTTTTTTTTTCTCTCGCAATTATAGCCACAATTTATCAAGGCCAAGAGCCACTTAAGGATAAGGGTTAATGAGACGAGAATGATTGCCGGCCAAAAGATAAGGAACATTTTGGGAGCACTTTCATCGATCAGTGGTATGAACTGAATTTGATTGCTTGTAAGATGATCTACGACAAGAATTTGTGACATTGAATTTAAAGATGACTAAGTTTTAATCACCAGAGAAGCAGCCCTACAATAATATGTCCCAAAAATGAGAACCGCTGGAATAGGAAGCGGTATTACAATGAGATATTAAAATAGTGAATTGATGAAAACCACAATACTGGAGGCCAACAAGTCAAATGAACTGAAACTATGAAAGTAGCATGTATATATCAGACAATTTTGAAGTACACACATATATAGACTATCTGCCATGTGTAGTTATGTAAAAATTGTTCATAATTCCAACTCCCTTCATAGACATTTATTAGCCAACATTCTTCACACCCTAAATCGTCAGCATGTCTTCTTTCAATAGTCTTTACTTCCTGTCTCCAGTCAAGGGAAGTAATTTGTCCTTCATCTGACAGCAAAAATAACCATCTTTCTTTGAGCAAATTCCCCTGACAGTTGCTGATGCCTCTATTCCGAATTTGTGTTCATAGGACCGTTTCTCATCAATATAAGTGATTGCACACTAACAAATAATTAAAATTAAAAAAAAAAAAAACTCAGGTTTACTTCAAACAAAATCCTCTAATGGTTGCTTCACAAAGCAAATAGCGTTCAGATTGTTCAGATCTATAATATAAATCTCACCTGTCTGTTTAACTGTATGTATGTATGTATGTATGTATGCATGTATGTAAGGGCGAATGAACTCTTTTTCTGGGTCAACGGCCAACTAGCACCGTGTATATTTGTGTGTGTGTATATGTGTATCGGGGTGGAGAGGGCTCCCGTAAGCCGTGGTAAAGGCAGCCTTTCTAGGAGAAGCAAATCTCTGATTTAAAAAACCATAAAGCAGAAGACCATTACCCGCCTTAAGCTGGTCTGCAGTTTAATTTGTTGCTGGCTATCTTGCTCTTGCTTGTTGCTGGATCTCAACATTTTGAACCGAGAGAGAGACTTAGCTGTCATACAAAGCTAAGACTCTGTAACATCATATTTGTATAGATACTCCCTCAGGCATTTGGGCTCATGGATTTTAAATGTCTGAGGGAGTGGCACTCGTCTGACAAGACGTTGCAATCATCATCATGTATGTATGTATGCTTAAAACTTCTGACAGAGATGACGGATTTTCATGAGATCGGTATCGTTTTGAATCTCAACGTCTCAGATGACAAATATCAAAAAAACTTGGCAAAGACATTAATTCCTTTACGCGAAACTGGGCAGTTTTATACAAAGGGGAGTCGATTTTTTGCAAGCTATTTTGTTATATGGAAAAGGGATGTTATATGGAAAAGGGTTGTCCCCTTTTCATGTAAATAAGAAGAATATTAGATAAGTAAAAATGAGATTAGGATAAGCCTAGAATCGAACCCTGTGGGCAAAGTTAAGAAATGGAATGTTAGAAATTAAGTCTATTGTTAATTCTTTTAGAAATCTGAATATTAAAAATGTCAGTAAAAGAATGAACAATGCAAATTAAATTATATTGTTTAAAATAGGTTTGTTGTCAAAAGTATGTTGGACAAACATATGTAAAGCCACGTGAAATTGGTCACGTTTGAAAAACACACTTTTGACGTCATAGACAAAGGACATTGCTCCATATTATGAGTTTGGATTTTAGTCAGAGCAGAAGAGAGGAAATCAGTCAGCAAGAGAGCCAGAGAGTTGGTTAGTTAATCCCTTGGAAGCGAAGGGAGGATATTTAGACTATGTAGATCCAAATTTGAATTCCTGACGTCAATCGATGAATAAAGAAGTCATCATTATGTTGTAACTGTTGTCTTGTGTCATCCTTCATCACGAACGAAAAAGGTAATTGTGTTTGTCATTTTATAATGAACATTGTGTAACCCTTCCAAGTTATGTGTCCCATCTCCTCCATCAAAAGTAATGTCTATAAATATCTTCTCTCTTCTGTGTTAAAAGAACTGTAATATATATAAATGTCGTCACTCCCTCATCATCACTATTGTTATGTCTGAACATGAGTCTCGTTATATATGTCCGCATCATCTCTTTAATATGTGCCTACACAACAATTTTTGCAAGACATTGTATCGGTTGGATTGACTTTGCTAATTTTAATGTTCCGAACTTCCAGTTGTGTCATGGAGTAGTGGTAAGACGTCAGATTTTCTTTCACTTTCTTTTCCGCCTTCGGGTCACGGGTTCGAGCCTGCCTGCCTACTACCACTTGCTGCATAAGTTGTACAGCGGCTTGTCTCTGATCTCACTCGTTGAACATTACGTCACTTTCAGACATGATAGAAGACTCCTGTTGCTCTAGGAATTTGTACACAGCTGGCCAACTAGAAGATGGTTTGCAACAAAACGAAGATTGTCATCAAACAGAAATGGAATCATGTCATCTTTTCTATGGCGAAAATTTATCATTCCAGCCTGTATTTTATAATACTAAAAATGATTGCAAAACGATTAAACAATAACATTTTTTTAAATTATTTTATGTAAAAAATAATCTCTATTATAAAAAGGAAACTGTGTGTGTGTGTGTGTGTGTGTGTGAATATAAATATATTTTCGGCGATTGTGCAGTATAGTTTACAAGAAAAAGTGAAAAAAAAACAACAAATAAACGACAGATAACTGTTACCAAATGCAAGAAAATTTATATATCTGTATACTTATCTCTATTATAAAAAGGAAACTCTGTGTGTGTGTGTGTGTGTGTGTGTGTGTGTGTGTGTGTGTGTGTGTGTGTGTGTGTGTGTGTGTGTGTGTGTGTGTGTGTGTGTGTTCCTTATGGACTCGAAAATGGCTGGGTCGATTTTTATAAAGTCTCACATTAAGGTATAAGTGTTGTTAAATAAGTTTTGTATCAGAATGTATTCAATAAGTATCAATAATCGATAATCAAAATAATCCGTTGAAAGAAAGAAAAAAAACATGCAATTCTACAGCAAACAATGCAAGATAAAAAATTATTTTATTTTTCTAAAAAAAAGATATCAATAAATATTTCATCAAGTAATATATATTTTATAATATTAATAACAATTGCAAAGCAGTTAAACAATAACATTTTATTTGTTATTTTATGTAAAATATAATTAAGTATAATGCGGAGGTCCTCAATTCAATCTGTTTATCTAATTATCTATCTAGCGAAGTAAACAATAGATTGAATTGTGGGAAACAATTAAGTTTCAGCGAGCATGCAGGTGCAGAAAGGGTTATGCTGTAACATGAATCAAACTATGTGACCGATCATGTTGCCCCGGAAGGTATGCAAACAGGGACCAGATCTGACGTGTCAGGGGTTCCAGTTTGAATAAACTGAATTAATTTTAGTGAGTTCATTCTTAGACACCAAAGAGATAAGATGTGTTAAACAGGCTCCCTATAAAGGGGACAACGGTTTTCTAATGGAAGATTGTCATTCACTCCAATCTGCTGTGACGAAATGCCTGGAGAGTGAATAAAAATATATAAAACAACCACTTGTCTTGAGTTCCTGTTTTTCATGTATCTTTGTTGAACAGAAGAAGGTAACAGCAAAAGACAGGTATGTCATCATGTATATGTTGCTATAAGTTGTCACACACACACACACACACACACACACACACAGACTAGATGAGAACGGCATTGACAGACACTTAGAGACTAGACGATCATGGACCGTAAAAGAGAGTTAAACAAACAGTAAATAACTAAAAGAAATACACAAGCAAAATTATTAAGCAACATACCATCACATAATATGACACTGATATACAGAAATTTAAATGTAATGCGAAGCAACATCTTGTTAATCTTTCCTAGGCATGGTCCCAAATAGTAGCCTCTTACATCCAAGTGGTGATATGCTTTGCTAGGGGTGAACGCAAGAAAAAAAAATCTTTGTGGATACGAAACAAATGTCGCTAGCTTTGCTTGTTATAAAATTATTGAATTAAACTTAGATTTGGCACCAGCTTTGAAGTATGCGAAAACTCACTTGTAATAATGTGGTGTATTTTGTTTCATAAAAATTATAAATTGCATCATATGAGGACAGTGGTGTGCAGTCTGTGTGTGTGTGCACGAGGGGGCATCAAGTCATATTCAAGCTATCTCTCTTTCTCATAATTTCTATCAATACTAGAACTTATACTTGAGTATTTGGGACATACAATTAATAAGTTGACCCCGGGAATCACCAGATTTCCCCCAAATCTCTGTGTAATATTTTGACATTTAACAAGAGGAAGCACATGTGTGTTTTCATTAGTGAGCGATTAAGAAACCAATCAATAAAACGTTGTGCAGACTGTTTATGTGCTGGTCTTTCTTTCAAAGTCGCTTCCTTCATCAGTCATAGCCGTGATCCCCTCGTGGTTGCTGTCCTCTGTTTAGCTAGACAAACAAAACTGAGGTTTCAAAGGTTTTATTTAGAGAGAGAAATGTAAAATAAAAGGACAAGAGTCTCATGTTAACATTTATTGATTATCTTCATAAGAAAAAGGAGAGAATTAATCGTTTAAAGAGTTTATGCTTATGGATGTAGACAAAAGATTAGAGACAATCCTCTAGGAAGATAAAAGAGTTCATGTGTGTACTGTATTAATGTCCAGTTGAGGCGGTAACCATGCTGGATTACTTGTCTCCTTGAGTGCTAGTCCATTCATCTCATCTTCTGATCTTGTGTCACATTATTTTGTGGCGAGAGGAAGGTAAATACCGGAATTATCGCGACCTAACAGGAGACTATAGACTGTCTAATTCAAACAGTCGGAAAATACTGACAACTTTTTTTTGTATTTACAGTAGAAGCTCGGGATACAGTATTAAAAATTAGTAACAAAATACAGCACAGTACATAATACATATAATGTATATAATCAAATAACATTATAAATAACACCATCAGGCGAAGCAAATACTATAACCAGGGGCCTGAAAAACATTGTATTCCATATCGTCACCTGAATAAACCGTATCCTAGGGCCACTGTATCCTGGGGTTCTACTTACTTTCTTATGCAATATATTCTTTTCACCTGAACCTGTTGTTCGAGCTTTTCTTTATGATACTTTTCGTAGGCTACAACAGTTTATTAACAATTTCTTGAAATAAAAATTTTATTTTGCTTTTGCTTTTTTTTCTCCTTTTCTTTTCTTTTGTTATCCAGAAATCGGCTTTCCCAATTATGCAATTGCTTTATCAATTCGTATTATTTGAACTCTATATCCGTGGCATAGTGGATAAGGTATTTGGTATAATTCAGTTGTAAAGTTACACTCTTCTTGAAGTTGAAGGTTCAATCCTCAGTGAGGAAACACTCAAAATAGAATTGCAAATTACTTTGGACTTTTACCGGGTCATGACTGATGGAATGAGAGCATGCTACTCCTGCAGATTACGTTAAGGGTTTCGTTCGAAATTTCATGGAGATTTCTAGGTGCAACAGAGAGATTTGCGTCTTCGACAAGATACACCTGAAGAAGGTTGAAGGTTACATTGACCGAAACTTTATCAAAATAACACTCAAGATGAGAACAGTAGTCCAAATAATCCAAATAATACGAGTAATCAATCCTTATCTAAAAAAATTCAGAAATGTGTTAACTGTTATTTGTCCTCTTGTCATTGTTCTGCTGATAAACTTATATCCTCTTTTTTTTTTTTTTTTTTCTTATATTTCTTTCCTCTTCTTTCTTACTTCCTAACATTTTGGGGCGGGAAATGTTGATAGTATCACACGCTTAACTAATTTCTCTAATGATGTTAGTCGGAGGGTTATATCACAATGCAGTTGAACAACACCTCACCAAGCTAAAAGAGAAATTGTTCCATCATACCATGCTGGACTGTGGTCGAAGCTCAAAGTTTAGCAAGACCCCCCCCCCCCCCGGTGAGGTTGAGGTAAGTGGGGAGAGGGTGTTACACTAATTGTGTTTTGGAATGAAGAATGCATTGATGGAACCCCAATACAATATCGTGAGATTTTGAAAAGTAAACAGAAGTTATTTGTGGTTCAGTTCAGTTCCTTCCTTCCTTTCCTTCCTTCCTTCCTTCCTTCCTTCCTTCCACACACACACACACACACACACACACACACACACACACACACACACACACACTAGCAGTTCAGCCCGGTTTTGCTCGGACCCTATGCACTGTTCATAACTTTATGTGCATATGTATGCATATATTAAAAGATTTGACTCATGTTCAGGTAACCTACATCTAAAATTTCGAATGTTTAGACCCAAAATTAGCAGAGGAGTTTGGTAGAGTTTGCAAATGTCAACTCTTTCAACTTTGACCTCTTGGCAGCCAAATTTTCGCCAAAAACTGATTAAAAAGCTTGCTGTATGTCTGAGTACCCTTTATATAAAATTTAAAAGGTTTAGACCGAAATTGTCTGAATACTTTGTTAGAGATCGCAAAGGTCAAATCTTTTGAATTTTGACTCCTTGACAACCAAATTTTCGGCCAAAAACCGATTAAAATGCTTGCCTTATGTCTGAATACACTTTATGTAAAATTTCAAATGTTTAGACCAAAAATTGGCTGAGTAATTTAGTAGAGACTGCGAAGGTCAATCATTTTTTACTTTGACTCCAATTTTAACCCCTTAATATTTATTGTTTTGGGCACAAATAAAACTATAAAATTTGATCCATATCTAAGTAACCTACATCAAAAATTTCAAGTGTTTAGACCCAAAAATTACCGGAGGAGTGGGATAAAGATTTCAAAGGTCAAATCGTTGAACTTTGACCTCTTGACAGCGAAATTTATGTCCGAAAACAGATTAAAAAGATTTTCCCTAAATCTTAATATCCCTTATGTCAAATCTAGTGTCTGTAGACTGAAAATTGACAGAGAAGTTTGGTGGGGAAATGTACACACACAGACACACACAGAGAGACAATTTCACTTATATATATATATATATATATATATATATATATATATATATATATATATATATATATATATATACGTTTTATTTTTTTATTACCGTATCTTTTTGTTAAGTTACATTATTGTTTCAGCTACCCGGCCGTTTTTTGGCCGTCTGTAGCTTCCTCAGACTTTTACAGAAATGTTCGTTGTTATGGGATAAAAGAGTGAAAGAGTGAACAGGGGAGGGGTGCGAGAAGAGCGGGGGGGGATGGAGAGGAAGGGAACGATGGGGAAAGGTGGGGGGGTACTTGTGCTTGGTATGTCGGTAATGTTTTAGTTTTGTGTTTAAGGAGCTTGTGGGGGAGGGTCTGGGAAGTTAATTTCTGGTGTGGCTGAGGGCATAGGGATACCTATATGATTTCTGGTGTGGCTGATGGCATAGGGATATATATATGATTTTTTAAATGTGAGATAATATATATAATCAAACAACGTCGCAGCTGAAACAAACAATGCCAGCTATAGACCGGAAGTCCTAGACTCGGTCTGTGGTTTTCATGGTTTGTGTGAGCTGCGGCATTGTTTGATTGTGCAAATAATTATATATCATCACACATTAGAAAATCTAATATTAATTTGCTTACTTGGTTAACTTGGATGACATCGTCCTAGCGACTATAAAATCCTACTTGTGGGACATCGGCTTGGGTTCTTAGAAGCTGGATGACTACACCTCTTGTTAAGAAGAAGTATGGTCATTCTACAGTCAGACTTTGTTGCGGTTTGCTTGATTTATGTTAGTGAATGGACTTTCTTGTATGTGGCATGGTGGCTTAGGTGGCAAGGTGAAACCGGATATGTTCTATTAATGAGCTTAAACAATAGCGAATCCGAAGCCCAGGACTATCGATCTGGCGCTGTTTGATTGTAGAAATAATTATATATATATATATATATATATATATATATATATATATATATATATATATATATATATATATATATATATATGAGATTAAAATTCAACAAAATGTATTGGTAAAATAAAATGGAATAAAGATAAAGCAAAGACAATCAAAAAGTGGATCACATTGAAGTCAACATGGTGGCACATCAATATTTAACAAAAAAGGAAAATTTATTAAGGTTTGTCAAAGATACATGTTATAAAGAAACACAGTATTTAGATATACAATCACGAGTAGTGGGAGAAGGAGTCCAGATTGAACAGAAGCGGATGAGTAAATGTAGGATACAAGCGTGGAAATAGCGAGGTGATAGGAAATAGAAAAATTTCCAAGAAAACTATAACTTTTACAGTTAATGTAACCTTTATTGGGATTTTCCCAAATACATTTCATAACAAAATATTGTCCCACTGACAATAAGAAAGAAACACAGATGAAATTGTTATGAAAAAAAAACAAACTTGTATTTGCAGGAAAAGAGAGGAAAGAGAAAAGAAAGGTTATTGCAAACAGTCAATTTACACGAACTTATGTGAAAGATGTGTCCCTTTAACAGTTTTATATTTCCTGTGTCGTTTTAGCTGGGAGAAGAAATAAAGACGACTTCTGTGCTGTAGTTCCTATTTACAATGTCTCCCCACGGGACAGAGTAAGACACCAGGGTCGTTTTTTAACGTGGAGAAAAGGAAAAAAAAAAAAAATTGTCTCAGTCGTCTTTCCACTGACAGAGAACAAGAAATGGAAGTGCAGCATCTGAAGGACAGATACTACACTTTGATCTTGACCAAAAGGGCAAGTACACGTAGTGCTGTAGTTGCTGAATAAAATTCTCACACATGTCCTGGTGTTTAGATGACGGAGAGATCAGATGGGAACGTGTTGACTCTGAGGATTCACACAAGCAAAAGAGGAAGAGAATTTGAACAACAACAAAAAAAAAACGTTTGAGTAGGAGTTTGAGAAATTTTTAACGGTAGCCTTTGATTGGCTGTTTTTCCATCTAATCACAAGGCACCCAGTTAGCGACCCCGTAATGATTTCAATACCTTTCAATGATTGAATATTTATTTGAATAAATCAGAATAAATAAAGTTTAATTATAAAATAGAAGCTGACCGTATTTACAAAACATTTCCTCGATTTATTGTTATTATTTGGCAAATCTATTAATTTTCATTTTCACCCAGATCAATAAAACGCAGGGCAGACATTTTTTTTGTTCAAGCTCAGATGTTAAATTCATGTTAACAGTAAGGGCCATACGAAGACGATCCCAGTCGCTTTTTTGTGTGAAGTCAATCGGAGTAAAAGGTTGAAGCATTTTGGGAATCTCACAAGGACAATAGGGATGGCCATTTTTGCTTTTGCTTTGCTTTCAATCATGGAATAAATGCAAACATCTTTGAATAATTTCATCCATTTGTTGTCATTGTTATTTGGCGTGAGGGTTATCAGCAGCTTACTACTGTTATTAATCCCTTTCAACGTACTGTCTAGTATTTTCTCACGACTTGGAATGCAACCTTAAAAAGAAAAAAAATCAGTAAGACAATAATCAAGGCTATGAGTTAAATGAAATATATGCCTAGGACAGAGGTTCCCCATGATGCTCCAGGGGGTGCAAAAAAAAAGTTTAGATAAAAAAATAAGATATTGACAATATGTAGTATGTAGAGGCTACCTTTCTAGGGCAATTGCTCGTGACATATCAAAGGCCTTTGATAGAGTATGGCATAAAGGTTTACTTCACAAGATCTCCAGCTACGGTATAGCTGGAAATGTCTTCTCAATTATTAAATCATTTCTCTCTGATAGGTTCGTAAGAGTAGTGGTTGATGGGCATAAATCAGAAGCTCTCAGTATTAATGCTGGAGTCTCTCAGGGGTCCATCCTGGGCCCAACTCTCTTCCTGATCTACATTACTGATCTTCCAAATCACATCCTTACATCATTCATAGACATTTATGCTGATGACACTACTATCTATGGTAACACATCTAAGACAGTAAACGGCCAAGTTCTCTCCGATTCTCTCTCCTCTGATCTTGAGCAAGTGGTTCAATGGGGAAAGAGGTGGTTTGTTACTTTTAATGCATCTAAAACCAAGCTTCTATCTTTTCATCATCAACGCTCTGATCCCCATCTGGCATTGATTGAAATGAATGGCTCTCGTCTTGGGGAGGCCTCATGTTTTGACAAGCTTCTGAACTTAAATGGAACACATACATTAAATCCGTTGCCAAAGCCGCTGGAAAAATGGTAGGATCCTTCTATTGATCCAGTAGATATCTCACTGCTGATACAATTCTCTATCTATATAAGAGCCAGGTTCGTCCAAGGATGGAGTACTGTTGCCACATTTGGGCAGGAGTTGCTAGAAAGTACTTATCCTGCCTTGATGGAGTTCAAAATAGACTTCGTAGCCTCGTAGGGGATGTCCTTTTCTCTTCGCTGCAACCTCTTTCTCACAGAAGAGATGTTGCAAGTTTGTCTCTGCTTTATCATTATTTTCATGGCAAGTGCTTGACTGAGCTCCAATCTATGGTTCCTTCTTGGCAAACTTTCACAAGAAACAACCGTCTAGCAGAAAATGATATCAACAATTTCCCCCACTCTTTATCTGTGCCTAAACCTAAGCGTAAATTCCATGAACAAAGCTTCCTTCTTAGAACTGCACACCTATGGAATTGTCTTCTGCTTTCCTGCTTCCCAGCTGACTACAATATGGTTGTCTTCAAGTCTAACATAAACAAGTTTTTGATGAGCCATTCCATATAAGTTAAAAAATTTACCAAATTTCCATTACTAACGATTACTATATTGTCCAATTTCTACTGTACACTCTTTAACTCTTATTCTCGAGTGACCTCTTGGCCTTGATAAGTGGTGATGCCTATGCAAAAAAAAATGTTACACTTTTGTGTTTTACAAGGTGGAGTGATAAAATTGTCGCCCTAGAAAAGATTACATGATTCACATTCTGTGTGATAAAAACCGGTTTTCTTCTTTTGTTGTAGACCATCTACTAGCTGGCCAGTTGTGTACAAATCCTAACAGCGATAGAAGCCTCCTATCATGTCTGAAAGTTACATAATTTTTAACGAGCGAGATCAGAGATGCACTGCTGTACAACTCATGCTCTCTACCGATCCAAGTTATGACAACAGGATGATTGCCAGCCCCATCAAAATGCATCACTGGTTTGCCATAAATAACAGAAACATGCCCTGAGTTATGAAAACAGTTTCTGACCACGGTTACGGTCTTTGGTATGGTTTCAAGTGAGGCTTGAAAGTCAACACCAAACTGTACCTGCATGTGCTAAGTAGTGTGGTGATCCCCTGGTGCAATCAGGCGTCTACTGGTAAACCTTGGCTCTGGCAGCAGCTCGGCGCCGGCGCACAAATCCAAAGAGGCCCAGGCTTGACTTCAGAAAGAGTGCTACGACTTTGTACCCTTTTCTCACTGGTCCCTATCTTCCCCAGACCTGACCCTGCTGAGCTACTTTGCTTGGTCATATGTCAAGAACATCACCAACACGACCTCCCATAACACCAAAACCAGCCTGATCGCCGCTATCTGCCAAGTATTCGCTATGCTTCCAGTTTTGAACCTATATCGAGGTGGTGATTGAGGCTGAAAGTGGCTACATTGAATAGATGTCAGCTCTACTACATAATCAAGTTACCTGAATTGATTTTTTCAATAAAAGTTTTAAAATAATTCTGTAGTGTTGTTTTCTTTAGGGAAACAACTTTATCGTTCCACCCTCTATTTAGCAATATATTAAATTCTTGTTTTCATTTTAGGGTTAATTACTGTTATTAAATGGCCATAAATACATGGTTGTATAGATTGATTCAACCATGTATTCAACCGCAAATTCAGAACAGTGGTTTTTAAGCTTCATTCCAATATTAATTTATGATTTGTTTCTTGTCTACATATGTAATTTTCCTTGCGAATTATCTTAAAGAATAAAGTTATGATTTCCATTTGATAAAATATTTGCAAGGAAACAAAAGAAAGGAAAAAACACGATTCAATTTCTTTTTTAGCAAAAGCCTTTATATCTAGTATTTCCAACAACGCATTTTTTCTAAATATTCATCAAACATAAATAGTTTGTTTCTCCTTCTCCGGTCGCGGCTATGATGTCACGCATGTAACTCGAACACATGCTCTCTCGTGACATCTCAAACACTTTTTCTCCAAACATTGTTTCTCCGAAAACTTGTGTCCTTTTATCTCTGCCAAGATATCACTTTGCTCATCTGGCTTGGTCATTTGCATATCCTTATGTAGTTGTTGCCGCTATCAGCATCAGCGGCTCTGTTACATTTATAATATTTATTGCTATTTAGCTATTAGTGCCATTTAAAATGAGACATTATTATTATGGCTCATTCCAATATTAATTTATGATTTGTTTCTTGTCTACATATATATGGTTGAAAGATCTCGCTTCCAACAGTAACGAATCAAAACTCGCAGCTCAATTTTATCAATTGTCATCTAGAATATAAAGATGAAGATCACTATGAAAATATTAACGCAAAAAAAAACAAAAAAAAAATTAAAAATTGCATAAAAAATTCAATTTTTTGCAAGTGTTTACGAACTTTTGGAACAACCTACTATACAGACTGAATGGGTGCATCTTAAGAATAGATTTGTTCTTAGATACTTTCATCAGATACGTCCAAGCATTTCTATAAAAATCTCTGTCTGGCATTCCATCTCTCAATCCGTCTTGGTTGGTCCGTCAGTAATGCTTCAGTTTGAAATAACATTTCTGTCGCGAAAAGCACACATTGGATGGGCGTGTTAGGAAAGGGTTCTCAGATACGTCCAAGCATTTCTATCAGAGGTTCTGTCAGCCAATCTGTCTCTCGATCTGTCTTGGTTCATCCGTCACAAACGCTTTAGTTTAAAATAACATTTCTGTCACGGAAGGCACACATTGAATGGAAGTATCTTAAGAAAGGATTAATTCTCAGATACATCTAAGCATTTCTATCAGAGGTTCTGTCTGTTAATCTGTCTCTCGATCTGTCTTGGTTTTTCCGTCACTTACGCTTCAGTCTGAAATAACAGGTATATCAATAAATGCATATATTGAATGGACGCATCATAAAAAGCATTCAGTTTTAAATACGTCCAATCATTTCTATAAAAGGCTCTGTCTGTCAATAGGTCTCTCAGTCAGTCTTAACAATATAAACTAGCACAATAGTTGAAAAATTTAAAAACACATTATAAATAAAATGAATAAAAAATATAAAACAAATAATGATGAATTTAAAACAATTTTTTAGCAAATTCTTTTTTAACCTTTTAAAGCTAAAATAATTGTATTAATTAATTTATTGCAGACTATTATTCTCATCTTTATTATTATTATCACGACGTCGTGAAACAACAACTAATAAAGATGAAAATAATAGTCCGCAATAAATAAATCAATATAAATAATACTCATCTCAATAATGAATTTCAATTAAATACTAAAATAATTGATTTAAAAAATTTAGATTTTTTAAATGAAAATTCCACACACAACACATTTTTTTTTCTGAATAATCTTTTATATAAATTATAAAGGAACAGATGTCAATTCATTTGTAGTTTTTTTTTTCTGAATAATTTTTTATATAAATTATAAAGGAACAGATGTCAGTTCACTTTCACATTTATTTTATTAAAAAACTTAAAATCTCCTTTCAACATGACTTTCTTTTTTAAAATATAAAATAAAATAGCCAATTTGAAACCGTAAACAGACAGCCATGTGTTTTTTCCTTGAAAAATTTTTGGAGAGGAAATGGCTTTAAAGATTTTTAACTGATAAAGAGCGACTATAAAGGGAAGTAATTCGTTTCTCATTAATTAATGTTTGCGATGATGATGTCTTTTGTGGCACTGGACGTACGAACAAGTAAATTAATATTTAGATTCTCTGTTTCATTTTAGTGCAAACCATAAACACACACCTCTAAAGTGGATTACATCGTCATATTCTTCCAGCTGTGGCCGCAGTATAAAATTCACCCATTCTTTATCTTTTTCTGAATGCAAAACAAAGAAATCATACTTGAAACTCTCTGAATTTTCGGAAATCTGAATCTCTGTCGGTCCATTTACGTCTGATTCTTGGTTGCTTCCTTCTTGAAGCTTCATTTCAAATCGTTCTCATGTCATCACACACTCTAAACTCCTGCTGCAGTACCTCCTTAACAATGTCTTCACATCCTCTTGCATCCCACTCGATCGTATTTTCAATTAAATGATACAGCATTTCTGGAAATTGTGTCTGCATGGTTTTGAGAGTGTCTGTTATCCAGATGCCATGCTATCTTTTCTTTGCTTCTTTTAGCATGTAGCGGAATTCCATCCTTGCTCTCATTGTAAAAACACATAAAACTAATGCAAAGGTACGAAAAGCTCTCAGAATAATTTTTATTCCACTGGCTCAATTGTAGCGCCCTTGTTATAGATTCAATAGACTTCCTATATTCACTTATAAACGGATAAACTTTTCTAATTTCAGCGTAGATCCTGGCGTCTTTATTCGTGTCTCTTTTGTTCAGTATCTCATGGAGAATTTCCAGAGCTTCGTAGATGAAAATTATGTCTTGGCAATCGAAACTCATAGTTGTATTTCTAACAGGTATAGCTCTCTCAATGGGCCATATGGAACATACAATACTGCGTACATTTCGATTGAAGGCAAACTTCCCCATCCTTATAAGCCAGCACCAAATATTTCTTAATTTCTGTCTCATCAGATTTCTCCTCTATCAGTTTTTTGCAATAATAATAATACGCATCTCTTCGGCTTGAATAGAAGAACCAGTTCATATATTTATCTGGAAGCAGTTTGATGGATTTATTGTAGATCTCTACTGCTTCCAAATATTGTTGTCTATTAGACTTTATTCGTTCATATCTTTGCAAAACTACATTGTCATTTGGGCAAAGCTGTATTGCCGTGTCTTCTAGAGACTCCAGGTGTTGAACTTTCTCCTTAAGACACTCCGACATGCGATTGTTGTCGATGTAATCTTTTCGTGACGCATACAGCTGAACAAAAAAGATGCATGACTTGGCAAGATACGTTTTTAAAGGTTTCTCGAGTTTTTCAACTGGGTTAAGGCTTTCGATAGCATATAAATGATCTTCCAAGGCTTTTATACAGTTATTGGAGCGAATATCAATATTGTCGCCCTTTCTACTTCTCCAGGTATCCAGTCTGCCCTGAGCAATGGCAAGGTTATGTTGAAATTTCTTCCTTGGAACGATTCAAATCTTTCAGCCTTTCAATTCCCTTCTCAAAATTTTCAATGGCCTTTTCTTTTGCTTTGATCTTTCTCTCGTGGGCTGTCTCAGGAATTGTGTTGAGTATTTTGTAGGCTTCAACAATCAAGTTGTTAGCCTTTATTAATTGTTCTGTGTGGTTATCTTCCAAATTAAAGAATCTCCAGCTATCTTTAAGGAGAAATTTTGGGGTCTTGTTATGGTCGTCTGCCCAGTCATTAGCTTGGTCCAAAATACTTTTCGCTTGACATAATGGATTATCTTTATGGGATTCAAGCTGCATTTTGTATTTTTCAGCATCCTTTAGACGCCCCATTTTTTTATAGACATAAATTAGGTCGGCAAGGGCATTTAATTCATCTGGACACTCTCTAATAAACTCCTCCAACATCAAACGTGCTCTTGTTCGACCTATGTCTACGTGGAAAAACTGAACAACCATCATATTGCTAATTGTTGGCTTTATATAATTGGGTTCGATTTCGAAATAGTATAAAAGGTACTTCCTATCAATGTTCAAATAATGGCTGCTAAGTTTCTTTTGGATATTTAAGCTAAGATCAAACAATCCTGGTTTGAAAGTTCCTTTTGAGGCCGACATACTGAAAGTAGAGAAAAGTTAAAACGATAAGAACTCTGTTTTATGTATTTTATAAACAATTAATTATATCAATTATGTCAATTCCGTTTTAATCTCTGTACACTCGACTAGAGTCATACAAAAGAAAATTATGGCTCCATGTGTTGTGCACTATTTTCGATTCCAGTAAGATGCCATTTTGTATAAGACCTCGATTATTCTAGCATTTCAAATGTGTTGTTATTCAGATTACATGCGTAATACTAAGTAGATTTTAATTCAAAAAGGTTCCTAACGTAATCTGTGATATAAATCTCACCTGTCTGTTTAAATGTATGTATGTATGTATGTATGTATGTATGTATGCCTAAAGCTTTCGATAGATGCGACGGATTTCCACAAGATCGATATCATTTTGAAGCTCGGCCCTTCGGACGACAAATATCGAAAAATTGGCTAAAAACATTAATTCCTTCACCCTCAACTGGGTACTTTTCTACAGGAAGGGGTTGCTTTTTTCGCCGATATTTTCGAAAGTTATCCCCTCTTTTCGATTGACTTGACTTAAGTTAAATCTTCGTCACTTCCGGTTTGGCGATGGACGCAACAGCAAAGACGTCACGTTTTTTGTTTGTTTTGTTTCATGTTCTTTTTCTTTTGCGGTACAGGTTCAAGCCTGCCTGCCTACTACCACTTTTTTTTATTTTGCTCAACACGCACCTCCAAACACCCAGGCAACGCCGGGCACCCAGGCTAGTAATATTTAAAAGAAAAACAACATAAATCCATTTTAATGTAATGCTATAAAAGGTATTCTCATTTCGTTCTTCCTCTCGTCTGTCGACCCCATCGAAGTGCCAAACAAATAAAAGAAATACTTTGAACTCACTGTTTTTGAGAAACACTTTCATTTCCTGTCCGTGCTTCCCATTATACATAACAAATTTTGGCAGAGCTGTTACCGGCTAGTGGGGAATCGTTGTCCTCTGCTTTCTCCTGCTGTTCATGCCGTCACGTCTTTTCCACTCCACTCTCTGTGTGTTACTGCTGCTGCTATCTCTATGTGACGTCACCAGTCCTGCTACCGCCTACTGTCCCTCTCCCTATTTCACTGTCGCGACTGTTGTCTACGAGACGTCGCTGCACATTATGGTACAACACCACATAAAACGAACTTTGTTTTTTTACCCTAACCCTAAACAAATCCTAAGACAACCCTAAGCTAACCCTAACCTACTCATATTTGATTTAAAAGTTGCACAACTACCCAACTTTTTTACTGCATACAATTTCAACATTTAATCCTTTCTCATAGAATCCAATATTTATTTAAATAGTTTTGTAAAACATTACATTTAGCAACGATTAGAGACCTATTTTTGTTTATATGTACGCACAATGTCTTGCATTTTGTCGAGCTTTAATTTGTTTGGCGTATTGATACACAGAGGCGATTAGCACATCATTGACATGCGCATTGGAAGCTTACTGGTTTCCATCTAGGGGATTTTGCGCTGAAGACAAATCAGTTCACAAGTAGGTTTTGTTTTTGTGTGTACAAAACGTCCTTCATATTTTGTTCTTATCTTAAACCGGAAACACATAGGTGATATAAAACTCCAGAATACCACATTCTATTTGTGACCAATCTAGCAACTCTCTTTATGTTCCAGTGTTTCCATTGAATAAAGTTGATTCATATTTTAGTAGGGATGCTTGGTGCTTTCTATGGAAGCTGGTCACCATTTTCTTGTTCAGTTGGATACGTTCAGACATGGTCATTCTACAAAGTGACTTTCTTCATTCTAACGTTCTTCCAAACCAATCAGCCTCCAACTAAATTACGTCACATGATCAAATTAACAAAAATGCAAAATCCAAGATGAGGATTGATTATTCGTATTATTTGGATTCTTCAGATTCTGTTCTCATCTTGAGTGTTATTTTCACAACGTTTCGCACCTGTGGCCTAGTGGCTAAATTATTTGATAAAATTCAGTTATAACGTTACACTGTTTCTGGAGATTGGAAGTTCGATCATTAGTGTGGATGACACTCAAAATGCAATAATTATTTATACTTCTACCTAGTCATGGCTGGTGGAACGAGAGCGTGCTATCTCATGGATCTGACAAAAACAAAAGATTTTAAATCTACAAACAGAAACATGTATTCGTTTTTCTATTTCCTCTAAATCAAGACCCATCCTGCTACCTCACTGTGGTAGTAAACGATGTTTAACACATATCGATCACTTCATATACCAAATACGACAATCATCATCATTATCATCATCTTGACTTCTATTTGGTATGGCAGAAGGACTCTAGCAGTCGGACAAGGGAGAAGGGGCCCCTCCTCTTGTCGATATAGGTCAGTACCCATTCTGAAGTAGAGCATGGGTTTAAGACATCCGTATATCGCAAGCCTACCTTCACCGGACAATACCTTAACTTCAACTTCCATCACCCATACAGTATCAAACATGGAATTGCATGCTGCTTACAACATCGAGCAGAGACAATAAGTAGCGACACCATTTCATACCACCAAGAAATGGTCAGGTTGAAGAATACCCTCCGTTGTAACAACTACTCCAATAGCATACTATCCACCAGACATGTTAATAGTATAAGAGAGGAGAATGAAACCCAAAAATCTCCAACGGTCTGCCTACCATACATACGAGGCATCTCCGAAAAGATTCAGAGAATATGTGCCCCCTACAACATCAGGACGGTATTCAAGAGTGAGTCAACACTCAGACAACACCTGGTACGAGTGAAGCTCTGCATGGAGGAGAACATGACCAAGCATATACTCCATCCCATGCAGTTGCAGAAAGGTTTACAAGGGTGAAACATGCCACCCCCTTAAAGTAAGGGTGGAAGAACACCGAAAAGCGGTAACTAAAGGGGAGACGAAAAAATTGGGTATAGCCAACCATGTCTGGATGGAGAGGGGGGACCATCGCCCCCTATGGGATGAAGTAAAAATAATAAACAGAGAGACCCACTGGAAAGTGAGAAAACTTAAAGTAACAGCTCACATGCTCGGACATAACAACCTACTGAGCAAACCAAGCATAGAGCTGAATGCAATTTGGACACCTCTGATAGAGAGAGAAAACTTTGAATAACAACATAGCTTTAACATTAACAAAAACCTAGTGACAAATGGCCGAGTGGTCCGAGACGTTGTATCAAAGTTTACAGTTACCCAAAGGTGCTGAGTTCAATCCTGAACGAAGGCAGTGAAAAGTAACATTCAAAACAGAGAATCAGCAACTATGTCCCAGAGCCTAGCTGGAGTCCGAACACGGTACCCCCGTAATAATAATAAAGGGTTGGGTTCGAGATTCCTAACAAACGGTTCCCCAGATCGATACAAAACACCTGACGAAGGCTGGAGGGCAAAACGGCCGAAACGTTGTGACTATAACAACCAAGATAAGGAATTAAGTCCGACAATCAAGGATGGGGGTTAATTTATTTGCTTCCCCAATGAGCAAATTGGGCACAAGGCCGTTTTTTAATGTGGAGAGAGAGGGGGAAGGGAAAAGGGGACCAGCTCTCGAGAGGTGGAAAATGGGAGCTGGATAGTGATTTGCCAGCTGGTCCATGTAGGGGCAACCCACAAGATTTCCACAAGGGCAATGGTCTTTGATTGCAGCATCTGCTGGAACAGATACTACATTTTGAGGCATTTATTTGCTCCCCCACTGAGCAAATTAGGCACAAGGATGATTTTTAAAGTGAGGAGTGAAGGGGAAATGGGGACCAACTCTCCGGGGAGTAGGGGAGCTGGATAGTGACAATTGGTATGAAGGGTTGCCCCTACATTGACCAAGGTCTTATCTGTGGGGTCGCTCCCACATAGGGTCTTTGCTTGCAGTATCTGCCGGAACAGATGGTATTTATTTGCTCCCCCACCGAGCAAATTAGGCACAAGGCCAATTTTTAATGTGAGGAGTGAAGGGAGGGGGAAGGGAAAAAGGGGACCAGCTCCCGAGAGGTGGGAAATGGGAGCTGGTTAAAGGTCAGGCATGTGGGGTTGCCCCCACATCTGGTCTTTGCTAGTCATAGCTTGCAGTATCTGCCGGAACAGATACTACACTTTGATCTTGGCCTGAAGGTCACAAAGGTCCTTCCGCGCGAGGGGGAGGGCGTGACAACTGCAAGGTCGACACAAACTAAGAGGTAACCTCATTTGTATATTACATTAAGGAAAGTCGATTTTACTGAATCGCTGTATGTTAGTTGCTGTTTATAGCAAAGGAATTGTTTTAAGTGGTTTATTTAAGATTGTTATTTAAAGTTGATTTATATTGATAATGCAGTTAATTTAATTTATTTTAAATTATTATTACCGACATAGATTGTTTCAGAAACCGGTTTAGAGTAACTTTCCCCGACTATTACATAAGTCTCAAACGTCGGTTTGTGTGTTTGCGTTGTGTGTGTTTGTATACCCGCTAAAAACTTTCGCCAGCCGCATCAAACCGTGTCGAAACCGGTACCATCTAAAAGAGCGATGCCTCGGACGTATGATATCTGAGAACTAGAACAAAAATAATTCTGTGGTGGTCAACTGGACCATTTTTTGCAAGGCAGGATCACTTTCGCGATGCTATTTTTTGGAAGTCACGTACACGTTTATGTTTATAAATGTTATTTTTTCAAGGTCATTACTTCATAAGTCGTCATAGTACGGTTGGCAAAAACGTTTGCCAGTAACCTCTTTTCCTCTTTCGCGTTTCAAGTTCGAGTCTGCCTACACAGCTATTTAATTTTTTTTGTGGTCGCACAGCACTCGCTACTATTATTATTTAAAAAAAAGTTGTTTTTATTTATTTATTTATTGGAGGGAGGTCCAAGTTGTCACTTACTTCTACCGTTCTTTTCTGAGGTGGAGGGGTGCTCAGTATCCTTAGTATAGCAGCTCTGTCCAAACTGAATTTAATGTCCACCCAGATAATGCTGGGTATCCATACTAGTATATATATATATATATATATATATATATATATATATATATATATATATTCAGCCTTAAGTCAACACTTTTCTGTAAATAATTGAAAACTTGAAACTTGTGGTAATAAAACATGATCGTCAAAGGTGGAAAAATAGATAGAGACCATGAGGAACACATACAATCTAAATGCAATCAAACCTGTATCAATAATAACTTGCTATATATATATATATATATATATATATATATATATATATATATATATATATAATGATCCCTGTTTTCTTATAAAATTTTAGTTAAGCTTTTCTCTTTTCATCCTTATGTAGTTAAATTCTGTTTTAAAATTGAAGACTTTTGCGAAATCGGTTGATGCTGAGTCTATTTCTATTAAACAATTTTAGTAAAGGCCTATTTCTTTCTTTTTTTTTCATCCTTATATAAATGAATTCTTTTTTGTCATCATAAACGATTCTGTAGGTGCTTAGTCTGCGATAGGTTAAAGTTAATATTTTTTTTCTTCGGGAATTTAAACTGCATTCTTTATTTTTATTTTTGCATTTTTTATTCAAAGTTTCTTTAGACTATATATATATATATATATATATATATATATATATATATATATATATATATATATATATATATAATATAAAAATTACAATTAAATTTACCAAAATGATCCAAGATGGTAAAATTAAAGTATATTATAAATATTAAAGAACTAATATTTATAAAGTTATCTCAGCCAGATGTAAAAGCTCGATAAAACCAAATAGGAAATAGAGCTTATAATACGAGCAAACAGTTAATAAAACATGTTAAAAACACTTTGAAATGAGTTAAAAACATATTTAATCTGAAAAGGAAACACTAGATAAGTGGATAGTCCTTAATCCACGGAGTTTCAAAGAAATACTTTCCTTCTCATCAGAGGGTAGGAATTAGCAAAATGCTGGATCGGATTTTGCATGCAAAAGTATTTGATGAAACAACAAGTAAGTCATAGATCTTACTTGAAAACAAAAAAAGTGAAGCAGAGGGAATATGGGGAAGAAAAAGGTGATTACACATGAATGGATAGTCTGGTGGAAGATAAATAATCCAGTGACGGTAAAATCCAAATGTATAACTTCAAGAAAGTTAATTGAATTTCCATTTGCACAAATAAAATCCAAGGAAATCCTGTAATTGGAAGAAGATGGTCCATAATAATCCAAAGGCAGAAATCCATGGAAAAAAAGGAAAAGATTCCAATAATAATAAAAGAAAAATAAGATATGCTTTTCAATCTACTTCCGAGACATAAATATAAAAAAGAAAGATCAGGGAAGAAAAAGAGGAGAGAGAAAAAAAATGATGATAGAGTTAAATATAAAATATAAAATAAAAGGAAACAAATGTCAAAATGACCCAGACAGGAAATGTTAAAGGCGCGAAAAATATATATATAGGGCAAAATAATATAGGTCAACTGAAATGTACAGGTCATCACTTAAAAAAATGTCAACAAGAGTTGTTATAAGTAAATATACATACAAGATATGAAAGTTATATTTTATTGTTTATTTTTTATTTATTTATTTATTCTTTATTTATTATTTATTTTCTATTTATTTATTAATTTATTTATTTTCCATTTAGTGTCTTCTAACATTATTATTTTGCCCTATATATATATATATATGTTACAAAGGGAAATAACCGAAGAGCAAAGAGTTATCGACCCTGGATATATATATATATATATATATATATATATATATATATATATATATATATAGTCATCTACATACATTACTGTTTTGCTGTTTCACAGCTCATCAGTGCGGCTAGACAAGTAACTACCTCAAGCCAAAATCGAAATCCGCCCGTCCAAAACAATAGTCGAAGCTTCTAACCATTGCGCTATTCGGCTGTTGCTATGCAGGCAGTAAATTAACAATGTTTTGACATTGTGCAAATACATAAGCTCAATATGTTTACTGAAAGAGCATCGCTTAATACGCTAATGGTATATCAATTCCCCATATGCTCAACCTAAGATAGGGACCATTATATATATATAATTATTTCAAAGCACTATATGTGTGCGTGTGTGTGTGTGTGTGTGTGTGTGTGTGTGTGTGTGTGTGTGTGTGTGTGTGTACATATAGAGAGAGAGCAAGAGAAAGTGAGAGAGAGAGATATGGCATAATCACGTTAACACACCAGTTATCGTCAGATCACCAAAGTTAAGCAACGTTGATCCTGGCTAGTACCAGTGATGGGTGACCATTTAGGAATTCTAGGCACTGTATGTGCTCTCCACCTATCTCGGCATTGCTTCAGTAGTTCTGAACCTCCATTTGCTACTGGTATTTAACAATGTCCACTCAGGAGAGGTGTGGTTGTAAATTGCATAAACTCTTGCCAGAAAAATTCCACGTGCAGACACCCTTACAGTGGGTATCAAATCTGCCAAGACTAAAGGAAGCGGCTACATAGATAGATAGATAGATAGATAGATAGATAGATAGATAGATAGATAGATAGAAGTGTAATATTTTACATTGTTACATATCTTATGCATTTCCTTTGATCTGAAAATTCTTTGTTCGAAAAAGCAGTCAGCAAGATGAAAGGAAACGAACTGTTCTATGTGAATGGAATTTTGTCAAAGAACAATAAATAATAAAAAGTCAGGTGAATAGTATCTATTGACCGAGTAACCATTGTTTTCATAATAGACTTTTATGATATATATATATATATATATATATATATATATATATATATATATTTATGGCCGTGGCCGTCGCATACGATCAGGTTATGTGGGGGGGGGCGTGTGTGTGTGCTGTGGGTGGGAGGCAGTAATAGATTACTTTTCTGTCTAATGTTATATAATTAGAATTATTGTTAACATGTCAGATTCACTTGTGAAACTCAGACTCATTAAGTATTATTTAGTAAAAAAAAAAAAAAAAACGCTAAAAGAGATGAAGATGTTTTGATTTGGGAAAAATATTTTGAAAGTAATAATGTTTGTAAGAAGCATAAATGAAAACTGTAAACCAAAATTTACATGTAAAATTTATTTTTCAACAGAATAACCCCACTAAATAAAAAATGTTAATATATCCTTATTCCCGTGGAGTTTCAAGAATTCTTCTCTTCAGAGGAAAGAAATGAGTTAGCAAAATATATAAATAGTAGAGTTAAGATTTTGCTGGTTTTAGCATTTTATGAAATTGCATTGTATGAGTGTGATCATAGAATGCAAAATAATGATTGTAGAATGTTTGGGTTTAACCCCAGACACCCTGATGTTTTTTTCTCGAAGACCACAAACCCAATCTCAAAGACAACCTTGATATTAGGTTTATTTGCCCCTCTAGCTCTGATATTGGTACAGTGAGTAAAAGAATCCTAGATAGAATTATCCAATATCTAATGGAAAAAGTTACATTATCGCCTTAGCAAAACTCTGACTCGGTGATGAATTGGTTTACTAACCTTAAAGAAAAAAGTGTTTTTAACTTTATTACATTCGACATAAACCATTACTACCAATAAGTTTCCATTATTCTTTTAAATAAAGTTCCTATATTTGCGAAAGAAACATGCAAGCTGATTCTCTTGGCCAGACGTTCTCTCATACATTTTGACAATAAGCATTGGACTAGGATGGATACTCCCAACAATTTTAATATCCTTATGGGAAATTCGGACTCTGCATATGTGAAAGATCTGATAAGCATTTTCCTTTTGAAAGAACTAGAAATACATTTAAACAGATCCAGGGAAGCTTATATAGGATGATGCTCCTTCTGTCACAAAAGCTATAAAACAGTTAAAAGTCTTCATGATTTCTTTAATAACTTTGGTCTTTCTATAACAATTGAACCTAATAAGAAAACTTTTAATTTTTTGGATATTACAGTGAACCTTAATTCGGAAACACACAGACACTACCATAAGCAAAACCTTACACTCTTGTACATTCATAAGTTCTCCAATCACCCTCACTCAATCATTAAATCTATAATACCATCTAACTCCAATAGAATCTCTAAGTTATCTGCAGATAAAAATACTTTTGATCAAAACTCAATGTTCTACAACAATGCCCTGAGAAACTCAGGATTTTCTGACAAGATAAAATACAACAATAAGAACGATGTAACCCGCCATCTACGTTCAGTAATTACACACGATATCATGCATACTAAAAGAGACCATCAGTCTAATAACAATGGCAATACTAACTTCAACCAAATCTAATCTAATCTAATATATATAATACATATATATATACACACATTTTCAGAATGTTCCCTTTGTTTATAAAAATAAATATTATTATATATTCATTTGTATCCCTTGTATCAAACAATAAATGCTGTCATTTTTAATCTACTTTTTAATGAAGTTACAAAATTAAAATTTTCCAATTTATACCTGTATTGAGCACTTTTATCTCGTTAAAATTATTCTATAAATATTAATTTTAATATTAATACTTATATTCTTCTTGAGTTTCTGAAGTCATTCATTTTTTAAACTTTAATTTCTGAACTATATATATATATGTATATATATATATATGTATATATATATATATATATATATATATATATATATATATATATGAGATAGATAGATAGATAGATAAAATAGTTATTCCAAGGCAAGTGTTTCACTATCACTAAAGCTCATCAGCGTTGCTGACTATAAAAGAAATCCGTCCGTGGATAAGTATTTTATCTATAAATAAATAAATAAAATAAACAATGCATGTGTGTGTCTATCTGTCTATATCAGTCTCTACATGTAGATCGTGATCCCAAATGGGGTTGCAACACCATTATCATTTGGTCACCAATTGATCTTTTGTGAATATTACATAAAACGCAGTAAAAAACATACTGAGACGAAGGCGAGATTTTGTTTTACTATTTAATGTAAAAAATGTTTTTTTCCATGACAGGTTTGATATTTTTCCATGTATAGAGGAAATTGAATTGAAATTATTATGTGTAATGTGTCTGTTGTGAATATTGCTGTAGTGTAAGTATTATGATCTGCACATATATTGAATTTTGTCGCCTTCTTTCTCTGTGATAGATTTGAGAAAGAGAAAGAAAAGAAAGAAAGAGAGAGAAAGAGAGGGTGAAAGAAAAGAAGAAGAGGGAGACAGTGTGGGAGAATTATTGCATAGGCGGTGATAACAGTCAGCCACCCTCCCTTTTTCCTTCCTCCTTCCTGCTGCCCTACTGTGGTGTTGCCTTTCCATGGCCTACTCGCCTTTTGCATCTCTCTGTATTTATTGCATGTTTGATTCCTGTTTTGATTTGGTTGCCTCACTGGTTTCGCTTCTTCTACTTGTCTAGTTTTGTTTGAGTAATTTGTAACCCTTTAAAGATGTGTATAATCAAACGAAACTACAATGATGATTCACTGACATAGTTATTGCAGGTGTGGAAAAACCATAAGTGTAGTATGTTTGGAAATTTTTGGAAATTTGTGGTCATGAGTTTATGAAACCAGCTAAAGACATCCAAAGACGTCTCCAAGCTAAGCACACTGACTTTAAAGGTAAAAGTATTGACTCTTTAAGCAAAAAAGAAAGCCGCTGTGATAGCAATGGATTATTTCAAAACAAAAATTTAGCTACCATTAAAAAAAATAAAAATAGCATCTGCTAAAAAATAACTAAGAATCTTATTGTTCCATGCACTAAAGTTATTGTACATCTCATGATCGACCTAGGTGTAGGTGTGTGTTGAGCAAAAAAGAAAAAAAAAGTTGCAGTAGGCAGGCAGGCTTGAACCCACGACGTGAAGTCAGAAAAGAAAGTGGAGGTGCATTAAAGGTGTTGGCTGAGCAAAAAAAAAAAAGAAGAAAAATTGCTAGCGCAAAAAAAAAAAGTGATAATAGGCAGGCAGGCTCGAACCCGCACCGCAAAGGAGGAAAAGAAAGTGAAAAAAAAAAGAAGTAAATTAAGGCTAGATAATCGAAAAGAGGCGATGACTTTTGAAAATATCGGCGAAAAAAGAAACCCCTCCCTGAAGAAAAGTGCCCAGTTAAGGGTGAAGAAATTAATGCTTTTAGACAATTTTTCGATATTTGTCGTCCAAAGGGTCGAGCTTCAAAAATGATACTGATCTCATGGAAATCTGTCGCCTCTGTCGAAAGTTTTTGCGAGACATACAAACATACATACATACTTTTAAACAGACAGGTGAGATTTATATAATAGACTAGCCTGAGTGTCTGGCGTTTCACCGTGTTTGGAGGTGTGTGCTGAGCAAAAAAAAAAAATGGTAGTAGGTAGGCAGGCTCAAACCTGTACCGCGAAGGAGGAAAAGAGAGTGAAAAAAAAAAGTGACGCATTAGCTGTTGCGCCCATCGCCAATCGGAAGTGATGTAGATTTAAATTAAGGCTAGACAATCGAAAAGAGGGATGTCTTTCGAAAATATCAGTGACAAAAGCGACCCCTCCCTGTATAGAAGTGCCCAGTCGAGAGTGAAGTAATTAATGTTTTTAGCCAATTTTTCGATATTTGTCGTCTGAAGGGTCGATCTTCAAAATGATAATCTGTCAAAAGTTTTAGGCAGACATACACACATACATACATACATACATACATACATACATACATACATACATACACACATTTAAACAGACAGGTGAGATTTGTATAATAGATTATTAAAGAATTAAAAGAAACTCCAACTGTGTTCTTCAGAATACAGCTTCATGAAACTACTGATGTGACAAACTTTTCACAACTTCTTGTGCGTATTCGTTATTATAAAAATGAATGCTGCTGATATTTTTGATAATTGATGATTTCTTTCAAAGAACAGTCGATCGAATGGAAGAAATTGTGTGGAATTTGTACTGACAGAACACCTGTAATGCTCAAGTGAAAGTTTAGCTTTCAATCATTAGTTTAAAAAAAATGACTCCAGAAGTAATTGGATTCACTGCATGATTCATCGGCAGACGTGAACAATTCAAAGAAGTGCTTAAGTGATTAAATCAAAGTCACTTGCAACACAGCTCTTCAAAGTTTTATGCGAAAATTTAGGTTCAATGCATGAAGTACTACTTTTTCACAATTAGGTAAGGTGGCTCTCAAAATTAAATATGTTAAAGAGATTTTTTTTTAAATTTACAAGCGAATATGAATCATTATTTATGGATGTATTTACGTTGTGAAGATTGCCATACCAGGTCGACATTTTTTTTTTTTTTTTTTTTTAGATATTTAATATTATTAATGCAGTATTACAGGATAAGGAAACTATGATAATACTTTTGTCTGAAAAGATGCCGTCTATTAAAATGAAATTAGAACTCTGAATCACCAAAATTAACCAAAAGAAATTATACATCCCAACATTTTCCCAATCTAATAAAGAAATGACAAATGAAATTAACATCGATGACTTATATGACTTGATACGAGAGCATTTAGAAAATCTCTATCCCTAACAATCAACCCCTTCAATGCCAATGCATCTGACGCCCCTGAAGCGGCAAAAGAAAAGTTCATTGACTTAAAAAAAAATTTTGAAGCTAAATCATAATTTGGTAAACTGTAACTACAAGAATTTGGGGGGGAAAAGTTACTAAAAATTCTCATTAATATCAGAAATTGCAATAACGAATTTACTGCCGTTTCCAACAACTCATGTCAAGCAGCATTCTCCCAACTTTTCATTCTTCAAAACAAATAATGAAATCAATTAAATGTGGAAGACGATTTGAGGTGTGTAATATCGATAATGAACTAAATAGCTAAAAAACTTGCAATACCATTCGTCTCATTTATTGTCACATTAACAGTTTATAATAATGGTGGAAATATTTGTGTTCTAATAATTTTAATTGATTTGCAATTAATTAATGGATAAATTTGAAATTAATCATGAATTTATGGAATGTATAGTTACTTCCCGGATGAATAATATATAATTCAATAATCGCAATATATAACAGCTTGTTATGGAAAAAAGTGAATATATATATATATATATATATATATATATATATATATATATATATATAACTACTTAATTTACTCACATAAAATTGATATACGAAAGTATAGATTTATGCGTAAGCTTTAAGTATTTACTTCAAAAGTGCTCAATACATAGGTAGAGCTAGTTAGTAAGTTATAAAATGTATATGGCGATTAAGCTACACTGAATATTCCGCGTTTCATCCACTTTAGGATTCTTCAGGCTTATGCGCGGAATATTCAGTGTAGCTTAATCGCCATATACATTTTATAACTTTAATTTAATTTTTAATAAATAATTAAATAATTTAATATATATATAGCAAATTATAGTGATTCAATTAAATTTAAAAAAAAAAAACTTTATTTAAATCAAGGATTTTTTATTATTCCAAATAAGACAAAGAATACTTTAGACATTTTATCTCCTTATCCTATAGGGTTTCGATGCCTGCCATCTCTTAAGAGGAGAAAATATTAGCAAATAGATATAACGGTATTCACCCTATTTGCTAAAGTCAGTTAGACATGGAAAATCATAATCAAAAATTGATTAAATAGAAGTCACATAGCAGGGGAAATTGAAGAAAAGGATATAAAACTGACTTTAGCATTTAATAAATGATTGCTTTCCACAGAAGAAGCCAGTTTTGGTTTGAGGACTGGCTTCTCCATAGTTTCTTTCCAAATAATTTTATCCTTCTTTCTTGCAACCTTTGATTCTTTTTCACCCAACGTTTTAGTATCATTTTCCTTTTCACTTCATAAAGAAGAGTTCATTACCTTCAGAAATATATTAAGTTAGATTTTCTTCTTCTGTATTTATCACATCTTCAACACTAAAGTCTCCACTTTTCTAGGTAGATACAATCAGTCACTTCCTTTCTTACCAAAAGTCCCATAAATTGTAAGCATTTTACATGTTATAGCATCTAAATACTTTAATTCATCTACATTCCAGTCAAATATACCAGCGATATAACGAATGATAGCTACTGCTCTGGCATTGATGACATATATCGTATTCCACCTATGGAGGTGTGATTTAAAAATAACTCTTAAGTTGCTGTTGTGACTTCGTTTTTCATTTCCATGTTCTTAATCTTATCGGCTTCCAGTATCCCCAAATATTTGTAGCCTCTTTCACTGTTAATATTCTTTATCAAATTTGTTCTTGGAAGTTCAAAGCCATCTGAGTGGATGAGCTAAGCCTTTTTTCATCACAAAAATATTAGGGATGCCAAATTCCATCCTTATGTCATTACTAAACAATCTGTTATTATCAAGTTGGTTCTTATTCCCCCCAAAAGCTTTAAGGTCATCGATGAATAGTAGATGGTTGACTGTAAGAAGTCCTTTTCCA
>NC_136491.1:119334082-119626582 GCF_053919585.1 Euprymna scolopes
ATGCGTTTCATCCACTATAGGATTCGTCAGGCTTATGCGCGAATTCTGTGGTTGCTTCTTGTTTTTATATATGTTGAGGATTTCTAGTTAGCCAATCAGCTTTCTAGTATCCACTGCGCCCCTTCCTATCAGCCAATGGGGATGCATTTTATCGAACAAACGATCTGTTTGAGAACTAGGTTAGTGGTTTAAGGTAGATCTTTTCCTTCCTTTTTTTTTTTTTTCTTTTTATATATATATAAATATACCTATGTGTACACACATACATGCACATATATATACATATATATATATACATATATGTGTGATCGTTTATGTATATTCATGTTTGTTTAATTTATTTATTTGTTTGTTTTCTATTGTTATTGTTAGTTTTAAAGCTATTTTGTATCGCTATCCTAGAGTTAGTTTTATTTTGTGAACACAGTTGTTTGCTATTTCTCGTCTACAGTTTAATAGATTTTGAAGTTCTTTAAAGTACAGGATAGCAAATTTTTCATGGAGGCATAATTTACATGGATCGTCTAAATGTCTGCACGTGGTAGCTTGTCTCATTATTTTCCATTCGACTACCGGCGAACGTCCGCTTTCTTTGAGTTCCCAGTATTTATTCGCTAGTGTTGTTTTTATACAGTGTTTTTTATTTTTTAATGTACTTTTGTGGTCATAGTATCGGGTTTTGAAATCTAAGGAAGTCATCCCTATGTAATATTTCTTGTTATTCGGGTTTTCTTTTGCAAATATTGTTGCTTGATAAACTACACTTTTTGTTAGACATTTATTTTGGACTGGGCAAAGTGTGCGGTGTCTACAATTGCATTTATCTTGTTCGTTATTAGTATTTTTATTTATGGTATGGTTGTTCTTGTCCGGGGTTGGTTTGTTATTATTATTAATATTATTGTTATCATTATTATTATTATTATTATTATTATTATTTCTGCTAGTGTTGGTTTTATTTCTGTCATGGTGTCTACTTTTTATTTTGTTGTTGTTTACATTGTTTTCATTTAGTATTTTGTTATTATGTGCTTTAATTATCATCTCTAAATTTTCGCAACAACTGTAAGATAACTTCAAGGTATTTTTATTGAAGATTAATAAAATTAAAAATAGAAGAAAAAGAACTATAATTTGGTATACGGCCCCATACAATCAAATGTTAAAAATAAAACTTGGCAAGAAATTTCTAGATCTTATTGAAAAACACTTTCCCGCAACCAACCCCTTACACAAAATCTTCAATAAACAAAAATAAAGAGAAATATGTGTTTGACAAGTAAAAGGTTCCATTTAGAATGTTTGTAGTCGCCATAAGTCGACTTGTCATTTCAGTTGACAATGAGTTGTTTTTAGGTAGTTAAGGGTTAATACATACACCAACGCATGCACAAATATGCATACATACAGACACATACATATGTACATTTCTGCACATCCACATACAGACACATACGCACATACACGCATATATAAACAATGTATATGCAGACATACATGCATCTATATGCAGACATACACACACATCCTATACACATATACATACTCATATACATATATATACATATAAATACACACACACACACACACACACACACACACACACACACATACACCTACATATATACATATACGTGGAGATATAGATCTCCAGTAAGAAGTAGATGTACATATACAGCAATATGATTTCCATTATGCTAGATCTACAGCAGATGTGCTAACGGTTATATCTCATAGGATTAGTGAATCTCTCAACAAAGGCTTCCTTTCTAGAGCAATTGCTCTTGCCATATCAAAGGCCTTTGATCAAAGGTATGGCATAAAGGCCTACTTCACAAGATTTCCAGCTACAGTATAATTGGAAATGTTTTCTCAATTATTAAATCATTTCTCTCTGATAGGCTCATAAGAGTAGTGGTTGATGGGCAGAAATCAGAAGCCCACAGTATTAATGCTAGTGTCCCTCACGGCTCCATCCTGGTCCTAATTCTTTTCCTGATCTACATCAATGATCTCTCAAAACAAATACTTAAATCATTCGTTGACATCTATGCTGATGACACGATCATCTATGGCAACACATCTAAGGCCGTAAATGACAAAGTTCTTTCTGATTCTCTCTCCTCTGATCTTGAGCGTGTGGTACAATGGGGGAAAAGGTGGCTGGTTACTTTTAATGCTTCTAAAACCAAGCTTCTATCTTTACATCATCAACGCTCTGATCCTCATCTGGCATCAATTGAAATGGATGGCTCTCGTCTTGGGGAGGCTCCATGTTTTGACAAGTTTCTGGGATTGACCTTTACTCCTGATCTGAAATGGAACATGTATATCAAATCTGTTGCCAAGGTAGCTGGAAAGATGGTGGAATCCTTCTACCGCACTGCAGATGCAATTCTCTATCTATATAAAAGCCAAGTATGTCCAAGGATGAAGTACTGCTGCCATATCTGGGCAGGAGCTGCTAAAAGAGCCTATCCTGCCTTGACAGAGTAAAAAATAGACTTTATAGCCTAGTGGGGGATGCCCTTTGCTTTTCCCTGCAACCTCTCTCCCACAGAAGGGACGTTGCGAGTTTGTCTTTGTTTTATCGTTATTTCTATGGCAGGTCTCTGGTCCTCCCTTGCCAATCTTTCATGAAAAACACCCGTCTAGCTGAAACCATTGTCAGTAATTTTCCCCACTCTTTATCTGTGCCTAAATGAAAACGTAGATTCCATGAACAAAGCTTCTTTCTTAGAACTGCACGCCAGTCGAACTCTGTTCTGTTTGCCTGTTTCTCACCTGACTACAGCTTGGATGTCTTCAAGTCCAACATAAACAAGTTCCTGTTGAACCGCCCCCCCCTTAAGTAAGACACTTTATCAGATCTCCATTATTAGCGATTACTACGATATTATCTGATTGATTACTGTAATCACCCTTATCCCCAAGTGGCCTCTGTGCCTTGATGAGTGGTGACTTCCTTGTAAAAAAAAAAAAAAAATAACCAAGATATTTGGTAATCCTATGAGATTTAACTGTTAGCACATCTGCTGTAGATCTAGTAGAACGGGAACCATATTGCATGTCACTGAGGAGTTTATTGTTGCTAGGATGGTTGACTACTTTTCTATTTAACACAGATTTCTGCAATGTACTCATGATGCACAGGAGACTGATTGGTCTGTATTGAGAATAAATAAATAAATATATATATATATATATATATATATATATATATATATATATATATATATATATATATATATATATATAGCTTAATGTGTAAGAGGAAAAGAGAGAGTTCAATTCCACAAGAGGAGACTTATCTGGATAATGCCAAGCTCAATAATTATTATTGGAGCTTATACAATAGAGCAACAAGAGTATGAAATGATGTCACAAAACTATATATTGATGGATATAGAATGGATGATTTATTGAATAATGGAATACAAGCAAAATTTGGGGGATAGAAGGGACTCTTTATGCCAGGGCATTTCGAAGCCTAATGTTTCTCATCAGAAGAGTAGAGAAGGGGTTGGGTAGCATGGGAAAGATACGGCATCTAGCGTAGGGTTCATTAGGGACGAACAAGATTAAGAGGAATTATAGAATGTTGGGGGAAGCGTTATTGAATTCTAAATAAATAAAGGAGAAGCTTGTCATATAATATGTGATATATAAGATTGCATATTGTCTTTAACATAGTGTTGAGTTTAAGGGGTATATGTTTTAGGGTTAAATTGGGGGTGTATTGTTGCTGTGTGGTGATTTATTTTAACGGTTTTGGGGGTTTCTATTATCTATGGAGTGGTATTTTTGACAGGTGCAACCTAAACGGCAAAAAGGCGGCTATAAAATCGCTTATAATTTTTTTTTTTTGGGGGGGGGGTATGCAAGGTTGTAATATTGATTAGGTAATATGTGGCAATATTTTTAAGTTTCTTCTGTTATGATATAGGGAGTATGATTATAAGGGGACGGTCGGAGATTCTATGAGTGTGTTTAACTCGATGCAAAAGGTTTAAAGATACATATAGTTGGCAGGGTGGAGAAGTAAGGAGAGACATTTACTACTCATAATAGTGGTAATAATATCAATAATAGTAGGTAATTATAATAATGAGAATGATAATAATAGTAATAATAATAAAGATAAAAATAAAATAAAAGTAAAAATAAAAATAAAAATAATATTACCAATAGCTGTGATAAAAGGAATGTCAATGTTACTGGTAATAACAATGAAAATTAAAATAATGGTAACGGTTATGGTAACAATGACAGGGATAGTAACGGGGATAATAATAATAATAATAACAGCAATTATAATGATGATTATAATAATAACAATAATAATAATAATGATGATAATAGCGGTAAAAACAAGGCAATAATAATAATGATAATAATAATAGTAATAACAATACTACTACCACTACCTCCACTATCACCACCACTACTAATAATAATAATAATTACTAGGGAATGTGTAAAGGAAAGGGATACAGATAAGTGGGGGTCAGAATAATAGGAAATAGGATTGAGGAGTGAGGGGAAAGTGGTCCCGTGAAAAAATAAAATAAAGTAAAATAAAAGAATATATATATATATATATATATATATATATATATATATATATATATATATATATATATATATATAAATATATATATATATATATATATATAAATATATATATATAGTTTTTTTTTGTTCACCGAACTTTCACACTTTCCCAACTAATTCTACATCTATTTTCAATATACCCTCACTTTTCTCCATTTAACCCATTTAATCCGAGTCCACAGACGGATGTCACTGGGCACCCCACTGTGAGCGCTCATCTCTGCAACATTTCTCTCCACTCATGCACGCAAACATTAACAAATACTCAGACACACACATCTCATCATATTATCGTCTGTCAATCTATATAAACTTTATTCATTGAAATATTCCCATCTTAACTCATTATTTTGTTTTGTTTACCGTATGATAATGTCTCTCGTTTTTCTCACAATTATACCCTGCAACTCTTTTTCATTGCAAATATTTCTCTGAATCCATCCGTCTCATCCCCAAAATATTTCGCCTATTACAAAACACTACAAAGTAAAACCTCAAAACAGGCGTGAACAACACCCCAAACCTTCTTGCCTTAAGAACCGCCTAATAATTGTCAATACCCTTAACTGAATGTGGTGTGATGGAACCAACTGAATTCGAACTTGGTACACGCTCATCATCATCCACTAAGCCAGTTATCTCCAAAAGAATATATTGTTGTCTGAACCAAACGAGTGGGTTTTGAAAGGTTTAAATCTCAACGCAATAGATTTTGCTGTTTTGAGCTTTCTTCAATTAGAGAGGAGATAGATTACACAGAAGGTATCCAAAGGACAACTTGAAGTTGACTAAATGGTCTACGTCATTGTGCAGCTGTTCACAGAGAAGCACAGAATATTTTTGTTTTCATGTTTTAACAATGCAGTTGTTGTACTTTTGTAACGTTTCTAGCCAGGGTTTTCGGTATAACTAAACTAGCGAAATTTGGAAAACGAAAAAATCGATTAAAAAAAAAAACAAACAATGATAACTTCTGACTTTTTGTGTCAATTTCAACTAAAAGCAATGATATCTACTTAACTGACATGTCAGAAGTACTTAACTATTACCTCGTTATATAAAAACAACAAAAACAAACAAACAAACAAACAAACAAACAAACAAAACACGAGTTTTTAATCTTTATTCTAAAAAACGTGGCACCATTTCTTTGGGAAAACACAAGATAATAACAAGGGAAGTAACTCATTTATGTTAAAAAATATTTGAAAAAAAAAATGGCAATAATTATACGCTATTTACCTCCCTTTAGAACTCTCCAGTGTTTCCCTTGCTAAACATTTTATTTTCGCTAATTTTCGCCCCCAAAAATGTTTTCTTCAATAATTTTTTCTTCCTAATCGTCTTTCATAATTTTTGGACATATTTATTACTGTAACATGACAGTTAAGGGTACTTGTGCACTTATTGAACCGTGCTGAAATAATAACGTTATTATTTAGAAAGCCATTCTTAACATGGGAGAGGAGGGTGTTTTGTAACTCTTCTGTACTTTCATCTAACAATTTAAAAAAAAGAAGATATCGTAAAACTTTAATTTAACTTGAAAATACTATTTAATAAGTGCACAAGAACCCAATTAAGTAAAGGGCGCTGGCTTTTCAAATGTCAGTTTCCTGACCCTTGTATCACATCTTCCTGCCGTTGGAGGGAGATAAATATCCCATGTTGCTTGACCTTTTGTCAAGGAACAAAGTCTAGTATCTGTTCAGATGCTACACTTCGTCTATTCTGCCCTCAGGCAGAGATGGCGAAATCTTTCTAGATTGCACGAGCCTTTTCTAGTCTCACACAAAAACACGCATTCACATTTCAAGCTATATTACTTGTCGCATGCATACACGCACACACAAACATACGCGCCCACATCCACACACGTACATATATTAACGTTCGCGTACATACACTCACATTCACGTGTATATATACACACATGCTAACATACAGACATGTACTCACACACGCGCGCACGTACGCACACAAGGACGACGTCACTTCCCCTTTCAAAGGAAATCCACACATGCGCAAAAGACCACCGGAAACAAGTATAAAAGGAAGAGACAAGCTGTTTCTAACCCTTTTAGGACCAGCTTTCGAGCTTGTCGGTCTACGGACCGACCGCGTATCTCACGTCATTTACTACTATGTAGGACAAAAGGCCAACAGACAGTACGTATACTCTTTCTCTCTCTATCTACTACTTGTGCCAGAAAACACCACCGCGTAGCTGACGGCTAACATGGCGCACAGTTTAACTGATTTCAACCTTCTATCCTTTTCTTTGTCTACACGATGGACTGCCATTTCTCGTTCTATTACATTACTCACTTCTCTTCCCACGCGCGAACAAACGATAGTGACCCGAACTTGAGATGAACACACATTTCCTTTTCTTTCTACAACACCAGTCCCGCAACAAACGATGGTTACACCCGCACGGACATGAACACATGTTATATCTAAAACATTCATTCTTTCAACAGTAAATAAACAACGTTTATCTTATCCATCAATTGAGTTTTTGTTTCCTTCAATTCCATTCGTTTCATTATTTTCTTGTAGTGAATTAGGGTATTATTATATCCTGGTCCGCAATAAGATTAAACCAAATTTTATTTTTGTTCCAATCTAAAGCATCTCTTTTTGTGGGGCTGGATTTTCCCCACATTAAAATCTGACCTTGTCGCTAATTTTGCCCTTTTGGGGTGACAAGCAAATAGGAATGTGACTATTTTGGAAAAGAGCAAAGTGTATTTTTTATATATATTATTACAAAAAAAAAAGACGTGATTTGGGAATCTTAAGTAGGACAACCCCTAGTGTGAATGTGGTATTATGGTGACTGAGAACCCTAGTTAGGAATAGCTTAGTTAACAAAGGTACAGTGACAAGGATGACCGTAGAGTCCCTTCCACACTTATTTTATTGGCCTTGTGCCTAATTTTGTTTTGTTAAACTTTTGGTTTGCAAAATAAAATCTATAAAGCAAAGTGTAGTATCTGTTCTGATACTACAGTTAATCTTTTCTTCCCACGGTCAGGGAAGGAGAAATCCTTCTAGACTTAAAAAATTTATTTATTTTTTCCCATTCAGGAAGTTGTGTTTTCTCCACATTAAAAAACAATAATGTAATAACATATTTTATCAAATAATTCAAATCCGTTTTTTTTTTTTTTGTATCTGAGTCTTTCAGTGTAGATACTCTTTTTCAAAGAAGACTTGTTTTTTAAGTTTTTTTTTTTTATTCCTCTTCATTTTTCTTTTGGTATTAACCCAGAGGGATCAGATTATTCGTAGAAAGAGAGAATGATATATGCGGTATTAAAGATGGCTGCTATCAATCTGAAGCAATTTGTGCATGGCAGGTGCTAATTTAAAAATAGAAGTTTGGTTAAAAGTATTTTAATTTTTAATCATTTAATAAAATATTTCATTACATTATTTGCTTTTGTAATATTTTCATATTAACGATACGAAATGTTTTCGAAGATATGACTAAACTCATACTTGATGTGTGTGTGTGTGTGTGTGTGTGTGTGTGTGTGTGGTAGAGCTTATGACATTTGAAGTGCCAACCTCTAAAAATTGGTCAATTAAAAAAATAATAAGACATGTATTTTATGGAGGGGTTATTGTAAAGAAACACTTTGGTCAATCTGAAAATTTTAGAAAACTAAATAAAATATTTTATTAAATGATTTACATCTTTTTCTCCGAGACTTTCAGTGTAAAACACACACACACACACACACACACACACACACACACACACAAGTCTTTTTTGAAAATGGTCTCTTATGCTGAAAGTTTCAGAAAAAAAAAGTGATTTTAATCATTTAATAAAATATTTCATAACATTATTTGTTTTGTTTTTAATATTTTCAAATTAACCTTACAAAAAAATCTCTTCAAACACGTGATAAAACTCCTTCTGTTTAACTATTATTTGTAGTTGTTGAATAAATATCACTTATGATTGTGAAGTAAATAAAAAAAATGCTAATCTTAGAATTGAATCTTCATATATTATTTTTTTGTAATAAATTTTCTGTCTCCACTTCACAGAAAAGAATGAGTCTCTTCCGCTGTCACCATCACAACACCCATCCCCTCCAAGTGAATATGATAGAAAAAGAACTTGTCTAGAATTCAACCTAATTAAAAAATAAAAAAACAAAAATATAGAAAAAAAAATTTATGATGTACATACTCATCACAGAGTGAAAATGTCATATTCCAAAAATCATATAAATTCATCAAGCATATTTTTTTTTATATAGAAAATCATTTTTTACGATTTTTAGCGATTTACCATTAATCATAACCATAACAAGGCTGATTTTGATCTGTATTTCTGGAGAGATTTTTAAAAGGGAGGTAATCAGTGATAACTTTTAAAGATGGCAGACAAAAACACACTATCCTCACTTCATTTGTAAATTTTGATTTTCTTCATTTAAAAAAATCTACTTGATCAATTTACGTAATTTTTGGAATATGATATTTCCATTCCGTGAATCATAAAGATTTTATCTGTATTTTTATTTTATTTTTTTTAATTGGGTTGAAATCTGGACAAGCACCAAAGAATTTACACGGGTGAAAGTAAAGTGTGCTAGTACAAGCGAGCAACCCTATTTTTAAGCCGACTGTTGACTTTGCCTTCTTCTGGACCATTGCACATCTTAGTCATCATGTAATAGCCCTTTTATGTCCTTCAGTTCGAGAACCCCTAGCAGCCCTCACCCAGTTCTCGATTAACTTATTCCACGGCAATAAAATAACTGTATGAATAACAATCAAGAATTTGTGGCCAATTGACGCTTCACTGCACTTTTGGAATTGATTTATACACAAGAATTACTTCATGAGTAATAATCGCACATATTATTGCGAACAGTCAAGATCGAAGCATGTTTCATTTATTTATACTATACTTATACCGGTATTTACCTCTCCCCCCACCAAGAGGGGATGTGACACAAGGTCAAAAAGTAGGATGAATGAGCCAGCGCCCCCAAAGGAGGAGCACTTTGGCTCTGCAAAAAAAAAAAGTTTGAGTAGCTCCGTCAACATTCTCTATTGAGGGCAACTCAGACTACAAGTGATAAATTTGCTCCATCCAAAAATCAGGAAGCAGGTTCAGAACATTTGCCTTAATCTGACAGCTAAAAGGCCACAAAAATAGCCCAGTTTCTGTCAGACTGATTGTCACAGTCAGAAACTCGACTGGCATATTAAGAAATACACACACACTTGATGTTGCCTAGGAGTTTCTGTTTGTGTGTGTGTGTGTGTGTCTGTGTGTGTGTGTGTGTGTGTGTGTCTGTGTGTGTGTGTGTGTGTATGTGTGTGTGTGTGTGTGTGTGTGTGTGTGTGTGTGTGTGTGTGTGTGTGTGTGTGTGTGTGTGTGTGTGCATGTGTGAATATAAATATATTTTCGGCGATTGTGCAGTATAGTTTACAAGAAAAAGTGAAAAAAAAAACCAACAAATAAACGACAGATAACTTACCAAATGCAAAAAAATTTATATATCTGTATACTTTTCACATGTGTTTACTGATTGTGAGATTTGATTAACTATGCATTTGTTATTGACACTTTTACTTAGCGAAGCATACATGGTTTCCTTGATAGCTTGCAATTTTGAGGGGACTTCAGGCTTATCGTGAATTTCAGGCTTAAAATAATAATAATAATAATAATAATAATAATAATAAAAATAATTAATAACAACAACAATAATAACAACAACAACAATAATAGCAACAATAATAATGATAATAATAAAAATTTTAATGACAATAATAACAACAGCAATAATAATAATAATAATAATAATAATAATAATAATATCAAGAACGATAACAATTATATTCTGCTAAGAAGCAGCCCCACATGGTATTCCACAGAGCGGCAGTTCCAGAAAAGAAACTTTGCTCACGGAATTTCTGTTTAGTTTTAGGCACAGATAGACAATAAGGGAAACTGTTGACAGTGGTTGTAGGTAGACAAGTACAGGGATAAGGGGTAGCATAGATTAAAGTTGAGTCGAACACCTGCTGTAAAAATAATGATAGAGCAGAGATAGACTTGCAATGTCTCTTCTGTAAAAAATAAATAGTTGGGAGGAAAAAAAAAAAATACATCACTCACTAAATTTTGAAGCTGGTTTTGTGACCCGTTAAGTTTCTGATTTTTAGCCGGACACAGAAACATACAGAATTATGACTTTTTTTTCTACATTAATGTAACAGAGCGTGGACACACGTATAGCAACAGCAGCAGCTGTACAATAGCCAACGTATTCAAATGACTGAGCCATGTGCAAAGTGACGTCACAGCAAAGAAGAAGGCAAGAAAAAGACTATAAAAAAAAGAAAAACGTGGCGCAGAGAAAGATAGAAATAGAGATGTTACCTATATGGCCCGAGAGCGACACGGAAAGATGTGTCCTAAACATAACCGGACAAAGACAAAGTACCATGTGTTCGACACGGCAAGGTCTTGTTAAGCACATTAGAGTACAAGAATACTTTTGAATAAGAGACAAGGTGTTATTCTGGAAGTACCTGTAAATAAATGTCTGTTTGTTCAACCAATAAAAAAGTGAGTAAGATTCTTTCTTTGTCTTTGTTTCCTTGCAACTGTCAGTATACAACGTGTGGGGCCTAAGTGTTGACATGTAATGACTACGTTACAATAGAAAATCAGATGAGATAATTACAGAAGATTGGAGTAAGTTGTAATTTTGTATGTTTTTCTTGACCCTAGTGACTGAGTTATATATCAAACTAGCAGGGATAGTCAATGTTGTTCGGTATTGAATGAGAATCAACAAATGTTCCACCCTCCCATACTTTTATTGTCATTGAAATTGATGAAATCGACCATTTTTTAATCAAATCGATTGATTGCTTGCTCTAGTTAGGAGCCTACTCCCCACAGTGTATCAGAAGGAAGCTTCCCTGCAGTGATATAGTCCACAATATATTGTAATCTACATTGCACTGTAGAGAATCTACTGTTGATTTTATAAAATTAACTATAAATAATGGCTTCACTTAAAGTTTAAAATATCATGATTCAATTGTGCTCTAAAAAGAAACATTTATCCTGAATGCACCTTGGTCTTATAAAAGAATTTACTGTTGATTTTATAGCCTGGGCCTTTCTACTTGTGTGCTGATAAAACTTTTTAAATGCACTTGCGATGTTACGTTGTATAAAAGTGTTAACTTTGGTTCAAATCGGACTTCCTTCTTTAATCAAAATTTTTCAATTATCGATTTTCGATACTGATCAGATACATTTCTGATACAAAACCTACGTAAGAGCACTCTCAGTCTCATCAAGTACTTTTGTGTGAAATAAAAAAAAATCGACCCAGCCGTTTCCGAGCACATAGGGAACTCTCTCTCTCTCTCTCTCTCTCTCTCTCTCTCACACACACACACACACACACACACACACACACACACACACATGTACTTTTATATAATAGTAGAGAAGGATTACATTCTCAACACAAAAATAAAAAACAAAGCAGAAATCCGATGCAAGGGAGATAACTGTGTACTTGTCTTATTCTACAGAAATTATAAAAATCCGAGTTTTATAATTACTAAGGGCCAAATAACCAAGGTTTTATAGAAAGGCGTGCGGCGCTTTTTTCTTCAGGCAAGGAACGAGGGAAGGGGAGCGGTATGGCTAATTTTTTATCCAGCAGTGGGAAGGCAAGTAAATAGGGACTTATTTAAAAATAATCTTGGAAATGTGTTGAATTTTTGTTCAGATTATTTTTAGATACAGATGGAGAGAGTATGCTTCTTTTAAACCAACACATTTCTGGTTAAAACATTATTATATACTTACATGTCATGTCGAAAATAGCATACATTCCGAAAATTACGAAAAAAAGATCCAGAAGAAAAGTAATTGCAAGTAAAAACAGAATTTATCGAATTATCAAGTTTTAGCATATGTGGGAGAGTTGTGCAACTAGTTTGGTATTATAAACAAGGGAGATAACCATTTATTTAAATTGACTTAAATTAAGGGTCTACCATTTTTAAACAAACGCCTTTCAGAACAGGATGGATGCTTTTTTTTATTATTAAAAATACAACTAACACATCTACTTCTGCATTATTTTTTGTAATTTTTGGAATTCATATTAAATTTCACCATGACATGTAAGTACGTAATTATGTTTTCACCTGAAATGTGGTAGTTTAAAAGATCACTAATGTAAACAAGCACCAGAGATAGTAAAAGCGCAACTTTTTCAAAAAAAATTTTTTTGGTGGTGGTGGTGGGGGGGGGGGGTACTCCAAAACTAGTGGAGTGGCTAAAGCCCTGCAAATAACCTAAAATCTTTTTCCCTCTCTCTTGAACGTTAGCCGAGATTAAAAATGTTAAATCAACAGTGACAATGTAGGTATATGCATAGAATATAACATAGATTTAAATAAGTGACGTTAGGAAATGTTTTGTGTATAGACATGTAGAGATAACACACTTTATGTTATTTAAATACAAAAGAAATAAATGGAATGCGAAACTGGTTTGTAAGAATTATGCAAAGAATGGTCAACATATCTACTAGACAAAAAATGTCTATCATAATCAACGAAATATATCTATTATTATACCAAAGTTTCTTGTTTTTCTTTTTTTTTTTTTTCACAAAGGGAGTCACTGTTTATCAAAGCTTGAAGGCCACTCGAAGATAAGGGTTAATGTGTGTTGGATGGTCTAAAAGCAAATTCCATGAACAAAGCTTCTTTTTTTCCCCCCCAGAACTGCCTGTCTGTAGAACACTGTTCTACTGGTCTGCCTCCCTGCCGATTACAATATGATAGCCTTCAAGTCCAATCCAAACAAGTTCTTGTTGAGCTGTACACTTTAAATAACCGAAATACTACCCAATCTACACCATTAATGATTATTACACTACCCATCTTACATTTATTAACCCTTATCCTCGAGTGGCCTTCGGGCCTTGATAAGTGGAGACCTCCTTGTAAAAAAAAAAAAAAAATTTGAATACCGTAATGATACTGAAATCTTCCAAACTCCTCACAAGGATTGTTATCACCACATGGAGTACGTAAATACTCTTTGCATAACATGTTTTATACAAACCGACATTTTATCATTTTTATACATGCATTAAGATTAAGAGAGATTTAAAAAGTAAAAAAATGAAAGAAAAAGAAAAAGAAAATGCTTTTTTTTATTAAGGGGGAGTCACCGCTTATCAAGGCCTGAAGGCCACTCGAGGATAAGGGTTAATGTGTATCAGGTGGCCGATTAGGCATCAACGTAATGATAAACAGAGGTGGAAATTTAAAAAAGACTGATTATTTAAGAACTTGTTTATAGTGGACTTACAAGCGACCATGTTGTGGTTAGCTGGGAGAAACTTTGCTCATGGAATTTTCATTTAGTTTTAGATACCAATAGAGAGTCGGTGAAATTGTTGGCAGTGGTTGTAGCTAGACGAGTGCTTGTTGTGAACATTAATCAACATGAGTTTCCTGGAGACTTTTCTTCCCTATATACTTTAACAACACAAAATACATGCTAAAATATTGCTTAGTTTAGAGATTCAGTTATGTTTTGAAAAAATATTCTGTTTTTATTTTTCTAATTTCTTGTAATTAACTAAATCTTTCACTTAGATCTCTCTCTCACTCAGTCTGTATTGATTCAACCAATTCGCTGGGAAAATGGTGGGATCCTTCTACCGCTCCAAAAGATATCTCACTACTGATGCAATTCTCTATCTATATAAAAGCCAAGTACATCCAAGGATGGAGTACTGCTGCCACATCTGGGCAGGAGCTGCTAAAAACAGCCTATCCTGCCTTGACAGAGTACAAAATAGACTTCGTGGCTTAGTGGAGGATGCCCTTTTCTCTACCCTGCAACCTCTCTCCCACAGAAGAGACGTTGCGAGCATATCCTTGTTTTATCGTTATTTCCATGGCAAGTGCTCGTCTGAGCTCCAATCTCTGGTCCTCCTCGCCAATCTTTCATGATAAACACCCGTCTAGTTGAAACCACTGTTAATAATTTTCCCCACTCTTTATCTGTGCCTAAATCAAAACGTAGATTCCACGAACAAAACTTCTTTCTTAGAAGTGCACGGCTATGAAACTCTCTGCCGCTTGCCTGTTTCCCATCTGACTACAACTTGGATGTCTTCAAATCCAACATAAACAAATTCCTGATGAATTTCCCCCTTAAGTAAGACACTTTATCAAATCTCCAATACTAACGATTACTACGATACTATCCCATTGATTACTCTACACGCAAGAACCCTTATCTCCGAGTGGCTTCCGGGCCTTGATAAGTGGTGACCACCATGTAAAAAAAAAAAAAAGAAAAAGAAAAAAAACACTCCCTAATAGTTTTAATGTTTCTATAAGCATTTTAGAGCGAAAATATGGGAATGGAAAACACAGATATAAAGATTTTATATACAGGAAATAACTGGACAGCCAATGGCTTTTTATTATGAAAGTTAATGAGCAGCTAAAAATATAAATAAATTTCGTTACCTGAACTAAAAATATTTTGACTCACCCTGTAGATTTGGACATGTAAAATTCACATTGCAGGGAGAGAGAGCAAATAAGCGGCAATGGTTAGCATGTGTCTATTGTAAGGAAGCAGTGGCGTGTCAACCTAGAACCTTTGCGTACAAGGTAAGGGAGATTATACAAAGTTAAGCATTGTTATCTGTCCAAAATGGTTGAATAAAAGGAGCCTTTTTTTTTCTTTTGTGAATTATTTTTGCTTTGGATGCCACATTGTTTGTGCGGGTTTTAATAAGCGTTTATTGATTTTTCGCATTGACAAAATGGAATTATCACTGCTGCTGTTGATATTACGAGCGTAATCGCCTCTGTAGCAGAAATAAATGGAACTTTTTCTTTCGCAAATCAATGCCTTTCCCCTGTGTGATTTGGCCACAGACTGACCAATCAGGGGTGTGGTGCATTGATCCTTTCTATCCCCTAAGGAACTCAGACAGCTTCCAGTTTGAAGGAAAAAAACTCCTCCTTACCGAGAGAGATGCCAAGCAGATCAGAGCCTTTCCTCGCTCTCTCCATCTCTGTGTCATCTCATCTGGTATTGACGATTCTCACTAGGAATAACTACCATGACAGCATCAGGTGACTAGAGTTCAGTTTTGACCAGGAATAATATCTCCCTGTGAACATTCGCCAGAATAAACCTTCTTTTTTTTTTGTTACGTTTATTGAAGTTGTGGTGTTCGTTGTTTCAGTAGATTGTGTTGAATTATTTATTTTCTTAGGTTGGGCCTCAAAAGCAAAAACCCTAAACCTCCGTTGCTGGCGAAAGCGTAATTCTTTCAGCTTTAAACAAGCATAAAATGAAAACGTAGCACAGGCCCTTTTACACAAACATGTACTCGTGCACACGTGCGTTATCACCTGCAAGTGATCAAGAAACACTTGACAATCTTTTTACATATGTGCGTGGTCGCTGATCGTCACTTTTACCATGCGTGGATGTTGATTAATATTTTCTGTTTAATTTGATAATAGAAAATATTATTAAATTAAAAATAAGTTTTACTTATTTGCATATATTTATAATAGCTCGATTATCAGTGATAATATTGCAGAAAGACCAGGGAATAAACGGCCATGATTAACATGTGTCTGCTGTAAGGAAACAGGAACACCAAACCTAGAACCATTTGAGGCGAAAGTGAAAAGCATTTGTTTCAGGTCATGTGTTTTGTGTTATGGGTGTCAATAAATTCTGTATGCATACACTTGGGAGAAATATTGTTGCGTTATTTGTCCTATAGCCACATAAATATTTGTTTGAAGCATTTCTTAGTCTGAAGCTATGTCTGTCTTGTAGAGTAGGGAGTTTTCAGTCATTAATAATTTTGGTAGCTTTTATAGAGATTGTAGTATACATTGGTGTAGTTGACTTGGTAAGTGGAAGTATATTGTTCTTATTGCATAACCACATAAATGTTTGCTGGATTTCTTGCGATCGACATGCACGGAAGTATACGTTTATAATTATTTTCAGTATTATGCTGCTATTTTGAATCCTATAGAATCTAATTGACACTAACCAAATTCATCTATAAATATTGCTTAAACGAAATAATATGTATAGAATTGATCATCCACTCATGAATTAGTAGCCAATCAGAGCTCAAAGAATGGAATTGCCAATCTGAGCATGATGGAACATCCCAGCTTTAATATAAATCAGCCTTTCAGTTGATTTGTTTGTAGTGCAACTGTTTAGCACTAACTACTAAATTCAGCATTGGGAAAGTTGATTTAGCAGCCAAATTTTGCTTGTTTTTCATGGATTTATCTAGAATAATTATTTGGCTGTTGAAAACTGAGCCTGAAAGATATTTTGGTGTGTTAACACTGCAGAAAGACAGAGCGGTGGCCAAGTGGATAAGGCATTGGATTCTAAATCCAATGAATATTGCTCACACAGGTCCAAATCCTGTTCATAATGTCATGTTCAAGAAGACTTAAGATATATCATCAAAGCCAGTCAACATTTGAAAAAGGAAACAAACACAAATACGTTCAAATGTGTTAAGTTCTGAGATATTGTGTTGAACAAAGATGGCGGCGTTGTTCAGATCAGTAACCAAGATGGCGGCCAAGAATCAAATGCAGTCCGTGGCGTAGTTAACGGCGAACTGATTGAATCCAAAATTCGACAATTTTTATAATAATTTTGAAATGTTTTCATTGGTTGTTTAGCACAGCCGTTGGTTATAAAAATGATTGGCGAATCCATTCGTCTCATATCCCCATTAGGAGTTAAAAACATTTTACAAAATGAATAACTCCACATAAGCGGCCATGATTAACATGTGCATGCTGTATGGAAACAGTAATATTTGAGTATGGGGCGAATATGATTATGAGTATATTTGAGTATGGGGCGAATATGATTATGAGTATATTTGAGTATGGGGCGAATATGATTATGAGTATATTTGAGTATGGGGCGAATATGATTATGAGTATATTTGAGTATGGGGCGAATATGATTATGAGTATATTTGAGTATGGGGCGAATATGATTATGAGTATATTTGAGTATGGGGCGAATATGATTATGAGTATATTTGAGTATGGGGCGAATATGATTATGAGTATATTTGAGTATGGGGCGAATATGATTATGAGTATATTTGAGTATGGGGCGAATATGATTATGAGTATATTTGAGTATGGGGCGAATATGATTATGAGTATATTTGAGTATGGGGCGAATATGATTATGAGTATATTTGAGTATGGGGCGAATATGATTATGCAAATTTAGGTGCTGTTGGGAATCCAAATTGGCTAAATAAAAGGTGACGGATTTTTTTGCTCATGATGCAGCTTTGCTTCATTTGCATCAGTTTCAAACGATGACTGTTTATCTTTGTTGTTGATGAAAAAAAATAACAAAAACTACTGCTACTACTAAGAGCAAATGTCTTTGTTGCGAGTGAAGAGTAAAAATAATCCAACATGAGTGTGCGTTCTTTCAACGAAATAATTTACGTGACTGAAATAGGAATCACTTACCTAAACATGTCTTTCACATGCATAAACTTAAAAAAATGGAAAAATGTTCTCAGATGAATTCCTTGCAATGATAAACATTTGTTGATTATTTTTAAGTTCAGTGAATTTTATATGTACGTGTAGCTGCCTAAAGCAAGACATAAGTGTATCTTATTGTTGTCAGTAAAGTGTGACTTCATATTGTTCGTTTTAACCTTCATCTTACATGATAGCATGTGTTCAACGGCTTTCTTATTATGTTAAAATAAAATTTATTACCTGTACTAAAAATGTTTTGACTCAGGTCACGATATCTTCCATTTTATATGTTGGCTTTTAGAAGACTTCCAAACTAACATATACCAAACTAACCTATACTAATTTATAGTAACTAACCTATACCAAACTAACGTATACTAACCTATATAATTAACCTATACCAAACTAACCGATACTAACTAACCTATACTAACTTATAGTAACTAACCTATACCAAGCTAACATATACTAACTGACCTATAGTAACTAACCTATACCAAACTAACATATACTAATTAACCAATACGAACATGTAGTAACTAACCTATACCAAATTAACCTATCCTAACTAAACTATACTAACCTATACTACCTGACCTATATTAAGCTACACTAACTAACCTATATCAAACTAACCTGGTCATATCTATATTTATTCTACTTTCTTTTGAATCTATCCTGATCATTTCCTCATATTTTTCCTTGTAACTTCTCCTGTAAACTAACCTATGCCCTCAATTGTTGTACATCTCCTAAAACAAGAATTCAGTAGCTTACAGTTATGTATGATAGTGTTAGAGTAAAAAGTTTTATAGTTACTATAAGTAATCAGAAAAGTTCAGTATAAGATGTGATTAAAATGTAAGCGGAAAAAAAACAAGAGGAATGAAGGCGATTGTTCATTCCTATTCCTAATCCTGAACATCTTATTAATATTTCTATTCTATGATTTTCAAATTATAAAGTAACAACAAAAAAAAAAAAAAATCTGCTGTATTACCATTTTATGAAAGTCAAGCATGGACGGATAATATTGTATCACCTTTGATCAAAATGAAATATACTCAGCCAAGTATTCTGGGTGATGTATTTTTATAATATATATACAGTTTAACGAAGGTTCTATCTCTAAAACTCTAAGAGGAGTATGTAAATAAACAACCAAAAAGCAGCTTGAGATATAAAAAAGTAATAGACAATAATTCCAAATCTTTATTTTAAGCTCTGCCTTGTGAGAGTTTATTAGAGAAAAAAATGCTGAACAAGTCTACCAGACGTATTATTTAGATTCTTCAGAGTAGTGTTCTCTCATTTCGAGTTTTATATTCACAACGTTTCAGTCAATGTAACCTCCAAACATTTTCAGGTGTATCTTGTTGAACTCGGCAATGTTTCTGTTCAACTTAGGAATCTGCACGGAATTTAAAACAAAATTCTTTATTTAATCCATAAGGGTAGCATGCTTTCGTTCCGTCCACGATGATTGAGTAGAAGTCCTAAGTAATTAAATAAAATGGTTCTGGAACAGAATGGAAAGAAACATTCACGAGTTTGACAGAAAGATGTCAAAATTCAACCAAGATATATCTGAAGAAGGTTTTAGATTACATCAACCAAAACATTGTGAAAATAACATTCAAATTGAGAACAGTAGTCCAAAGAATAAAAATAACACAAATAATTAATCCTTATCTCAAAAATTCAGAAACATAAGACAGAATGTTTACCATATTCAATGAAATATATCTATCGCCATACTAAAGCTGAATTAATCAACGTTTATTTCCCTAAGGTTTTTCTTCATATACCCTTTGATGACGTAAAATACATGCTAAAATATCCCTTAGTTCCATGTTTAAAAAAGAAAAATCCATTTTACTTCTTAAAATTAGCCATAATTTGTAATTAGCTGAAGAAGTCACCTATCTCTCACTTACCTTTCTCTTATTCAAGGGAGTGATTCAATCACTTCCTAATAGTTTTAATGTCTCTGCGAGCTTTTAGAGTAAAAATAAGAAAAAGGAAAACACAGGCATAAAGATTTTAAATACAAGAAATAGCTAAACAGTCAACGTCTTTTTATGATAATGAACTTCTAAAAAAAAATCAACAAGTTTTATTACTTGAACGAAAAATATTTCGACTCATATTGTAAACTTCAACGTACAAAATTCGCATATAAACTTGGAAGAATGAAACAGCTTGAGATGAATCCCTTTCAATGATAAATATTTGTTGACTAGGTTTATGTGCGGGGGGGGGGGGGCGAATGTTATATCTAGGCGTAACTTGCCCTGAACTATGTTCAGTTTCTGTTCTGTCGCCTCTTGGATCTTCCGACCACTCTGTTGTATCAATTAAGATAAAAATGAAATGTAATAAGTCCCCAGACGTACCTCTTCATCGTACAGTATATCGATACACTAAGGCTGACTGGGATAGCTTCCGTACATTTATATCTGATCTACCTCTGCATTCCATGTTTAAAAAGGATGTGTCCTCTATAGTATTAGACCTAACTGAATGGTTAATTGTAGGTATTGACCATTTCATACCCTCTAAAAAGTTTCAGAAAAAACCTAACAGCCAGCCATGGTTCTCTCCAGAATGTGCTGCTGCCATTGCGCACAGAAATCACTTTTTCCACTGCTTCAAACGTAATAGATGTATGGAAACTAAAGCCGTTTTCAGGACTGCCAGCAACCATTGTAAGAAAGTAATAAGGAACGCAAGAGTGTTGTATGCTCAATCTGTTAAGTCCAAAGTAGCTGAGCAGCGGCTTGGTTCCCACCAGTTTTGGCAAATAGCAAACAGAATCCTGAACAGAAGCGTGTGCTCCATCCCAACTATTATCAATGGACCTGAGGTAATCTCGTCAGCATCAGACAAAGCCAAACTCTTTGTCAAGAACTTTACAGCTAATTCTACCCTTTGCGACCAAGACCGCCAACCCCCAATATTTCCTCCTGTATTAGAAAACACGCTATGTGATATACGTATATCTGTACGTGATGTTGCGAAGCTAATCAAAAACCTTGATTCGAGTAAAGCAACTGGCCCTGATGGTATTCCAATTATAGTACTCAAAAAACTTCAACCTGAATTAGCGCCCATACTTACAAAACTGTTTAAACGTTGTCTTAAGGAGAATAGTTTCCCATCTCCCTGGAAAATCTCATCAGTATGCCCTGTATTTAAGAATTCAGGTGATCGCTCATCCCCTCTCAGTACAGGCCAATAAGTCTCCTGTGCATCATGAGTAAGTTGCTAGAATCTGTGTTAAATACAGAAGTAATCAAACATCTCAACAAAAATAACCTTCTTAGTGACACTCAATATGGTTTCCGTTCTGCTAGATCTACAGCAGATGTCCTTACAGTTATATCGCATAGGATTAGCAAATCTCTCGACGGTGGCAATCTTTCTAGGGCAATTGCTCTTGACATATCTAAAGCCTTTGATAGGGTATGGCATAAAGGTTTACTTCATAAGATCGCTAGCTATGGTATAGCTGGAAAAGTCTTCTCAATTATTAAATCATTTCTTTCTGATAGGTTCATAAGAGTAGTAGTTGAGGGGCAAAAATCAGAAGCTCACAGTATTAATGCCGGTGTCCCTCAGGGATCCATCCTGGGCCCAACTCTTTTCCTGATCTACATTAATGATCTTCCAAATCATATCCTTACATCATTTGTAGACATTTATGCTGACGACACTACCATTTATGGTACCACATCTAAGACAGTAAATGACCAAGTTCTCTCCAATTCTCTCTCCTCTGATCTTGAGCACGTAGTACAATGGGGAAAGGAGTGGCTGGTTACTTTTAATGCATCTAAAACCAAGCTTCTCTCTTTACATCATCAACATTCTAATCCACATTTGTCATCAATTGAAATGAATGGCTCTCGTCTTCAGGAGGCCTCAAGTTTTGACAAGCTTCTGGGCTTGACCATTACTCCTGATCTTAAATGGAACACGTATATCAAATCTGTTGCCAAGGCCGCTGGAAAAATGGTGGGATCTTTCTATCGATCCAGTAGATATCTCACTGCTGATGCTATTCTCTACCTATATAAGAGCCAGGTACGTCCAAGGATGGAATACTGTTGCCACATCTGGGCAGGAGCTGCTAGAAAGGACTTGTCCTGCCTTGATAGAGTTCAAAATAGACTTCGTAGCCTCGTAGGAGATGTCCTTTTCTCCTCCTTGCAACCTCTATCTCACAGAAGAGATGTTGCGAGTTTGTCTCTGATGTATCGTTATTTTCATGGAAATTGTTCAACTGAGCTTCAATCTTTGGTCCCCCCTCGCCAAACTTTCACAAGAAACACTCGTCTAGCTGTAAACACTATCAATAATTTCCCCCACTCTTTATCTGTGCCTAAACCTAAACGTAGATTCCATGAACAAAGCTTCTTTCTTAGAACTGCACGCCTGTGGAATTGTCTTCCGTTTTCCTGCTTTCCGGCTGACTACAATATGGTTGTCTTCAAGTCTAAAGTAAATAAGTTCTTGATGAGCCGTTCCATATAAGTTATTAAATTTACCAAATTTTCATTACTAATGATTACTATATTGACCAATTTCTACTGTACACTCTTTAACCCTTATCCTTGAGTGGCCTCTGGGCCTTGATAATGTGGTGATGCCTTTGTAAAAAAAAAAAAAAAAAAAAAAAAACTGTCTATAATAAGACGTATGTATGCCTAATTATTGTCAGAGGTAAGTGTGACCTCATCATATTTGTTTTAATGTCTATTTTATATGATGGCGTGTGTTGGACGGCTTTTAGAAACTGACTTCCAAACTAAACTATCTCTGGTCATTATATATTATTTTTATTTTATTTTACTTTTTTATTTTAATTTTTTTCTACTTCTTTGAGATGAGGCGAAATGTGGTGAAACAAAACAACTATGAAGATGAGGATAATAGTCCGCAAAAACGAATACACATCTTTTTTTTTTTACAAAGGAATCACAACATGTCAAGGCTTGGAGGCCACTCGAGAATAAGGGTCAATGAATGTACGGTAGTCAATAAGACATTATCGTAGTAATCGTTCCTATTTAAAATGCCTCTCCACGGGACAGAGTTAGACACCAGGGTCGTTTTTTAACGTGGAGAAAAGGAACAAAAATAAAAATTGTCTCAGTCGTGAAGGACTTCTCCTCCACTGACAGAGAACAAGAAATTGAAGTGCAGCATCTGAAGAACAGATACTACACTTTTATCTTGTCCCGAAGGCCAAGTACTTATCGTAGTAATTGTTAGTAGTGGAAATTTGATAAATTGGATTACTTAAGGGGATGGTTAATCAAGAATTTGTTTATGTTGGACTTGAAGACAACCATATTGAGTCAGCTGGAAAGTAGAGAAACAGAAGAGAGTTTCACAGGCATGCAGTTCTAGGAAAGAAGCTTTGTTCATGGAATCTACGTTTAGGCTTAAGCGCAGATAAAGAGTGGGGGAAATTATTGATAGTGGTTTCAACTAGACAAGTGTTTTTCCTGAGAGTTGGAAAAGGTGGATGGGGGACATAGATTGGAGCTCAGACATCATGTCTTTATTTTTTGTTTTCTCTCAAATCCATTCTTACCATTTCCTTCATGATTTTTCTGTGAACTAACCCTGCTACCTTAACTAGTTCACATCTACTTAGCTAAGAACTCCCATCAATTCTTTAAATGTGGCCATACCAACAAAGTATCCTGTTCTGCCCAAATCTCTCTATACTTCTTTAGCTTTCGTCTGGGGTTATCTGTCTTTAAGATTCACATGCCACATCAATCATGTTGTATTTCTTTCTATGGAACGCATTTCCTAAACCATCGCAGGTTTCATTTCCATACACCATCACACCGCAAACGCATGCAATGCATGATAGAATTTTCCCATACAGTGAGTTGACTTATTCAATAGTGCTTGCCTCCCCCCTACAATTTCTCTCTTGAGATGCAACAGAATCCATCCCCACCCAAAACCTGTTCTCTGGCCCTATGTTCAGCTTTAGTAAGAAGACCACAAAATCCAACATCATCACCGCTGCTACAACCTAACATGCCTTAACTGTTGCAGAGAGATTGCATAACATGGATGCTCTTTGCAGTTGATGCTCATGATAGTGTTTCTTGGAGGTGTGGAATGAGATCTGCCATACACGCTGATTTTTCCTTTGGGTGACGATAGTAGCGCCCTGCTGGTTAGTAATGACAGAAGATCCATGAATTTACTTCATCCATCCCTAATTCTTGTAATTACACCTAGCACCTGCGCCTCCATGTGCTCCGTTGATATCATCAAGGTAAGAAAATTTTTGAACAACCGCAGTAGCTTATAGTCGAACGTATGTGTGACAGTGTCATGTTTGTGTAAAAGACTTAATAGTAGTAAGAAAAGTTCCACATAATGTGTGATAAAAATGGAAGAGGAAAAACCAAGAAGAATGAACACTCTTGTGCTCCAATTATTAATATTTCTATTCTGATTTTTTGGTTTCTATATCATTTTTATCTATATATATAAAAGCGAAAATGTGTGTATGTATGTATGTATATATGTTCGCTTTTTGTGTATGTCTGTAAAAGGCTTTTTTTCGCTGGACTTCTCGGTCGGCTCATTTCTTCTTAAAACTTTTTATATCATGTCTAAATGATAATATCTAAGAGTTACGAATGGGGGGGGGGTCGCCTGTCTATTTAATTTGCCCGACTTTCACTCACTATTTTTTTCCAGATTTTTAGAGCGTCCCGTGTATCTTTCGCTTTTCAGTATAAAACAAGCAAAAACTGGCTTGTAACTGCGTCATGTTTCAAGGTCAAACATCACACGACTTAAGTTTCTTGCAGCTGTTAATTTCATTTTATAAATGTTAAATTAAGATGCTTTACATTTCTCTTCTCTTGTGGTCGAGAGGTTAGGTCCCATGGTTTTTTTTTTCCATCTCGTTTCCACTTCCACATCAAAGGTTCAGGGTTCAAGCCCACTTTCCTACTAAAACTTTTTTTTTCTTTTACACCACCAAACACGTTTTTTTTTTTAAAACAGGATTGTTTTGATCACCCTCCCCCCCCCAAAAAAAACACACACACCTACAAACACTCGGGCCACGCCGAGTATCCCCCGTTAGTCATAAATAAAGTAAACTTTTCTCTACAATTGATTCTATCCTAAACCTCGTGTTAAACACTCCATCTAATCTTTAGTCTTTAAGCAAGGAGAATTGGTATTACCCAGCACATGCAACAGCATCACATAATAGACAAAGTGTATGTCTACCATATTCAACGAAATATACCTATTATTAGCAGAGGGCACCCGGTGTTGCCTGGTTGCAAAGTATGCTTAAATATGATATTTTAATTTTTTTTTATATAAAAGAGTCACCACTTATCAAGGCTCGGAGGCCACACGAGGATGAGGGTTAATGAGTGTACAAATATATACAGATTTCGTATTTATTATTAAATAGTCAATTCTCTATTGATTATTTCATATTATATTGTACTCAATATATAATCGTAATTTCAAAAGTAAAAACAAAATAATATAACTTGGGTGTCATCAGCTAAAATTTGTAGCGCTTCAGTCTGAGACGTTACTGAATCGGTCAGTTGCATAAGAAAAAAATAGCTAAAAAGAAACTGTGATTAACATACAAATGTTTATATATTTGCATACGTGTAGAAGAGCAGTTTAAATCAACTTATGCTTGCCAAGTTCTAATTTCTTTCAATTTTGATCCCTTAGCAACTATTTTAACCAGGTAAAGACCCATAAAAAATGGTCTACAAAATGCAATCATTTGAGCCATCTAAAACCGCTCCACAGCCTTTTGTTTCAGAGGAGATACAGTTTGAAAAAATATAGACAAACAGACTTAGTGAGTTTTATAAATGAGATTATATCAAGCCTGAGTTAATCAACGTTTAAAGCCTTTTTCTTATAAACCTTAACTTTTTCTTATATACCTTAACTTTTTCTTAATCACACAAAATAATCGAATTCTACCCAATTTACACCATTAGTGATTACTACACTATCACCTTACATTCATTAACCTTTACGTTCGAGTGGCCTTTGGGCCTTGATAAGTGGTGACTCCCAAGTAAAAAAAAACAACAAAAAAACAAACAAAAACTTGTTCTTAGTTATACACAGCAATGTTTATACCCACAATTTGTCTCAGTAAAGGTTAGCAAACATTATGGCAAACTTTTGGAAATGAAAACAAACAAGAGATTTTCAATAACAATCCTCTAAATCGACATAAAAATTTCTAAGTAAAAAAGAATTATAAATATTTTCGTATGAAAGGAAAATAAAACCTTTTTATAAAAGAAGAGCAACAAAAGGTATTTATTCAAGCTATCTACACCGTTTGGTGTAGATTGGTGAAACTTAGGACAGTTTCCAAGTGAAGAAAAACATTAAGTAAGAAAGTTAGTAGCCTGCTGAAAGTCTGTTTTAGCCACAAGACCTCTTTAAAACCTATGTCTTTTATTTACAGCGTCTGAGACAAGTTTAGACATGAACAATTTGTTTATCTGGCTGCCTTATAGCTGAGATCTAAGCATGTTTTCAAGTGTGTAGCCAAATAACGTTTGCACGCACAAAAATCTTTATATATATATATATATATATATATATATATATATATATATATATATATATATATATATATATATATATATACTGCATTAACAAAACCAAGACTTCAAAAAAAGAATTGATAGCAACAAAAAATGTATTTCATTGTTAGTTACAATTGTTTCAAGACTAATTGGACAAATTCAAACATTATAGCGTTTGAAAATTTTCACATAACCAGCCTCTCTTCAGACTTATTGAATAAAAAACAATAGAACATTATGTAAAGACATTTCCCTTAAAGGAAATAAATCCCAGACGCATCTTTGTCAGGAGCTTATTAATTATATATATATATATATATATTTATATATATATATATATATATATATATATATATATATATATATATATATATATATATATATATATTTAATAATGTGATTAATAATTTAAAATTCAAATTAGAATTAAAAATTAAAAATCTGTTTCATAAGAAGGAACAACAACAAAGTCAATCATTTGTACGATCGTTTCGGAAACGATGTTTTTATTGTGATAGACATTAAGCCATGGATAATAATATGACATATAGTTTTTTTAAACAAAGTCTCCTCATCAGCAAAAATATTGGGTGGGTTTTTTTATATGTAAAAGACACCATAAATATAAACCCAGCAATTTTTAAGTAAGGCAGATGTATCTGGAAATAATTAAAATAAAAATATTTTGTATCGCTATCCTAGAGTAAATTTTATCTTGTGAACACAGTTGTTTGCTATTTCTCTTCTACAATTTAATAAATGTTGGGGTTCTTTAAAACAGAGTTCACAAGATAAAATTTACTCTAGGATAGTGATACAAAATAGTTTTAAAACTAACAAAAACAATAGAAAATAAACAAATAAATTAATTAAATAAACATGAATATACATAAACGATCACATATATGTATGTATATATATGTATATATATGTGCATATATGTATGTACACATATATATATATTTATATATAAACTAACATTAAAAAAAAAAAAAAAAAAACTAACCTAGTTTTAAAACAGATCAAGCAACTACATAGAGCACACACAAAGGAATAGGTCAACCAGAGGCCAAATAGACCTTTGTCCGATAAATGCATGCTCATTGGCTGATAGGAAGGGCGCAGTGGATACTAGAAAGCTGATTGGCTAACTAAAATCTCAATAGAAGAGGAGCATATAAAAACGATAAACAATCACAGAATTCGCGCATAAGCCTGAAGAGTTCTAGAGTGGATGAAACGCGGAATATTCAGTGTAGCTTAATCGCCATATATATTTTATAAATTACTATATATATATATATATATATATATATATATATATATATATATATATATATATATATATACATGCATATATATATATATATACATGCATATATATACATGCATATATATATACATGCATATATATATACATATATACACACACACACACACACACACACATATATATATATATATATATATATACATATATATATATATATATAAATAAATATTACCTTTTAATTGTTCGCCTTTTGAAAACCGTAATTATCGTCAAAGCATTCATTTGGATGTTGATTGTAGTTTATAAATGTACGAAATATTGAATTTTCAAAAAGAACGCCAATTGAACATTTTTTAGCGGTTAGAATATGTTAGCAAACGCCTAATTTAAAATAAAGCAAATATTTAAAAAAAAAAAGGAGGAGATAATCTTATTTTTCTAATTAAATAATCAAAGGGAGATAATTAGTGTTTATTCTATTTAGATTATAAAATATTATATTTTGAACTTATTGAATTTAGTATTTTTATTACTTTATTTATTTATTTATTGAAATTAATAAATATAGTATAGGTTAAGCTTAAATATATATTTAAATAATATATAATAATGGTAAATATATCAGATAAACTAATATTAATAATAATATTAATGATCAAAATTTTATTAATAAGGGTATCAAGTTAAACTCAAATTTCAAGTTTGAATATTAATAAGTAACATTTTTAATGACTTATGGTGGTTTATTTTTGTTAAATTTAAACCAACGTTTATTACTGCATGAGGATATAAGCTCCTCTCTTGAATTTAAGAGGGTGGTTCTATTTTTGATATCGTCATATTTTAACATCTTTAGGTTCTCCTGTGTACAAAGTGCACAGAATCTATCTCTTGGTGTATATCCTTTATATGATCCTATTATTTGCCATTTCAAATTGAAGGAAATATTCTTATCTTTGAGTCGCCAAATATGTTTCAATAGAGTGGTTTGGTTCAACAGGGAGTGGTTTTTAAAGGAATGCTTATGGGTTGAAATTCTATGCTTAATAAGTCCAGATGTGGAACCAAAGTAGATTGCGTCTTGTTTAACGTATTTATTTTCAGGTAGATTAGGGATGGCATTTGTATATGAAGGGTTGGTCTGTATTTAATTGTTAGATTGGTTAAAGTTGGTGTAGTTATTTAATCGGGTGGTCGAGTTATGGTTGCTATTAACCTCACTTAAATTTGGGTTTTGCGATGCTGTGAAGCTATAAACTACATTTTTTATTTTGCATGAACCTTGTAGAGGGCATCTATTTTTCCTTCTACAGTTACAGCCTGCTATATTTTCTGTATTTGTATTTTGTATATTATTTATTTTTTTATTGTTAGAACTAATTATTTTTTGATGAAGGTTTGGCATAGTTGAGTAAGACACTTTGATTATGTTCTTATTAAAGATCTTACTATATCTATGAGGGGCTTTAAAGTTTTTTTCTAATATTTTAAAAAAATTCTCTGGCTATGTTTGTCTCAAGATTTTTGGAATATGGAGGGTTGAACCATAGGGTCTTCCTACGTCTGTTTTTACTCTTACAGACTTTTGTTTGCTGATTATTTATGCTTGTATCTTATACTTGCGGTTTCATTTTGCTTTGTCTTGCTTTTTGGTCATTTTTTTGTAACTTGCATACGGGATGACATGGCCATATTATAGGTTATTATGCTCTTAGTAGGTTTATTTTCAATGCAGTTTTTGTTTCTATCATTTTTATTTAGGAATTTGATTTGTGATTTGTATCCTGAGTTTTTAAGGGCTTCATTGTAATATTTTTCATTTTTGTTGAATATAGATTTATTAGAAGATAGCCTAGAAATTCTTAAAGAGACATTGGGAACTATTGATTTCAATATTGATCTAGGGTGGTTTGAAGCATGTATGTATGTACATGTGTATGTATTTAACTTATCATTCTTCTCAATTCATTTGCTTTCTTTAATGACTCCTGCTGATAATTTAATTCTTAAGTAATAACTTGTATATTTCAGTTGACCCCTTTTATTTTGCTTTAAACGAGTCCAGTCTTTTCTGTGCTTAATATTGGCAGGACGAAGAAAAGGTTTCCTTCTTGCAGCTCTACCATAGTAGCCCAGCGTGTGAAGATACCTGACAGCTGTTCTTGGACTGACACTAGCTTGTGTTGCAATGTCAGAGGCTTTGCACCGAGGATCCTTTTCAATATTTCTTTTCACAAAAACTATTTCGCAAGGTTCTTTTAGAGGGCCTAGGGCGATCTGGAAGAGGTTTTGTGCAATCTTCGCCCACTCTTATGAATTATACAATCAATATATTAACAGTAGAAAGGGGTATTGTAAGATTTTCTGCTTTTTTACGTTGACTAAAACCACCTTCATCTTGACCCACGGTTCGTCCTCGCAGAAATTCTGATAGGTCTGATGCTCCTTTGGTTCATGGCATGCTTCAGTGTTGTTAGATGCAAGTTTAATAAGATACTCTAAGTTATTTCAGCACTGTTCTTATCTGTAAATATAAATAAGCATATATTGATCTTAGAAAAAATATTTATCTTAATATTTATTCTTTTCTGTCATGTCTATGGGCATATCTATATATCTATAAAAGTGAAATTGTGTGTGTGTGTGTGTGTGTACATTTCCCTACCAAACTACTCTGTCAAATAGTTTACAGACTCTGGATTTGACATAAGGGGTATTGAGATTTCGGAAAATCTTTTTAATCAATTATCGGACAGAAATTTGGCTGTCAAGAGGTCAAAGTTCAACGATTTGACCTTTGAAAACTCTACCAAACTCCTCCGTCAATTTTGGTTCTAAACACTTGAAATTTTAGATGTAGGTTACTTCGACATGGATCAAACTTTTTAATCTGATTTGAGCCCAAAACAATAAATGTTAAGTGGTCAAAATTGGGGTCAAAGATTTTTAAAAATTTGACCTCTGCAGTCTCTACCAAATTACTCAGCTAATTCTTGGCCTAAACATTTGAAATTTTACATAAAGTGTATTCAGACATAGGGCAAAATCGGTTTTTAACTGAAAATTTGGCTGCCAAGTAGTCAAAGTTAAAAAGATTTTACCTTTGCGGTCTCTAGCAAACTATTCAGCCAATTTTGGGTCTAAACATTTGAAATTTTACATAAAGGTATTCAGACATGCAGCAAGCTTTTTAATTAGTTTTTGAGCGAATATTTGGCTGCCAAGAGGTCAAAGTTGGAAAAGTTGGTTGACCTACCAAACTCCTCCATCAATTTTGGGTCTAAACACTTGAAATTTTAGATGTAGGTTACCTGGGCATGAGTCGAACTTTTTAATATATATATACATATGCACATAAAGTTATGAACAGTACATAGGGCTTGAGCAAAGCCGGGCTGAGCTGCTAATTATATATATATATATATATATATATATATATATATATATATATATATAGATAGATACTAGCATTTCAGTCCGGCATTGCTCGGGTGTTTTGATATGTATGTTGAGCAAAAAAAAATGTGGTATTGGAAGGCAGGCTCGAATCCGTACCGCAAAGGATGAAAAGAACGGGGTAAAACCTACCGTTTATGCTGTTACGACCACCGCCAAACTGGAAGCGACATTTTTTAAAATTAAGGCTAGACAATCTAAAGGAGAGGATAACTTTCAAAAATATTGGCGAAAAAAGTGACCCCCCCGGTAGAAAAGTGCCTAGTTGAAGGGGAAGATATTAATGTTTTTAGCCAATTTTTCGATATTTGTCATATGAAAGGTTGAACTTTAAAACGATACTGATCTTGATAAAATCCGTCGCCTCTATTGAAAGTTTAAGGCAGACATGCAAACAGACATACATACCTACATTCATATATTGGTAACTAAAAATTTTCGACCAAACTGATGAAAAAGCTTGCCCTATCTCTGAATACCCTTTATGTAAAATTTCAAATATTTAGACCAGAAATTGTCTGAGTAATTTGGAAGAGACCGCAGAGGTCAATATTTTTTTAAACTTTGACCCCTATTATGACCACTTAAAATTTATTGTTTTGGGCTCAACTCAAGTTATTAAGTTAGATCCATATCCAAGGAACCTATATCTAAAATTTCAAGTGCATAGACCCAAAATTGTCGGAGGAGTTTGGTAGAGTTCTCAAAGGTCAAATCGTTGAACTTTGACCCCTTAATCGACAAATTTCTGGCCAAAAACCGATCATATCGATTTTCACAAATCTCATTACCCTGTATATCAAATTTCGATTCTGTATATATATATATATATATATATATATATATATATATATATATATATATATATAAACTATAAACAATGCGTGTGCCATGAATTTCAGTGCTGACATGTTTATGATCTAGTCGCACTCACCCTTTCATCTAAAGATTATAGAAACTATTTTTATTAAGTCTTTGAGACCTTCTCTTTGCAAGCAAAAAGAAAATCTCTTAGGGCTTAATTTGATTTCTATGTAATTTTTTTCCTGTTTATTTTTCGTTTTTTTATTTTTTTTTCTCTCCATTACCATATTCATGACAATTTTTTTAAATCGTAATTTTCCTCGATTTAGCAAGGAACAAAACCTGGTTAACTAACCTTTATTTTCATTTTTCATTTTTTTTATCACCATGTTAATCGGTCTGTATTTAGCCATAATTAAATTTTGTACCCCAAAAAGATTTTATTCATAATTAAATTTTGTGCCCCCAATATATATATATATATATATATATATATATATATATATATATATATATATATATATATATATATATATGTGTATATATATATATATATATAAGATTGGGTTATTTATTTTTTATAAGCGATTCTGTGATGTTTTTTTTTTCACTCCCTGAGTGCTTTAAGGGAGAGGTTATCTGCCCTTTGTTTATATTCTAATCGCCCCACATTTTTTGGACATATTATTTGTAATTAATTTATTATTTTAATATTTATTTACATATTTTTATGTGCATAAAATTAAGTTATCTATAGACATGACATATTTCGAAGTTTCTAAGTTTAGCTATACTGACGAGAAGTGAAACTTCGAAACATGTCATGTCTATAGATAACTTAATTTTATGCACATAAAAATAATTAAATATATATATATATATATATATATATATATATATATATATATATATATATATACAAATATATATATAATAAAATGTGAGCTTTACATCAAGTGAGAGAAAAAATATTAAATATGTGTGGAGCTTTCAGATTTATTTTGGAGCTTTCAGATTTATTTAGTGAAAAAACATATATTTCAATCTAAATTTGGTAACAAGTTCAACATATAGCTACTGTTACTATTTTCTTTGTAAATTAAAGCACACACACACACACGTACAAATGAGTACAAATTTCACCATGTTCAACCATACCAATTTGGCACAAAGCATTAATTCTAACCCAACGAGCTCGGACTTTTGCCCGTTTTTAACAAACCAAAAGTCTAGTCTATTAATAATTCTCTTTGTGCTGGTTACCTGCTGAAGGCAAAAATTTTTTAAATAATTACAAAAACCTCTCTCCTTATTGGGGGCACCTTAAACATTAACCCCTAAACCACACTTTTATTGTAATAAATGAAGTGTAGTCATCTATAAGTCGATCAGTTTACCAATACATTAAAAAGCACTTAGGTTTTTGTACATATCATTAATTATAAAGGTGTTTACGTGATTACAACTGTTTAGGTTGCATTTGAGATGTTATTGCTCCAAATGCATTAATAAAAGCTAGCAGGACACATGGAATTTCCATGGAATGAAAAATATATATGATCAACAAATGGATGTTTTTCTGGGTAGCGTAAAAATTTAGTTTTTTTGTACAGAAAAACCAATAAGATACAGCAAATATGCTTTTATTAACGTTTCTGTGAAAATAGTGTCCATTGTAATCGATTTCCTTTCTTACACCATTACAACAAAGATATATTATTACTGCCCCGCCGGGCGTAAAATACGCTTAAATATGATATTTTAGTTTGTTCAGATTTCATATATATTATTATAGAGTTGTGATTTCAAAAGTAAAAATAAAGTATTTAGGTGCTTCAGCTAGAATCGAAACTGAAACTGTAGCATTCAAAGCTGGTGACGTTATCACTGTATCAACGTGACATGCATTGTTATGACGTGGGTAAATGCAATCTTTCATAACAGTAAAAAACCATGGTAATAAATCACATCGATGAAGAGACAAAACAATGGTTATCGGTTAACAGCGTTTATTGATGTTAACATACTCAGACGGGAACAGATTGAATTAGAAATGTCTCTGCTATGAAGAACGATGTTCATTCCTCCATTGTCCCAATTGCAGACTGTCCCGCTTCTTGTGCCACTCTCGTAGTATTCTCGTTCCTGTGTTTACATACGAGAATCCCAGGGGCCATTCCCCAGTTCAGGGGAAACAATCTTCTCTGAAAATGTAGGAGCTATTTCCTTTAGATTGGATTCTTAGATTCGTTCTAATTGTCGTCCGAACATGCATATAAACCGATTAAAAATTAAAAATAAACTAAGATGAATGTACAAAATGTTTAACGATTTGTTTTCAATTTTGGCCTATTTTTGATCCGTTAAAAACAATTTTAACTGGCTAAAGACCCATAAAAGAATAGCCTATAAAAGATCCAATCATTTGAAGCACCTAGTATTGCTTTGCGACTTTTAGTTTCGGAGGAGATAGAGTTTAAAAATATGCAGACAGATAGACAGACATATAGCCGTTTATATATTAGATAATGATATTCGAAAACGAGGATATATCAAAGGGAGGTCACTCTCATATTTTTGCCCAGTATTGCCAGATTGACATATTTAAAGGCAAATTTTGTGAATTTGGCCTTTTTTGAAGCAGTTTGGCCTAGAAAAACAGTATTTGGTCTTTTAAAAAGTGTAACGTACAGATTAAGTAAGGAAGAAATGAACAGAATATTATACAGATGGATAATTTATATGGGGAAACAAAATGCTTACACAACAATTAGCCAATCGGCATGTTAGGTACAAAAGTGAAACTCTTCCAGAAAAATTGATATGATTATTTATAAAACTAAGACTATGAAACGATGAACTAGATTGCAACCGGATGCCACTGATACGCCATGATTCCATGTCTAAACAATTCATACATTTCCTACGAACACAACTTTCATATCAGCTAGAATCTCTGTTAAAGGGAAAAGGCTAAGAGAGTAAACCCAACAGAAAATCCGGAGACGGAATCTCTAAGGCGACCTGACTTTATATTATCACCGGCAACTCCTGCAGTGCAGTTAAAGCCAAACTGCATCGACTCTGTTTTTCCCTTGGATCCTCTGGCTTTGTGGAGAGAGAGAGAATGCTGCACGGGCAACAGCTATCCTGTCGTATCACCCTTCGCAGATCATGTAGCTCCACTACTATACTATTGTCTCCCGAGACAGACGGTTGCCAACAAACATATATATATATATATATATATATATATATATATATATATATATATATATATATATATATATATATATATGAGTAAACAGTTAATAAAACATGTTAAAAACACTTTGAAAAAGCGATAAAAACACATTTAATCTGAAAAGGAAACACTTGATAAGTGGATAGTCCTTAATCCACGGAGTTTTGAAGAAATACTTTCCTTCTCATCAGAGGGTAGGAATTAGCAAAATGCGGGATCGGATTTTGCATACAAAAGTATTTAATGAAACAACAAGTAAGTCAAAGATCTTACTTGATAACAAAAAGTGAAGCAGAGGGTATATGGTGAAGAAAAAGGTGATTACACGTGAATGGATAGTCTCCAATATTTTATTTATATATATATATATATATATATATATATACATATATATATATATATATGTGTATGTATGTATTTGAGTTCGTAGTGTTATACTTATGTCACGCCCTTAAATGCTAACACAATTACGTTAGAAATGTAGTATGTGCTCGTTTGTCATGACACTATCCTTTCAGGCATTACCTCCTTTTGGAGGGAAGAGGAAGTGTAGTATTTGTTCTGTTGTCATGATACTATCCTCTCATGCATTACCTCCTCCTTGCTACCGGAGAGAGGATATTATTCCTAGCTAAATTAATTAAATCAATTTAGAATTAAAAATTGGTTTTAATTGTTGCTAAATTACAAAGTAGAATGTGACACAAATAACCATCCATGAAAAATATTGTCAGAATTCTTAAGAATTTTCCAAGGAAAGTAGTTACGATTACCAACCAAAACTTCTGGCAGAAAAGAAATCCTATGTGCCGCTTTAGAAAGGTGGAAATTTTTTAGGGCTGACTACATCAAAAATAGAAGCAACTTAAAATAAATATCTATAAAAAAACAAAAAAAAAAACAAACAAACAACAACAACAACAACAACAAATAAAACAAAAAATAAATAAATAAATAAAATAAATAAAAAAAACATTTCAGAAACGGAAAAATGGAACAGTGTCATACATTTCATTTCATCAATAATATATTTTCAAATATTTGTTATGGTTCTTTATTTTCTTAATTTCATTCATCCAGAGGAAGTCTCACAATAAAGACGAAATGTTGATGAACACATAACTTGGTTCGTTCCTTTGTTATTTTTTTATTTCGTTGCAATATTATTTCCACTATTCTGATCATTCACACACACACACACATATATATATATATATATATATATATATATATATATATATAAAAGTATATATGGTAATTAAGCTACGCAGATTATTCCATGTTTCATCCATGCTAGGATTCGTCAGGCTGAGAGAGAGAGAGAGAGAGAGAGAGAGAGAGAGAGAGAGAGAGAGAGAGAGCTCGTTCCCTATGGACTCCGAAACAGCTGGTCCGATTTTTATGAAATTTCACACAAATATACTTTATGTATCTGGCAGTGTTCTTAGATAAGTTTTGTATCGGAATGTCTTTGTTAGTATTGATAATCGATAATCGCAAAAAAAAAAAAAATGCTTAAAGGAGAAACTGTCTGATTTTGACCAAAATTAATACCTTATACAGCTAAACATCACAAGTGCATTTGAGAAGTTTTATTACTGCACAAGCAGAAAGTCTCGGCATATAATATCAAATATCAAAAAGTATGAGCTTTGATATGACAGGAATGCATGAATGTTTCTGTTTTAAGCACAATTAAACCATGATATTTGATTTTTGTCATTTTTAACTTAAAATTCAAGCCGTTATCATAGCACAAGCAGAAAGGTCAGGAATATAAAATCAACATCAAGTTCTTTGATACGACAGAGGCGCATTCGAAATGAATGTTTCTGTTTAGAGCACAATTGGTCCATGATACTTGACTTTTGCATTTTAAACTTTAATTCAATCCATTATATTTAAAAATAATTTTATAAAACCAACAACAAATTCTCCCTAGTGCAATGTAGACTACAATATATTGTGAACTACAGGAAGGCACGTGAATCTTCCTCCTGGTATACCGCGATGGGTCACAAACTAGAACAGGCAATCAATTGATTTGATTGAAAAATCGACGATGTCACTGATTTTGATGACAAAGAAATATGGTAGCATGAAATATTTGTTTATCATCATTCAACCCCCGGGCAACGTCGTGTCTCCCTGCTAGTGTGTGTGTGTGTGTGTGTGTGTGTGTGTGTGTGTGTGTGTGTGTGTATATATATATATCAACAATAAATTTGGTACATTCTAATTTGTATCATTTAATTCCCTTCGTGCATATTTGTTTTCTAACCCCAATTGTGAAGATGATGCCACTTAAGTTATTGAAGTAGTGAGTAGGAGGAGATGATAAGTTTAGAGTACGCTTTTCCGCATATGTACGTTTTCAGCATCTGAGGTTCTCTTCAGTTTGTTTTTTTATTTGTACCTTTTAAAATCGCATTACAATTTCAGATATAGCAACGAAGTAAACATATTCATAAAGCTTTAATTACTGATTACTTTTGTTTGAAGAGAACGTTGGTTTTTATTTTACACACACACAGTCTGTTTATTATATAAACATTATTGGTTACATATGTGCATACATGTTTCAGTGGAATCTAAATTCAGGGACAACATTTCATCAGAACAAAAAAGAATTGATCTTTTGCGTCTGATGAAGTGTAGTCCCTAAATTGGGGCTCCACTGAAACATGTATGCACATATGTAACCAATAATGTTTGTATAATAAACAGATTATATGCCAGCTCTGTTCTGTATTGAGCACTCTTTAATAATCACGCGAGTTTCATTGGATTTACATCTAAGAAACCAATCGATATGACTGGTATATATATATATATATATATATATATATATATATATATATATATATATATATATATATATATATTGTTAGCAAGCTATTATTCTAGCAAGTCTGATTGAACATGACAGAGTTATTCTTTTTTCCGATTTTTCCGGATATCTTTTCAATTTGCCGAGCGGTCTTTTTTATTTTGGCTGGCATATTATGTATAATGGCGCCCAAAAATTGTTGTTCAGTCATATTCTTCTTAAGCGCTTTCTATCGGTACATCCGATCGTCGTCAGGAGCGATTGTTGTTGTTATGTTATGTTGGTATATATATAACATGCCAGCCGAAATAAAAAAGACCGTTCGGCGAATTGAAAAGATATCCAGAAAAATCGGAAAAAAGAATAACTCTCGTGTTCAATCAGACGTGCTTGAATATATATATATATATATATATATATATATATATATATATATGTGTGTGTGTGTGTGTGTGTGTGTGTGTGTATATATATAATTCCAAGTTAAAAGTATCAAAATGCAAAAATCTGATGAATTTAACAAGGTTATTGATAGTGTTCAATAAAAGAGCGCAAGATATGTTTTTCTTTCATTTTAGGTAAACAAATTGCATGGTCACGACAATTACAAATAATGACCGTCATTGAATAACCTAAATATATACATTTATATGAAATAAAAAACAAAAATAATCAGGTATAAAACATATTTATAATTATTTTCCCCCTTTAAGAAGTAAGTTCCCAAGTTAGGCACTGTCTAGGAAATAAAGGTGGTCGGTTGGCCTTGTATGAGATCGTGATTTCCGGTCGCTTAACTACTACAGATTGCCTTAATAACATTACGTCTGTATTTGGCTATATAAATGTTAATTTTCCTTAATTCTCGTAGTGGTTGTTGGTGACCTAGGAGTAACGTTTTTTGCTATTGGAGTCAAAGGTGGTTTCGTGGCTGGGTTTGAATCTTTTGATCAGTAGCAATTGTCACTTCCTAGACTGATGGCTGCGAATGCATGAAACACTAGTGTCTGTATGTATAAAAAATAATTATTTATAAATATATATATCTGTAAAATTGAGTTTTTTCTTGCTCTGACATTGATATTAAAAACCTACTTTTTCTATTCAGATAATATTTAAACAAACTTCTTAATATACTCAGTAATGGATATGCGTGCGACTACATCAAGGTTAACTAATTTGCATATTCTTTTTAAAAGTGAGTGTTAATTAATCATTTTTTATGGTTTCTTTTTGGACGATTGGGTTCATTTAACAATTATGCTGAATTCTATTTATGCATAGTTTCTACATTTTGCATAATTGCATAGAATTCAAGATAAATAGCTTAGCACACGAATATATATATATATATATATATATATATATATATATATATATATATAAACGTGACATTGTCAGTGTGTGTGTGTTCGAAAAGTCTCTACTAGGCTGAATATTTGATCTACAGAGTTGAAGTTTGATGTATATGTTATTTGGACCTGTAGCACACTTTCAATTTGGTTTTTACCGGCAAAAATTGCTGCTAAGTGGTCAAAACTGAAAAAAAAAACAGTTGGCCATAGTAGGGTAAGTTGAATATAACATAGCTCCTGCTGTTACGTTTGCACATGTTCAACATTAAACATGCATAGCTCAAAGGCGCCTAATTTTTAACCTCTTGTATCCATCTGCAGGTAGCTCAGATGATAATGACGCTGGAGAGACAAATAATGACTAAAGGTGGAGCACTAAACGTTCTGGTTTCGATTCTTGTGCATGGTACCCAAAACATATTTTTTTCTAACTTTTGAAATCAGTGCTATACATTGGATGAAAATCAATAGAGAATTGGAACTATAATAATAAATGAAAAATTTACATGAATTAAAATATAATATTTATGTGTATTTTATAACCGGGCGACACCTAGAGGCTTGGTAGTATATTTATATATGTGTGTGTGTGTGTGTGTGTGTGTGTGTGTGTGCATATATATATATATATATATATATATATATATATGTGTGTGTGTGCATATATATATATATATGTGTGTGTGTGCATATATATATATATATATATATATATATATATATATATATATATATATATAAAAATAAATAAAAATTACAATAAGTTTACCAAGGTAATCAAAATGGTAAACTTAAAATATATTATAAATATTAAAGAGTTGATATTTACAAGTAAAGTAATCTCAACCAGATGTAAAAGCTCAATAAAACCGAAAAGGAAATAGAGCTTATTATATGAACAAATGATTAATAAAACATGTTAAAAGACATTTTGAAAAAGAGTTAAAAACATATTTAATTTTAAAAAAGGAAGCACAAGATAAGTGGATAGTCCTTAATCCGCGGAGTTTCGAAGAAATACTCTCCTTCTCATCAGAGGGCAGGAATTAGCAAAATGCAGGATCGGATTTTGCATATAAAAGTATTTAATGAAACTACAAGTAAGTCACAGATCTTACTTGGTTAAAAAAAAGGGTGAGGTAAGGGGAATAGGAGGTAAAAGAAAAATGATAAAAAGATTTCACATGACTAACTATGACGGACTATCCATTCATGTGAAATCTTTTGATGCAATTTAAAAACATTATCTTTCATCTAGCAATTAATGATATCGATATAAAATTTCAATGATTTTTTAAAAAAAGTGCGACAGAATATACATTACATACAATAAATCCAAGGTAATTTTTTGATTCAATTTAAATTAAATTTTTATACCTTACTTTGTAAAATTTATAAAAGTACACTTTGAAGATAAATAAATTTCAAATTGAATCTTGTACCTTTATTTTTAAAGCCTATAGTAAAAACATTTTGTTTAAGAATTTTCATGCTTTGGATGAAATGTTTTTCTAACTTGTGTGTGTGTGTATATATATATATATATATATATATATATATATATATATATATATATATATACAAAGTAATTGTTGGTATTGAAGAGTTGGGGTGAATCATGGTTACATAAGAGCCCTTTTTTATTACTAAGTTTTTGTTGCTATGATAATAAAGGCGTTATATAATGAACAAAAGCATACTATGGCGAGGAAGAAAAAGACAAAACACATCGGATGGACCTTGGGATTCAGACCACATAGTATCAGTAAAACCTTGGCCACTACCTTAAATCACAAGGAGTGTAAGATGCGGAGTGTGGCTTGCCAACACCATCAGTGAACCACAACAAATACAAAGATCACAAGACATCTGTCAACAATTAAGCCCCAATTCAGTACTTTTTTTTAAAAGTAATTGTAGCAATTTGCAGAGATTATTTGCAAGAACTAGAATTTAGTAAAAAGGAACTAACAATGAATAAAAAGAACTATGTAATGAAAGAAATTAGCAAAGTAAAAACTTTGCTTCAAATTTCTAAGGATATATATATGTATATAAAGTAATTTTTGGTATCTCACATTGAAGAGTTGAGGGTTAGAGTCATGGTTACATAAGGGCCCTTTTTCTATTACTAAGTTTTTGTTGCTATGATAATAAAGGCGTTATATAATGAATAAAAGCGTATGATGGCGAGGAAGAAAAAGACAAAACACACGATGGATCTTTTGGCTGATTGTTTTACAATCATTTATTGAAATTTGAAGGAAGTTGTTGTTTGTGAGGAAAGATAGTCAGAGGAGAGTGAGGCGTGCATCCTTTTTGAAGATAATTGGAGTGAAGTTGTCCGCATATAAATTATCGTGTAAGATGATATCAGAGTGAAGAAAGGTTGTCAGAGAGAGGGTTATTGAAGAGTTAAGCATAATTCCTTTATGAAGATAATTGGAGTAAAGTTGTCTGCATAGACATCATCATGTGAAATGATATTAGAGCGGTGTTGACCGTGTAAAGGCTATCATTTTGATAATAGTTGGAGTATGACTGCAACAGAACTGTTGGTGGTTATTGAGACGACAGTGCTGCTGTGTGGAAATTATCGTGTGAGTTGTCGAAAACCCTTGGCCTAGTGAACGGGGTCAAGTTGGTAGTTCCCTTATGAGAGTTGTGGTTTTGACGTACAAGGGTTCATTTGGCAACGTTGTTGCTCCTCCAAGTCTCTCTGACGGGTGAGCTTGCACTCTGCCTTATATTAAAAAAATTGGCAGGTGCCCGGCTCCCACGGCAACTATGTTCTGATTGGTTGGAGTTAGGTCACAACAATCAATCAAACTCTAGATTATTAACCAATCAGAATTGATTATTTCTCCAGAAATCGTTCTTTCTACTCCTGCTAATTTTTGTTGCTACTCTTGTTTTCAATTTTGTTGCTGTTTCTGCTGCCAATTTTGTTGATGCTGCTATCACCATTTTGATAACTTTGAAAAGGCTCCATCAATTTTATATTATGTCAGATTAGGATAAAGCTTAATAAATCGGAATCAGATCTTAGCAAATGACTATAACAAAAATAACAAAACAAAATATTAAGTTTTCGGTACTTCTGCAGTTTACAGACCATGCTCAAATAATAAAGTTATTATTTAGAAATCCATTCTAATCATTGGGTAGGGGAGGAGAGGGGGACTTTGTTAACTATTCCGAACTTTTACCTAACAATTTAATAAACAAAAGATATGGTAAAAATAGAATTTAAGTTACAAATCCCATCTAAAAAATAGCATAATCAGTCCATAAACTGAAAAAGTAGCAAATTTGTTTAAAAAAGAAAAAAAAAAAAATCCTGCATCAGCAAGAAAATGCCCGAAGCAATTTAAGGGTTGGACGATTTTCTGCATTTCTTAAGAATGAAAATCGTAAATCGCAAATTTGAATTTCCATTAAAAACCAATTTTATTTACTTAATTTTTTTTGTTAATTTCAACTAAAAGCAATGTTATCTATTTAATTATTATGTCGTAATTCGTTAAATATTAAATATTTTACATAAAACATGTACTTTCACGATTTCATTATTCATTCATCTGCCATTATTTTTGTAACAGAGTGCGAATGGGCGTTAGTGAAAAAATCAGCAGCAGCAGGCCTAAGGATAGCTGGCTAGCGAAAATATTAGCAGCAGCAATCGTTAAAGCACATATGCAGATTAGCAAGTGTGCGCAAGGTTGCGTCATAAGAAAAGGAGAAAAAAATATTTCACATGGTTGAAGCAGAAGCAAAGTGCACGCCAAAGAAGATAGATGTGTACACACGAGGGCGTGAAAATACTGGTGGTGCCAGCATCAAGTGGCAGGGAGACAGACTTTTAAAAAACACATGTATTTGCAAAAGGATTTTGGAAATATAATGAAGCGTGTTGTTTTGAAAGAACCACAAATAAATGCATTTTATTTGCACTTAAAAAAATGTTGAATTGGATTTTTGGTTTCTTTCCTCTTTTATTTGTTTGTTCCTTCACGGCAGTATCAGGCAGCATGTGGGTCTGAGAGATTTGAAGTGTAACAACACAGGTAAAAAGTAACAGCCACGTTACATTTTTTGAAGGTAGGGGAGCGGTGTAACAAGACAGACTGCAGTTATTTGCCCTGTTTATTCTGTTTATTATTTAAGTATAACTCGCAATTTATTTTGATTTAATAATTCATTTTCTACTTTATCATTTTTCGTAATTTTTGGATATTTTACTAATTTCGACATCACAGTTGTTCGAACATGTTTTCCCTTACATATACACACCCACATGTACGCACACACGTACGCACACACACACGCACGTATATGCACATCCTCATACACACACTCACATTCACCCGAGCTGTGACGTCACTTCCTTTAAAGTGAAAACCAGACATGCGCACCCAGAACACTAACTCCAGCATAAAAGTCAACAAAACCTGTTAACTTCCCTTTTCTCGTCCGGACCAGCGTTCGACCTGTTGAGTCGACGAACCGAACACACGATCTAACGTCACTTTCCCTGCTACTATAATGTGGGGCAAGCGCAAGTACACTTTATACGCTTTCTCTCTCCATGAACTGGATTGACTTTTCTCACTCTATCTCCCCTTCGCTTTGGCCCATCGACACAGACATGGGCGCGACGTTCTACTGAGCTTAACCCTTTCTTTCTACAGATGGCTTGCCACTTCGCGTTTCTCTATTGTATTCCCTTTCCTTCCACGCACGTAGTTGTCAACGGCTGAATGAACACGTGTACACCGAAGACTTTCATTTCTCAACAGAAAATAAACGACATGTTTATTTTATTCCAGCATTTGAGTTGTTTGTTTTCTTCATTCAATTCGTTTCATTATTTTTTCTTGTAGCGAGTTAGGGTATTTTATATCCTGGTCTGCAACACAGTTAATAGATACCTTTCAATATTTTGATTTCAATTTTCGTTCTTATTCTGAAGAAGTATCCAATGTTCAATAGTAAAAAAAATGAAAAAAAATGAAACAGTGAAAGAGAAACTCAACAAATAACTGTTACCAAAAGCAATAAAATCTACTTTTCTACATACCTATTTGTTTTTTTTTAAAAGTATTTCAAACGCTTTTGTTTACATATTTTATCATTGCCTCTAGATGAATTCAACATGATGCCGGATTTTACTTGGTGTGAAGCCTCAATAATCGCTCACAAAAATACAAAATTAAACAAAAAATGCAGCTAGTAAAATATATAGATCCATTGAAAATTTAATTTTCAACCGATTGATGAAAATTATTAGCTCTATTTTTGGTTAATTTTTGAGTTGTTAATAATACGGCATCAAGTAAAATCCAGCGTCATGTTGAATTTGTCAGGTTTACAGGACTCGGGAGGCAACGCTTAAAAAATGTAAATAAAAGCGCTTTAAAATACTCATAAAAAATTAAAAATAAATAATAAAAAAAAACTAAACTATATAGTAGAAATCTAATAAAAGGTATAAACACATGGTTAGTGTCACTAATAAGATACCCTAGACCGTTTATAGATTAAACCAGAGAACTTAGGCATTTTAATCAGAAGACTAGGAAACTTATGACCATGCACAATGCACTACACCCAAAGGATAATGCTGACCAACTCTATGTGAAAGAGAAAGATTAAGAAAGAGGGCTGGTTTGTATTGAACATTGTGTGAATGATACACACACAAAAGAATTAAAAAATACATAAGGCAAAACACAAAAATGATAATTACTGCAGCAACAGACACTAAATAAATGAACAAGACAGAAAATTGAGAGGTAAGGAATAAGGGTATAGACCGCTTCATACCCTCCAAAAAATTCCAGCAAAAACCCAATAGCCAGCTGTGGTTCTCTCCAGAATGTACTGTTGCCATTGTGCACAGAAATCACTTTTTCCATTGCTTCCAACATAATAAATGTACTGAGATTAAAGGTGCTTCCAGGACTGCCAGCAACCACTGTAAAAGAGTAATAAAGAACACAAGAGAATTGTATGCTTAGTCCATTAAGTCCAAAGTAGCTGAGCAGTGGCTTGGTTCCCATCAGTTTTGGCAAATAGCAAACAGGGTCCTGAACAGAAGCGTGTGCTCTATCCCAACGATCATCAATGGGCATGAGATGATCTTGTCAGCATCAGACAAATACAAACTCTTTGCCAACAACTTTGCAGCTAATTCTACCCTATGCAACCAAGGCCGTCACCCCACCCCCGTATTTCCTCCTGTATCAGAAAACACACTATGCGACATACAAATATCTGTGCGTGATATGTCCAAGCTAATCAAAAGCCTTGATTCCAGTAAAGCCCTGATGGCGTTCCAATTATAGTGCTGAAAAAGCTTCAACCAAAACAACTCCCATATTTGCAAAGCTGTTTAAGCGTTGTCTTAAGGAGAATTGCTTCCCAACACCCTGGAAAACCTCATCAGTATCTCCTATATTTAAAAATTCAGGTGATCAGTTTTCGCCCTCTCAGTACAGACCAATAAATTTCCTGTGTGTTATGAGTAAGTTGCTGGAATCTGTGTTAAACAGAGAAGTAGTCAACCACCCCAGTAAAAATAACCTCCTCAGTGACATGCAATATGATTTCCATTCTGCTAGATCTACAGCATAAGTACTATCGGTTATATCTCATAGGATTAGCAAATCTCTTAATGGAGGCTTCCTTTCTAGGGCAATTGCTCTTGACATATCAAAGGGAATGCCATAAAGGTCTACTTCACAAGATCTCCAGCTACGGTATAGCTGGAAATGTCTTCTCAATTATTAAATCATTTCTCTCTGATAGGTTCATAAGAGTAGTGGTTGATGGGCAGAAATCAGAAGCTCACATTATTAATGCTGAAGTCTCTCAGGGGTCCATCCTGATCTACATCAATGATCTTCCAAATCACATCCTAACATCATTCGTAGACATTTATGCTGACGACATTAACATCTATGGCAACACATCAAAGGCCGTAAATGACCAAGTTATCTCTGATTTTCTCTCCTCTGATCTTGATCACGTGGTGCAATGGAGAAAGAGATGGCTGGTTACTTTTAATGCATCTAAAACCAAGCTTCCATTTTTACATCATCAACACTTTGGCATCAATTGAAATGAATGGCTCTTTTCTTGGGGAAGATCCATGCTTTGACAAGCTTCTAGGCTTGACCATTACTCCTGATCTGAGATGAAACACGTAGCCAAGGTCACTGGAAAAATGGTGGGATCATTCTACCGCTCCAGTAGATATCTCAGTGCTGATGCAATTCTCTACTTATATAAGAGCCAGGTACATTTAAGGATGGAATACTGTTGCCACATCTGGGCAAGAACTGCTAGAAGCAGCTTATCCTGGCTTGATAGAGTTCAAAATAGACTTTGTAGCCTAGTGGGGAATGCCTTTTTCTCTTCCCTGCAACCTCTTTCTCACAGAAGAGATGTTGCGAGCCTGTCTCTGCTTTATCGTTATTTTCATAGCAAGTGCACATCTGAGCTCCAATCTATGATCGCCCCTCGCCAAACTTTCATAAAAAACACGCGTCTAGCTGAAACCACTATTAATAATTTCCCCCACTCTTTATCAAGATAACGAAATTAGAACCAACCACATCAAAGCAAAGTTTGATTAGACACAAGAAAACAGCAAATGCAGACTCTATGGACAAAGAGACAAAACGATAAACCACATAATAAGTGAATGCAGCAAACTAACCCAAAACAAATACAAGAATAGACATGATCAAGTGGGGAAGGCAGTACACTGGGAATTATGCAAACTTCATCTTGAACACCAAGACAAATGATACAAGCACAAACTAACAGCAGTACTTGAAAATGGAAACCACAAAATTCTATCGGACATGAATGTGTAAACAGATAAACCCATCCAAGAAGACTGGATGTCATAATTGTTAATAAGAAGGAAAAGTCCTGCCAGTTTGTAGATTTTGCCGTTCCAGCAGACCACAGAGTGAATATAAAAGAGACAGAGAAGCGAAGCAAATACACAGAACTGGCTAAAGAGTTGAAAGGGATATGAAAGATGAAGGGAGTCAAGATAACGCTAATAATAGTACATCTTGGAAAACTTTGAAAAAGAATATGAATCAGAGATATAGCGGAGAAGATACAACGGATAACAATAATGAAAACGGCTGAAATATTAAGGAAAACTCTTGAATCTGCAGACTAATACACATAAGCTACAGGCGCTAGCCAGACATATAGAAACGGCTACAGAAGTGAAAAACAAAGAAAAACCACATGGAATCAAGAAAATTAAAACTGTATAATTGTAAGTTATCTCTTCCCCCCTTTGCCATCAACTGGCACCACACCAAAAAGTCATGAAAAGTCAATGGGGATGGGAAAACTGAGAAGAGAAAGCACTAACGAGACCTCTACTGAATGAGTCTGAAGAGGACTGGAACCTTGAGGAGGCTTATTGCCATCCAGATTCCAGTGGAGGTTGCTACTAATGAGAAATTAATGATAAACGGCGTTTGCAATAAGACAAATTCATTTGAAAGGGCTATCAAAAGGGGTGGAGAGTACTGAAAATCTGAGGAGACTTGTCACTCAGACTCCAGGGAACATCACACGTTGTTAATGGAGATAAATCTTTGGTGATGGTGGCCTGAGTGAAAACTCCCAGTGAGCACATAAAAAAATTAAAAAATAAATAAATAAAATAAGAATAAGAAGAAGAAGAAGAAGAAGGAGAGAGAGCAGGTAAATAGAAAAGTAACTTTGATTATTTTTGAAAGCATCTATTTGTTGACTGTTTTTTTGTTTGTTTTTTTTTCATCCCTTTTGTGTCTGTGAAAAATTTTTGACAATCGCCAAAGAAATGTTTACCCCTTAAAAATGTTGAACCCCTCCCTAAAAAAAATCCCGGAAAGGGAGGTTCAAATCGTAAACTGCTACGGACATTACCGGGATTGACCTGGAAATCTTCGTCAAATTACTGAAAATTCACTAGATACCCATACTTTATAAGTATTTTTAATTGCAATGTGATACTCGTATTTTGAATTGATGTCTTTTTAAAGAAAAGAGAATTTAGGACGCTGAAAACTTTTATAAAGGCTTTGAACGACAAAATTGGTCCGTATAAAAAATATCGAGTTTTAGGATTGTATTTGTTTTTTTGTTTTTTTTTGTCATGTCGCATTTTATTTTTTCTTACTTATCTTGCTGTTTCTACTGTGTGAATAGTGGGTGTGAGAAAGAGAAAGAGAGAGAGAGAGAGAGAGAGAGAGAGAGAGAGAGAGAGAGGGAAAGAGAGAGTGGTTAAAACAGGGGGTTAAAAGAGGAGAAGGAGGGGGAGTGATTACTAACAAAATTGAGTTGCAGACTTGTCATCAGCAGCAGTTGCCATTCGACTTCTACCCTCTTCACGTCTCTCCGGAAAGGAGAGTAGAGAAAGGCTAATATGTTTATATTTTAGACACTGGCATTAAAAAAAAAAAAAGCACAACAAATGATACCATCTGCAAGGAGGACTACAAAAACACTAAGGATTATTTACAAGACCTAATTTTACATTAATATCTTTTTTTTTTTTTTTTTTTTTTTTTTTTTTAACTTATTCACGGGAAACGAGACACTTGGATTTCATTTAAAAAGATGTGATTTATTTTTCTTCTTAACAAGAGCAAGAAGAGGTAGTTTATAGTAGACGTTTTAAAAGAACAATAATATACAATTAATTGCAATTTTATTTTATTTTGTCAAAGATTAGAAATATATTTGTTTTTGTATACCATATTTGTGGAAATTTGATATGTTTATTTTTCTTTTACTCGCGTCTAAAAAAATACCCACAAGAAAATCCAGTTTCGAAATTCTATTTATAAAATATACTTAAATAATAGGTAAACGGCATATGACACAAATTTATTATTTTTTTTTATATTTAGTAACTTATTTACTTGTCTTACCTACAACAAGTTCAAATCGCAGGTACTTTTAAAATCATATATAGATCATATCTACGAGTTTTCTGATGACATTTTTAAGTACATCTAAGATTTAACAGAATAGTTAGTATTTTTTTTTTTTTTTTTTTTTTTAAATATTTCAAATTTTTTCTTTAAATAAACAAAGTGGAAATATTAAAAAGCACCTGTTCCGGTCTTTCTCTTATTTAAAAAATTTTATTAAAAACATTTTATAACCAGTAATCTTCAATTTCAATATAGCTGAAAGGAACAGGTTAATTTTAGGATTAAAACAGGTGTTAATTTTTTAAATATACTATATCACACATATATATATATTACTCATGGATATTATTAATTAAACGTTTATATATAAAAACAAAAATGAATTATCTCTGTTTTCTTTTGTGTAAGATTATAAAAAAGTCATGATTATATATGGTATCGGGATTTATTTTTAAAATAAATTATTTTATATTAAATTAATTCCTAATTGACTTTTATTTATTAAAAATATTACCGTCCTCGTTTATTTACGTTTTTTTTTTTTTTTACTAGTGCAATTTAAATTTGCAATACTTTTTACGAAACTATTGAATCAATTTTCACTCTCCTAAACGCATAGGCTTAAATAATAAAACTTGCTCTAAAATTAACATTTTTGTGTATATCTTTATTTTCTGTTTATAGCAATAATAGATCTAATTATATTTAAAAAAATAAATTGTTTTTGTTTTAGTTATTATTAGCGGTTACTGGTTAAAAACCCCCGTCAGCTTGCAATGGAATTTCGCGTGACGAATTTACAGTCTTGTGGTTTTCATGTGTTTCCGTCGAAGAATTATCTGCATTCCACAACCACCAGCGAAGGTTGTTATTCTTCTTGTAATAATCACGATTCTTCAATCATCTTTAGCCACCACCAAAAAAACAACAAACCTTCTTAAAAAATTAATGGAAAACATTAAAAATTAAAGGTGAGGGGGGGGGGATAAAAAGTACCCTTAAATTTTTTTAGCCCCCCTCAAAAAATCGAATCCCATTTGAACAGCCCACACCTCTCAGCGTTCCTTTATTTAAAAAAAAAAAGTTTAAATGAAGATTTGATTTAGCTGTTTGTTTAAAAAAAAAAAAAAAGTCCTTGTTTTTATTTGGAAAAAAAAAAAAAAAAAAAAAAAAAAAAAAAAGGAAAAATTGTCGTTTTTGCTAAAATAAAAGGGAGGAAGCTACTATATATAAACTCTGAATATAAATAAAAAGGTCGGTTTAAATACCGACATGGTGTCTTTCATGAGTAAAAAGAAACGTTATAAATTCAATGTGAATTTGAATCTTGACGAACTTTCTTCTGTGCCATTCGTCAGTGGGATTTTGTTCGCCAAAGTCCGCCTTCAGGATGGAGGGAATTACACCCATCTCTCATCAAGGTAAGTCCAAGAAATAAGAAGAGGACCACGCGCGTGTATTTATTTTTCAAAAAGAATAAATACACCATCTTTTTCTCTTTGGTCCTTTCTAATTATTTCAATCTCAATTATTTATATTATTGGTGCTTCTACAGCATTTGAACCGAACTAAACTTGAAACTCAACGTTTGAAAAACAAAAACAATACTGGTTAAAATTCTCTAAAAGTACTCAATGTTTGTTTACATTAGTGATCTTTTTAAATCAACGCACGCATTTCAGGTGAAAATATTATGTACACACTTACGTGGCATGGCAAAATTAGTATAAATTCCAAAAATTACAAAAAAATGATCCAGTAGATGTGAACAAAAAATGAGCCAAAATTACGCTCTGAAATGCGTTTGTTTAAAAATAGGGGTACTCATGCAGAGAGTGATCCGTGCTGAAATAATGTTATTATTTAAAAAGCCATTCTTAACATGAGGAGGGAGGATGTTTTGTACCTATTCTGTACTTTAACCTTACAATTGAATAAAAAACAAAACTTTAATTAAACGTGGAAATACGATTTAAAAAAATAGCGCGGATCCGGATCACTCTGCATTAGCACTAAGATGGGAAACTCTTAATTTGTTAATTGAAATCAAGGGTTATCTTCCTTGTTTGTCATGCTGAATTCGTCTCACAACTCTTCCACATTAAAACCTTCAACAATTCAATAAATTCGGTACTCGTGCAGAGAAGATACCGTGCTGAAAATTTATTGAGAAACCCATTCTTAACATGAGAAGGGTGTTTACTGTTTTGTAACTATTCTGTGCTTTTACCTAAGAATTTAATAAAAACTTACTGTAAAACTTGAATGGTATTTTTTTAGATTAGCTCCACTCCACCTCCACAATTTTCTTTTCAAAGACAACTTTTATAGGTTTTCGACTATGCTGAATACGAAAATTGCATTGGAATTTTGCAGAAATAATTAGTTATCGCGATATAAAAAGTTGTATTATGCATTGTACTTTTGGCTGCCATCTTTTTTTTTTTTTTACGCGCGTGCAGTGTCGGTCATGATGGATTAGTAGATTTGTTTATGGCGCGCGCACGCGCGTAAAAAAATAGCCGCCAAAGAATACAATGCATAATACAACTTTTTATATCTCGATAACTACTTATTTCTGCAAAATTTCAATGCGATTTTTGTATTCAGCATAGTCAAAAACCTATATAAGTCGTCAAATAGCGCGGAGTGCTGTGCTGTGCTGCTCTGCTGCTGTGCTCTGCATTAGCGCTATTTTTTTTCGTCGGAAAAACTTAAAAAAAAGGGTAAAATTTACGCATTTTTTTTTTTTTTTAGGGGGGGGGCACTCTCATACAGATCCGCCGTTAGATGAAAGTGCAGAATAGTTACAAAACAATCTTCCCTCTCCATGTTAAGAATGATTTTCCAAATAATAACGTTATTTCAGCACGATAGTGTGCATACCAAGGACTCTTCTATTTGAACTTGAATATCTTTGTCAAACTCGCGAGCCGAGCCGGTACATGATTTTTAAACTTTATTTAATCCATGGCTGTAGGTTGTTCTCATTCCGCCAGTCATGATCGGCTTTGATCAGGTAGGGTAGAAATGTTAATTTTCATGTTATTCTTAGTTGTCATTGTTTGCAGAACCGCGGGATTAATTCGGGGTTTTCTGATACGCAGAACTAACTCCATAAGTAATGAAATTCCCTGGATAACCCATTCAATACTGCAAATAATTAAATCTTTTTTTCTAACGGACATAAGGGAAATTGCCCCCCCCCTCCTTTAAATTCCACAATTTACACTTTTTCTTTTCTCACATTAATCTCATCGATTACAAACTTAACTTTCAGTTAAAAAAAAAAAATTGAAAAAATGTTATGACTTTTATCATCGGAGATCAGTTTTCAATTATAACGTTCTACTAAATTGAACACTTACTTTGTGACCATCACCGAGAAAAATATTGCGACTCTCTCACGCGACCGATGTTTATTCCCGTCTAAAAAAAGGGAACTTAAACCACTTCCACTCCCTCTCTCTCTAATCTTTCATCCGCGTCGTCTCTATTGAAATAATCTCAACTATCAAATCCCCTATCCAAAAATGGACCAATATTACGGAAAATGTGCTACAATAAAGTTAGACCCGTTGAATTGTCAGATGTTTTTACTCATAAACCCTCCAAAACTTTTTTTTTATACAATTAAACTTTGTTCAATTTCGTTTGAATTGAATATTTTTTGAATTTTTTTCCGATGCTAAAATAGAACATTACTATGATGATATCCATTTACAGCATATTCAAAAACCTGTAAAAGTTGTCATCAAGTTGGAAAGAAAGTAAAAATTTACACCCCCTTTTTTTTAATAAACACCGGTCACGTGAGAGTCGCAGTTTTTTCTCTCGGTCGGTGATGCTTGCAAAGTACTCAAAAAAGTATTTGATTTAGAATGTTATAACTTTTTCTAATATAAGTTGAATATGTTCAGAGAGTTTACGTGAAATACGTTTAATCCTATGTTTTTAATTAATTAAAAAAAAAAAAAAAAAAATGCTTTGGCGTTCATCAAATTCGACCTGTGTTTGTTTACAATTATCACATAAGCTGATATTTAGTCTTCACGATGAATGCCCTGGAAAAGTCACTTCTAATTGTTTACGAGTTTTAAAATATGCAAACGAAATTTTTTTTTTTTTTTAACTGATAAACATTAATCAAAAGTGATTTTTTTTTCCCTCCAGGGCATTCATTGTCAAACCCAAATATCAGCTGACGTGATTGTAAACAAACACAAACGAACTTGATGAACGCTAATATTTTAGTCAATCAAAATTCGTTTTGAAGTAAAAAAAAAAAAAAGATAATAATAGTAAATTGAGTAAATGATAATAAATAAATAAATAAAAAGATGGTAACAACAATAATAATATTAATAATAAATTGACCAAAACGTCCGTTTGCACAAAGTTCTTTAAATTCAGTTGTTTTGTTTGTTTACATTCGAAGGAAGTTCCTATTTACATTGCCTGCCATTATTTAGGGAAGGTTTATTGCATTTAAATCGTTGAATATCTCCCCATGATAAAAGCAATTCGATAATCTTGCAAGTGCGCGCATATTAAAAATAAACTGGACAGTTATAAGTGCGCACAACATAACATTACCTTCATTTATTTATTTATTTTAAATATTTTTTTTTTAATTATTACCTTTTCCATATTGCTATCCCGGTTTAATGTTGGATTGTTATTTTTTGTTGAGATTGACGTGAGCACTAGAATGTTTCAATTAAAAGTCAAATATGGACAGGTAAAATTATAGAGGAATAAAAGGCAAATCAAATGAGGTATAGGTTGTTTAAACAGGTACATTAAATTTAGCTTAAATTTGCAGTTTTTTGCCGGCACTTTAGGATGGAGTATTGCTGCAGTTTTGCTGTGCACTTATTTTTATTTTTTTTTTAAATTCATTTTAGTTGAGGTACGCATTTATTAGAAAAATGCATTTCTGTGTTTATTGTAAGAACGAATTTTGCAAGTTGGACGACCAGTGCATATTGAGTGTTGGTCAATGTGCACTGGTAACCAGTGCCACTAGTTTCCAACCTGCAAAGTGTTTATTCCGAAAACCGTTCTTAACATGGGGAGGTTAAAAAATAAGAAAATGTCTTTCGGAATACTCCCCTCCTCCTCCTCCTCCGACCTCTCCATGTTAAGAACGGCTTTCGGAATAAACACCCTTTGCAGGTTGGGCAACAAGTGCACATAGACCAAAATAGTAATTCGTTCTTACTAATATAACAGGGAAATGCAATATGCATCTTTTCTAGTACCTCAACAAAAATAAACCAATAAGTGCAGAGCATTGCAACAATGCTTCGTTTTATTTTCAGTGAATTTTATTCAAGCTTGCACGGAAAAAATAAAAGAATTAACAATTTTATTTCTTTTTAGTTAAAAAGATAACGAAATTCGTTCTTATTAAAATGATCACTGGGTAAAATAGGTACGCATAGAAAAAAAAGAAAAAAAAAGAATTAGCAATTTTATTTTAGTAAGAAAGATAACGAAATAGTAATTCGTTCTTTTCTGGTAAATGCGCACCTGAACTAAAATAAATTAATTTAAAAAAATAAATAAATAAAATAAGTAAATAAATACAAATTAATAAATAATTTTCGTTTTATTTCATTTTCGAGTTTCCGATCTGATCTTTAAGTTTGGATGCGGACGATTTTTTTTTTTTTTTTTTTTTTTTTTTAGCCGTGATGTGATTTGATCAGGGTATTCCGGTAATCACATTTACCCAAAGTTTTGAAAATAACTTACAACTAAAAATATATACAAAATACTGTTAGAAATCCACCCAATATATGTTACCCGTGACATATTGGGTGGATTGGATTTCTAACAGTATTTTATATATAGCAAACAAACCAAAACTTTTTCAAATAGGTAGAAGAGTAACTTATTTTGCCTTTGATAGCATTTATTTGTTATGTATTTGAATTTTGGACAACTTTTTCAAAATTGTGGATTGTAACACAAACCCCTTTTGTTCATTAAATTGTTAGGTGAAAGTACAGAACAGCTACAAAACACCTATCTCTCGCCATGTTAAGAATAGGTTTTAAATAACGCTTTCAACACTGTCCGTATTATTCTGTTTAATGTCCATAAATGTTTAGAGAATCGCGTGCACAACGTTAACGAATTGTTTTATCGTTTTCTGTCGTACTTCATCGAAATGAATTACAGAAATTACATCATTTTGAAAATATGTCAAAACGAACTTATATCCATTCCTTTTCACTAAAACAAAATCTAGAATCGCGAGTAAAACTTTGGTTTCAATTAACACGTTTCGATATCTCGCCCATTTCACATGATTTTTATTTTTAGGTCATATTTTTTATTAAATAAATTGTTGATCTTTAAAGTCTATCACTTAGACTAAAAACTTTATTTTTGTACATTTAGTGCATCTTTTAAATCGCTGACGATCATTATTTTTGCTTGCACTAGTTAATTTTACTACGTTTACTTGAATAAGAACCGCGGAATTTATACATAAGCATTAGCATCACTTTCAAACAATTTTTTTTTTACTTAAATCATGTTTTTAGTGTGCGTGTGTGTGTGTGTGTGTGTGTGTGTGTGTGAGAAACACTATAACAAGTTTATACGTATACGTAAAATGTCGAAATAAAAACTTGTCTGAAAAATAGTTTCCACCTTTTATATAAGCAAGTCAAGGCTTGCCTTATCTGTTCCGGCAGATACTGCAAGCAAAGACCATATGTGGGGACGACCCCACATATAAGACCTTGGTCAATGTAGAGGCAACCCTTCATACCAATTGTCACTATCCAGCTCCCCTACTCCCCGGGGAGTTGGTCCCCATTTCTCCTTCACTCCTCACATTAAAATTCGGCCTTGTGCCTAATTTGCTCGGTGGGGGAGCAAATAAATACCCTGTTGTTCTTGGCCTTCGGGCCGGGATCAAAGTGTAGTATCTGTTCCAGCAGATACTGCAAGCAAAGATCATATGTGGGGGTAACCCCACATATCAGACCTTGATCAATGTAGGGGCAACCTTTCATACCAATTGTCACTATCCAGCTCCCATTTCCCACCCATCGGGAGCTGGTCCCCTCCCCCCTCCCTCTCTCCCCACATTAAAAAAAAACGGCCTTGTGCCTAATTTGCTCAGTGGGGAAGCAAATAAATACTTCTTGGTCTTCGGGCCGGGATCAAAGTGTAGTATCTAAAGTTAGTGGAACGGGCAGTCTATCATGTAGAAGGGGTTGGGAGGGTCCTACTAATCACCTTTTGTTTTTTTCTTCCCCCCCCCCGCCCTCGACACAAATGAATTATTGTACCATTTTATTGTTATCTTTTTTGTTTTTACACGTCAATAAAAAATGTTTTAAAAACTGGGAGTTAAGTAGGACGTCCCCCAATATGAAAGGGTGAATGCGGTATTATGGTGAAAGAAGATACTAGCTGGGAGAAACTTTTGATTTTGTTTAGTTCTGGAGTGACAAGGATGACCAACGACCCTCACAATCCCCCCTTTTGAGTTGGCCATGTGCCTAAGTTTTTTGTTCATCGTTGATTTTTACTGTATTTTTAACATGAATAAAAGATTTAATATCTCAAAGTGTAGTATCTGTTCCGGCAGATACTGCAAGCAAAGACCCTATGTGGGGGCGACACCACAGATAAGACCTTGGTCAATGTAGGGGCAACCCTTCATACCAATTGTCACTATCCAGCTCCACTACTCCCCGGGGAGTTGGTCCCCATTTCCCCTTCACTCCTCACTTTTAAAAATCAGCCTTGTGCCTAATTTGCTCAATGGGGGAGCAAATAAATACCTCAAAGTGTAGTATTTGTTCTTCAGATGCTGCACTTAAGATAATTTGTACCAGTCAATGGAGGGGAAACCCTCTACACTGGGACAATTATTATTTTTGGTAACCAGGGTGCCCCCTTTTTGCCTACTTTTAGGGGAGCTGGTTTTTACCCCACATTAAAAACGGCCTTGTGCCTAATTTGCTTTGGTGGGGAAGCAAATAAATACAATAAGCAAGTCAAAAGAGGTTAAGAACATTGACCCCTTAATATAAACAAGGTGCGTCCATGTTGAAAAATGGCTTCCCGCGACTATTTAAACAGCTATAGTATTTTTTGTATGAATATGGTGTTCATAAAATTTCCTCTGTTTGTTTACAATCAAATCCGCTGATATTTTGGGCTTTACGGTGAATGCCCCGGAAAAGTCACTTCTGATTAATGTTTACTAGTCTTAAAATATGCAAACGTAACGAACTTGGCTGAGAGGTAAATGCCTCATCCTGTTTTCTCATAAGGGAAAACAATATACATATATAATAACTAACAGGCAAACCCGACGTTGCTCAGGATTGAATGATGATCAACGAATGTTTTGTTTCATACTCCCATATTTTTAGTCATCGAAATTGGTGAATTCGCCCATTTTTTTTTTCAATCAAATTGATTGATTAACTACTCTAGTGGGGGATTTGTTGCGGTGTACCGCCGCATGGGAAGGGAGCTTCTTCACATGCCTCTCGCTGTGACTTAGTCCACAATACATTGTAGTCTACATTGCACTGTAGAGAACCTACTGTTGATTTTATAAAATTATTTTTTATATTTAATGGCTTGAATTAAAGTTTAAAATGAAAGTCAAGTATCATGCTTCAATTGTGCTTTAAGCAGAAACATTCATTTCGAATGCGCTCCTGTCATATCAAAGAACCTACTGTTGATTTTATGTCGAGCCTTTTGGCTTGTGTGGTAATAAAACTTCTCAAGTGCACTTGTGAGCAAAACCTAAGAACATTGCCAGGCACATAAAGTACCTTTGTGTGAAGTTTCATTAAAAAATCAGTTCAGCCGTTTTTGTGTCCATAGGGAATGAACTCGCATGCACACAGTTTCTTTTATATGCTAGAGAGAGAGGTATAGAATAGATTTATTTCGATAGATACAGTAATAGACGTCTGTATCAGGTAGCAACAACTGGTAGCTGAGTTGATAAGCATTTCCAACTCACAGCTTCAACTAACAACTCCCAATTTCCTTAAATATATATGATCCATAGTCACGTGTTCAAGCCACATCGCAACATATCCTTATAAATTTCGTTACATGTAGACATTATCAAAGATTTTGAAAGGGCTTAAAAGCACAGTATCACATAGCGTTTCTCTTTATCTATCGTCAGAGACCAATTGCAACAAACAGAAAGGAGTTAAAGTTCAAAAAAGTTTCTGTTCAACATTTGAACAATGTAGCTTTCAAGCAACTTAATTAAATCAACCAGTTAAATTAAGTTTCTTGCTCAACTACCGAGCCTCATTGATGCTGAGACATCTCGCTCTGTGCACCCAAAATCACACTAAATGTAGCTTCCCTGTCATCAAACAGAACCCCTCAAACCTATCATGTCTAATTGAACCCTCTTGATATAATGCCTTTTTGAACAACAGCTGGATGTTGAAGGCTTTCTTTCAACCATAAGAGGAATTTCCGGCTTGTTCATATTCACGGTATGCCTCAAGATAATTAGTGTGCCCACCTCATCTTATTAAAGTGTAGGGAGATGATGAGGATCAGGTGATTAACGTTATAGACTGACGACCTGGGTGCTTCAAGTTTGAATCCAGTTTGTTCAACAAAAATTACTTTCACTTAGGACGGGTTGGCAACCTTTTGGAGCATGAGGCTAAAAAAACTATGGCGATTATAAAAGGAGAGCTAAACAGCTTTGGCTACATTTTCATGGAGGACAACAATGTTATTAAATATAGAAACAAATTTTCTATGCATTTGAAAAATATATTTAAATGATATCACTTATTTTGCTACAAAGTATAAAAAAGAAAAATTACATATTTTACAAAAAATCTTATGCCCTAAGTAAGGTGGCTAGCCAAACCAAATTTACTCAAGGGCCAGATTTGGCCTGCGAGCTGGAGGCTGCCGCCCCTTGACTTAGGATGTTGGCAGCCTTCACATGGTCTCTCTTATTAGTACCCAATGTTTTTCTAGAAAAAATTCTGGCTAGAAAAATGTGGGGAGAAAGCAATGCCAACATTAGAATCTTGAGATTCATACGATATGATGATGAATGCGAATTTTTAAAGCTAGAAAGTAGTTTTTAGTTCCTTTTCAGAATTTAGCATTTCCCTTCACAAGGTGAACACATTCGGTTGAGGTATACCCAGGAGGATGCAGATAACGTTTCGTGACGAACCGTTTATGCTTTAAAGACGACTCTCTCAAGCAGAGCATCAGGTGAGAATGGAAGCATTGAAAGATGGTATCGGATGATCAGATAGATGTGTGAAACACACACCTACACCCTATCGTTTAATGAAAGATCTTGGCCTTTTGCCCAAGATCAAAGTGTAATATCTGTTCTTCAGATGCGGCACTTCCATTTCTCGTTCTTTCAGTGGAGGAGAAATCCTTCACGACTGAGACAATTTTTATTTTTGTACCTTTTCTCCACGTTAAAAAAACGACCCTGGTGTCTAACTCTGTCCTGTGGGGAGGCATTGTAAATAGGTACACTCATGATTGCATTCAATCCTAACGGCCATTTTTCTTCAGCGAGAAATCAGGATCAAACCATATGATGGCTTATCAGTTCAGCCGAAAAAGTCTTGAGAAACGGCCTTATAGATATCAATATACAACTCAACAGGTGTGTCACAGTTAATTTTGACACCTGTTAGCGTTTCATCCATTCTAATTTCATTGTCAATGACTCTAACCTTGACACTGCTTGTTACAAGCACTGTAATGCCATTGTCATAAGTAGCATACTTTAATGTGGTGCAAACACTGGTTAAAATAATCTATCATGGGACTGGATTCACCCACAGCCTGTGAAAGGATGATTCCTGCACAATCAAGTAAAACATCGATCAAAGCTAACATCCTTAACAAATGGATCTGGATGACCTGAAAAATCTCACCCTTGTTCCATGCATAATGGGATGGAATATGACTGAATGACATTGGGGTTCACATATGAGGCGAATTCAAGAATGAAACTGTGGCTTGACCATGAGTAAAGGTAGAACAGTCTATTTAACCCTATTGAATGCTTTGAACTGATCTAAGTTGATCAGTGTGTCTTTGAGTCATCCCCCCTCCCCCGCAAGGATAAAGCATGTCGTATGCAAATACTCCAGAATACTTTACTCTTCACACCACACGTCTGTTCAAATCTAATTAGATCAATAGGACAGCCTGTAGACAATTGACTAAAATTTTAGCCCAAATCTTCAACTGTGCTTAACATTGTTATGGACTTGAAATTACCTTTGCCATTCTCGCCATCTTTGTTCTTGTGCATTCCACCTCCTATGTAAAAAAAAAATCTAATTTTGATATCGACTTTGTTTTATAAAAAAAATCAAACGATGATTACATTTTTATCTCTTCATTGGAGTTGATTAAATTTTAAAAATAAAAAAAATAATTTCTTGATGATAGACTTTACTCTTCATTGTTAAAGAAAACACGAAAAAAAGTTTTTACTTTGACATAGCAGATTAACCTATGAGAAGTCTCAAGTCAGGTGTCATATTTTTATGATTGTTGGGATAAGATACTTTGTGCAATTGCGTTATACACGGGTTGCATAAGCATCAGTGCAGAAGTCTGCTGATTCCCCGGGATCGACTCCATGATTGTATGCCCCAATAACTCGGGTATAAGTCTTAGTTCTAAGAAGAAAATGGGATGGAATATGACTGAATGACACTCCATTCTCATCGCCAATTTGAATGTCTATGATCTCTATCTTTATTCCTGTGAATATCACTGATGGACATGTAATACATGGTGGAATGCTAACTTTGTTGCCCGAAAGAAAACGACTCTACAGTTTTATTTTTAAGATCTTATTGGAAAAAATCAATTCCGGTAACTTAATTATGTAGTAGAGCTTACATGTATTCCATGTAGCTGCCGTCAGCCTCAATCACCGCCTCAATACAGGTCTGGAACTGGGAGCATGCCTTTTCCACAAGCGTCGGCGGGAGCTTAGCAAATATTCGGCAGATAGCAGCGATCTGGCTGGTTTTGGTATTGTGGGAGGTCATGTTGGTGATGTTCTCAACATATGACCAAACAAAGTAGTCCAGCAGATTCAGGTCGGAAGGAGGGGGGGCAGTAAGAGAATGGTACAAACTCGTAGCACTTCTGAAGCCACGCCAGGGTCTCTTTGAACTTGTGAGCTGGCGCCGAGTCCTGTTGCTACACCCAGTGGCCACCTGATTGTACCAGGGGATCACCATACTCTTCAGCAAATCCAGGTACACTTTGGTGTTGACTTTCAAGCCGCTATCAAAGATGTGAGGTGACATGATGTGGCCCTCACTTGAAACCACATCAATCACCATAACCGTGTCCGGAAACTTCATTGAGCTATCCGGATTTACAATTTGAGCGTGTTGGCAATGATCCTATTGTCATAACTTGGATCAGTAGAGTGCATCTCCAATCTCGCTCGTTTAACATTGTCACTTTCAGACATGATAAAAGGCTCCTATAGCTCTTGAGATTTGTACACAACTGGTCAACTAGAAGATGGTCTGCAACAAAAAAAAGATAACCTATTTTTATCAAATGGAAATGAAATCGAGCTGTCTTTTCTAGGGCGACAATTTTATCGTTCCACCCTATATTTTGATAAATTTCAGTTTCAATAAAATCTGACTTGAGGATGTGCATTCTCCAGTTTTTAGCAGAATTCTACCTTTTTAATTTTTTTCGTTTTTTATTTTATAAAGACAAATCAGTAGAAGTATATATTTTTTCACTCATTTGGTTGTATATTATTTCTCTTTCTCGTTTACTTTATCTCTTTTTCGTTTCCTTTTTGTTTTCTTCCCCTTTTTTTTCGTTACGTTATCTTGCTTTGTTTTGCCTGCCTTTCCCCTCTCTCTGAAAATGTTGATTTTCTCATACTTCACTTCATGGATAAAGAAGGTAGAAGACTTTTGTTTCATCAATCCCATTTCTTTTGAAACATTAATTGATATTTACGAAAAAAAAAAAAAAGGTATTATAGATTAGCATCTTTCGCTACCCTCTCTCTCAAAAAAAAAAAAAAAAAAAAAAAAAGGAAAAGAAAGAAAAAAAGCAGCTTTTATTTTTAAGGTGAAAATGACTGAACATCTTGCCTCTTGAGGTTGAAAAATTGATGGGTATCGTAGTCCTCAGATTGATAAATTCATCTCTATTTCAGATTTATTTGACATTGGTCATTCAAATACCTGCTGAGTAGAAATTTTGAAAGAACAAAAGAAAATAATTTGTTTTCATTTTTGAAGAGTTCCACTGGACAGGGAAGACAATCACAAATTTATTGAACTTCATTGACACTTTTTGGTAAATCAAAACAAATGCATTAAAGTAACATAGCAGAAAAAACATTAATTACTGGAACATTTATTGAATTAAAGTAATTATTTTTAAACTAACAATTAAAATTTTAGGTACTCATGCAGAGAGTGATCTGTGCTGAAATAACCTTATTTAAAACGCCATTCTTAACATGGGGAGGGTGTTTTGTACCTATTCTGTACTTTAACCTTACAATTAAATGAAAAAAAAAAAAAAACTTTAATTAAACTTGGAAATACGATTTTAAAATAGCGCGGATCACTCTCTGCATTAGTACCAAATTTCATAATTGTCTTCCCTTGGTCTGAATAAAATTCTTCAAAAATGAAAACCAATTTGTCCTGACAATCTAAAATGCAGAAGGAACAAAATCTGTTATCTTATTACCAGAGCTACAAAATGCACAGTAGTGCAGTAACCTAGGAAAACACTATATCACCTTATTTACAGATCCATTTTATAACTAGTACTTTTTCAATAATATTACATACTTTTTCTGAAAAACAAAATCAAGAATAAAACTAATACAAGTTATCCATGAGAAGGAGAAACAACTATTTTAATGTAACAGCACAAAAATTGCTATAAAAATAAATTTAACGTTTTTGGTTATCTTTATTTTTTTACTTTTAATTTATGCATATATAGATTGCACTGCCTGACTAATGTCAGAGTTCTAGTGCTACATTTAAAATTTCACCATAAGCCAGACCCCCTTATTGTATGCAAATAACTCACCACTTGATATATACAATATAAATAATGGATTGTAATGGGTGTTTAGATGCATGGTAACTTGTCTTGATGTTACATTCAATTTTATGTTAGTAAAACATTGCAAAAATGAAACCTTTGCAAGATGGTTCTTTCAATTTGCATAAATCAGATTGTGCTGTTGGTATTGATTTCCTTGATATCTATCTAGTTAGAATTGTTTCTAGAAAGGCATTAAGTACTTACAGGAACCACATGAAGGTTGCCAGCATCCTAAATGGAAGTGATTTTGTGGAACTAACAGGATTCGAACTTGGCACAGCCAGGTTGTCAGTCGGTGTCGTTAACTATTTGACCACTGTCACCTTCGTACAAGATTATAGGATTGAAGGGTTGTCTTTTCTTTTTAAAAGTATGCAAAAAAAAAAGAAAAAAAGAAAAAGTTGATGCTTGTTCAATATACCGGGTTTTCAAATACATTTTAGATAAAAACATTGTATACTTCAGGTCATGTTGAAATTTGTATAAATTCCAAAAATTATGAAAAATGATCCAGTAGAAAAATAATCATATTTAAAAATAGAAGTTATTATCAAGTTTTATCATGGAAGAGTTTTGCAATCAAATCTGTAGGACAAACTGACTTAACTCCCTTTCTTCCCTTGAAATCTGCCATTAAAATATAGAAAATATCCCACTGTTATTCTCTACGATTTGTTTCTGAAAAAAGATCTAGTGCATCTTCTACGGATCATTTTCCATAATTTTTGGTCCCCCGATTTATCAGAGAGGGACCTATGTTTTCAGTGGCATCCCTCCAGTAGTCCGGACGATTGCTAGATAACCGTCCATTAGTTTTTCCTGAAATTTTGTCACAAATTGTATTTCATTAAATAGATGTGCACAGTAAAAAAAGAAAAAAAAAATTTTGTAAAAATTCCTGTTGCTTCCCCAGGGGCTAAAGAGGTCAAAAATGACCCTTTTTGCCCTATAGTGTTTGATCTATCCATTAGATTTTCCTGAAACTTGGCCAAAATGTGGAGGCCATTGTTCTTAATATAAATTCAGTATAGGTGGCCCTGGCAAAATTCTGGTTCGCATCCCTCTGGGACTTTTAGGGCTAAAAAAATGCCTTTTTAGAGCTCTTTTTTTTCATATTATTCAAAAACTTTATATGTATGTCTATATAGTGATTTTCCATGGTGCTGAATTCAAATATACATTTCTTAAGGCATGAAACTGCACTGTTTGTCCATATTTTTTTTTTTTTTTTTTTTTTTTTTACTGGGATTCGGCATTCCCAGGAGCTCAAAAGGGTTCACAAGAAAAGTTTTGGATCACAGAATTGAAGAAACGGGTGTTCCCAATGTTGACGAGTCTGCCAGAGGGAAGCGTGTTGCTTGGGACGATTGAATTGCAATACTGAGAAGTGGTTGGGAGTATCCCAGAAGCACCGTAATTTCTTAGGACGCACAGGCACCATGATTGGGCTAAAAAAAAGCAAAACAAAAAATGTGTTAAGTTCAAATCAAATTACTCAATTTTTATCCATGACAGAAGTAATATTTGTTTTTAGGACTAACTCAACCTTCACACTTCTCACATTCATCATTTCTTCATTATTTTATTGTGGTGTCATCTCGCATGCAGCACCAGAGGGGGGCCACGCATGCGCAGCTTGTTGGAATTTGTACTAATTTCAACATGACATTTTACCTAGAACACATTTGTTCGAAAACCTGGTATACTACGCAAGCCCCAAAATTTTACTAAACTTGGGTGCATGCCATTTAGGAATAAATTAACTGCCGGTTTTTAATGGAGAGGTGAGGATCCAGCACATCCAACCCCACACCCATCCCACCCAATGGGCACTTTTGATTTGGATAAAAATAAACTTTCGGCTGAAAGTGTTTCTCCTTCCTTCACTGACTGAAGACAAAAAAGATGAAATAGTGTTGGAACGGATACTACACCCTGCTTCTCCCCAAAAAATCAGATAGTGTGGAGTCTCTTAATAATTTTCATTATTTTGAGGTCAACTGTGATCAGGAGTGGCAGTACTTGAGAAAATTCCATGAGTGAAGTAGAATCTATGCTAACTCCGTCAAAGAACCTCATAGTTTATCATTGGTTTGAAGAAGGCCTGAAGAGACTTTTCCGATGGTTTGAACATGTCGTCTGTCTTAGTAAAAGTAGATACTGACTTCTGCATCCTCTCTTTCTGGTGGAAATGTGGAAACCTGGCTAACTATTGTGACAACTGACCTGGAAAGGATGTCCAGACAAAAAATGTTAGGAATCCGACACTGGAAGAAGGAATGGCTCTACATCACTATGCAGGATGCACTCAATGGCTTTGGAATGGAGTGAATCGTTGTTGTGGTTGAGTCATTGGAAAGATCCCATTCAATGACCCACCTAAGAAAAATTACAACCCACTTAACAAATTTGTGCCTACAAAAACAATCTAAATTCATATTTGATATAAAACGACCTAAAATATTAACATGCCATAAAAATTAACTAAACTTGTCCTTGTATCACATTTGGTAATATTATCGTTTTAATTCTGTTTTAATGTAAGGAGGATTACCCGACGTTGCCCGGGATTGAATGATCACCAGCAAGTGTTTGACACTTCCATATTTTTTTTTGTACTTGAAATCCATGAAATCACTCATTTTTAAATCTGATTGATTTCCTGCTGTAGTTGGGGACCAATCGTGGTGCACATGGAGGAAGCTTCACATACCTCTTGCAGTGACTTAGTTCACAATACACTGTAGTCTACATTGCACTGTAGAGAACCTGTTTATTTTATAAAATTATTCTTATATACAATAGCTTAAATTAAAGTTTAAAATGCAAAAGTCGAGTATCCTGCTTCAATTGTGCTCTAAATAGAAACCTTCATTTTGAACGTACTCCTGTCATATCAAAGAACCTACTGTTGAGTTTTATATGCTGAGCCTTCCGACTTTTGTGGTTATAAAAGTTCTTGAATGCACTTTTGATGTTAAGCTGTGTAAGATGTTAACTGGTCAAAATCGCTGGTTCTTTTATTGGATTATTTCGATTATTGATACAAAACTACTCTAAGAACACTGTCAGTCACATGAAATACTTTTGTGAAATTTCATAATTGGATCAATCTTTTTAGAGTCTTATGACCCCCCCCCACACACACACAGTTTGTATATTATAGCAGAGATGCAGATTTTATGGGTTTTTTGTTTTTTTGTTTTTACTGATAGTTATTTCATTTTACTTGAAGTTCTCGGAAATCAGGAACCCCTTCTTGGGGCTAACACTTGACTTCCATATGAGATACATAGATATTTGAGTGTTCCATTGAATTCTTCTCACATGTTGAGTTACTAAAGAAGTTAAGAACATTAATTTTCCTCCCTCTCTCTCTGTCTCTCTGACAGGTTATGTCAGTAGAACCCCGGGATAATGTGGCCTTAGGATACGTTTTTTTTTTTTTTTTTTTTTTTTTTTTTTTAACGGTTACAATGTGGGATGTTTTTCCGGCCTCTGGTTATAGTATTTGCTCTGCCTTACGGTGTTATTTATAATGTTATTTGATTATATACGTGTATTATGTACTGTACTGTATTTTGTTAATTTTAATGCTGTATCCCAGGATTCTACGGTAGTATATATTTCTTGCAGTTGCTTGGTCTTAGAAGATTCCAGGACAATAATTTATCTAGTCTGAAGTATTGATCTTAGTGCTATTGCAATAACCCTTATCCCTGAGTGGCTTCCGGGCCTTGATAAGTGGTGACCACCGTGTAAAAAAAAAAAAGAGATACCATCACTGTGAGGGAAGCTATACCAAGTGGATTTTATTTGGATTTCAAATATGTTATTTTGAATATTTGGTCAGTTTGCTTGTAGGGAAATGTATCCTCATGTCAGGCTGTTCTGACAAATCCCCGAAGAGACAGTTTAGACACTTGATGACAATTTCCAGTAGGCATTCACTTTATAATTTTTTTTTTTTAATTTAATTTTTTTCTAGTTGGGTATGAGGCATCTTACCAGATGCCAGGCATTCACCTATTATCTCATACATTCCAACAGATATCTTTTTAAGGTTTTAACAATCCTTTTAAGTACAATTGTTTGTATCTCTCTTGCACTTGGCTCACCGGGTATATTTGCCAGGTAGTTTTTGAAATTCCTTTTCATGAGTCCAGTTGCTCCTATAATTGCTGGAATGATGGAGATCTTCCTCAGATTCTAGTTTCTCTTCATGTCATACACAAGACCATGGTATTTCGTTATTTCCTCTCAACTCTGTTTAACCCAGCATCATTGGGGACATTATCATTACTTTGAATGTTTCTGTTACTGTTTCTACAGGATTTAAAAACTGCAAAAAACATTAAATTTTTTTTGCCTTCTTTGAAATCATGTACGACTCTGAAGCTTTTAACATTTTGATTGATGCAGAATAATGTTGGTCGATTTGCCACCTGAAATAGATTCCGCCCGTTCATGATTTTCGTCATCCATGTTTGCTTTTAGATACTATTGATTTCTTTGCAGATATTTTGCCGTTAGTCTTCTTCGCCTTAGATCTTGTTTCTTTCTTCTTTAACAATAAACATTGATTTGATTATTTCAGTGAGAAACGCTTTTAGCCTGAAGACGTTTCTCAATTTGTACATTTTTATTCACCTTGATAGATTTCTAACAAAACCAGAAAATTTTCAATTTTATATTTTGCTGAAATCTGTTTTGACTTTTGATAATAACTTTTTTTTTTTTTTTTTTTTTTTTTTTTTTTTTTAAGGAGTCTTAACCTTGATTTTCATTTTTATAAAGCTAAAAAGATTATCAGAGATAAGTGTGAGATTCCTTTTCATGTGCAACATGGCTGTACAGTTAGGGTACCTGTACTAACAGCTGAAAACATCTTGCAACACAAATCATTTTAGATGCCCCTTATGTGTCAGTGGCAATATGCCTTGTTTGGAGTGAATAAAAGTTAAAGAAAAAAAAAAAAAAAAGATAATATATGTTACCATTGAAACAAATTTTCCAATTTTTGTATTCAAATATATTTATTAACACAAGTTTTAAGACATCTCGATGTATATTGTTAATCAACATTCCAAAACCACAAAAAATATTTATTCATATTTTTTTATGAAGCCTGTCTTGCATTGAATAGTGGAAGCACACTAAACAGGTCATCAGATAAAAAGCATATTCCTCAGAAAATAGTTGGAAATATTTTTATAAGTTCAATCCGCTAATCGGTTTGGAGAACTACAATTGGTGTACCATATTTTTGATTATTGTATTAGAATTATTTATGTTCATTTATAACGCGAGATAACATCTGGGTTTGTTCAGAAAATCGATCGTGATTAAATTACTGTTTAAACTGACTTGGTTTAATTCAAATAAGTACAAAATGAACATAAAATTTTGTATTCATGAAAATGAGGAAAGTAATTATGACAAGATATCACAATACTGAAAAATTGTCTAAAGCAGACACATCACGTGATATTTAAGTAAAAGAAAAACAAAAAAGTCTTAAAAAAAAAACAACAAAAAACAAAAAAAAAAACAAGCAGCCGAATTTCTAAGTCTTGTCATTATTTATCAGATACAAAATGAAACTGTGCCACTCATCCGGCATAAAAAAATTGAAGTCTTTCAAGACATTTTCAATTTTTCTTTCCTTATGAGTAAATAGAAATTATTAATTTATATTGATATTAGAAAATTATATTTTTGTCCGAATGTCAATTGGAAAGGACGTGTAACCTTATTACTTGATGCTATTCCGTAAGCTTTCTGGTTTTCATTAAATCGGTTTATTTTTGCATGGAGATATGAATACGAAATTCCATAAATACGAAAAACACTTTGAGCTAGAGTTTTAAAAACGAGACCCCCCTCCTTACAAATTATTGGCGTACTAAAATGCCCCTCCCCCATTTAAAAAAAAAAAAAAAAAATCTAAAATTTCCTGCAATAGATTTTTGCTTAAAATTTATGAAAAGCTAAGATTAATCGTTATTTGCATCAAACACTGATCTTGGTAGGGGTTCTTGTTTGCATCTCTGCCAAAGGGCTGAAAAGTATCTACTTCAAATTGTGAAGAAAAAAAAAACTTTACGAATTTCTGGATTTATATTTATGATCCCTCCATCGACCCAATCTAATTACATTTCTGATTAGTGCTAATTTACATAATTCAAATAGTAGCATGCCTAGATCTGATGACCTCAGAAAGATTAAATGTGAACAGTATAAGATGTATGCAGAAGAGAAAATGTAAATGGTATAGCCATGTTGAAAAAAAAAATGGATGATAGTTTTTAGGTTAGATCTCAAATAGTAAAGGGAGTAAGGTCAGTTGGCAGGTGTTGGCTAAGGTAAACCTTGAAGTAATAACGATGGACTTTAGAGAAAGAGATATAAATAAAAATCTGGCCAGAGAGAGAGGTTAGTTTACACATGCCAGTATGTAACACCTGATGTGATGATCCTTATGGTAATTGCCGGAGGAGACGATTCCTGTTATACTCTTTAATTCTTAAATATATACACAAACAGTTATCTTCTAGTATCGGAAAGAGTGTGTGAGAGTTTGTTCTTATGGACTCCTAAACTGCTGGGCCGATTTAAATTTTTTTTTATTTTTTTATTTCACACAAATGTATTTTGTGTCTGGTAGTGTTCTTAAATAGGTTTTGTATCTGAATGTATTCGGTATATATTGATAATTACAAAAATCCGATGAAAGGAACAGGCGATTTTGACTAAAGTTAACGCCTTATAAAACCTAACGTCACCAAGTGCATTTGAGAAGCCTTATTACCACACAAGCAGAAAGACGCAGGATATAAAATCAACAGTAGGTTTTTAGATATGACAGGGGGTACGTTCGAAATGAATGTTTCTATTTAGAGCACAATGGAACCTTGATACTTGACTTTCGCATTTTAAACTCTAATTCAAGCCACTATATAAAAATAATTTTATAAAATCAACACTATCTTCTCTACAGTACAGTGTAGACTACAATGTATTGTGCACTAGGCCACCTAAGGAAGGCATGTGCAGCTTCCTCCCACCGTGGTGTTCCCAAGTAGAGTAGGCAATAAATCGATTTGATTGAAAAATGGGTGATTTCACTGATTTCGATTACAATAAAATATGGGAGGGTGGAACATTCGTTGATCCTCATTCAGTCCTGGGCAACGTCGGGTATTCTTGCTACTTTGCTATTACGCACACACACACAACTTATTTTAGTTACTTAAATGAAACTTAGTCATACATATATCTTATTTCTTACAATCACGGATCCTGTAAAAATGTTTTGAAATATGATAAACACACACACAAAACAAAGTGACAATTATCACCAATTTATATCATGAACAATATTTCCGAGAATGTGTTAACTTTTGTTTGCAGGTTCGTGCGTAGTTGCATGTATTTACAGCAAAAAGGGGAATAATTCGGTAAACGATCAAGTAAATAATTATTCACTTTGGTATGAGTTTTTGTTTAGTGTTATACGCATGGAATTAGTCGTATGAACATATTTCTGTTCTTGGTGCTGCTAGTAAATGTTCTCTTGGCGATGCGTTGCAGTGGTGATTGGATCTTTAACATTGCAGAAGTATCAAAAAGAAAAATGAATAAAGCTAGTTGCTTTCATAGTTAAACGGCAGAATCGCATTAACACACTGCTTCTCATTAAATCACAGAAGTTAAGCAATGTTGAACTTAACTAGTATCGGCGGGTGACTATTTGGGAATGCTAGGCATTGTATGTCATCTTCCTATGGCCAGTATATAGAGGTGACTGGAGACTGCTTATGAATTTGATATTCCCTGTAAACTTCCCCTGAAGGAGGAAGTTGGTATAGCCTGCCCACATTAAGTATTACAGATTCTGTTTGTTTCATAACTGGCAGTACGTTCTTTTGTCAGACGAAAGCAAAGGTTACTTATGTGCTGAACATGTTTTTTTTCTTATTACAACACTGCTATAGTCAAGAATTAGGTTTGTCTGGCAGTATAGACGTCTTTCCAAATTGGTACGTTTATAGATTATTTAGAATGTTCTAGATTTGACTGTTTCTTGGCATGGATGTATCTGGTTGGTTAATGCATGCATGGATGGTTTTCATGCATGACTACTTCAACTTTGTATCCTCTAGGTGAAAATATTTATGATGCCTTTCTTCAGTCTCGAAAGACAAAGGGTCAGTTGCGCACGTAATTGTGAGGCAAGGGTTGTGCAATCCCAACCACCCCTCTCCTGAATCGGCACTGCTTGAGTCCAGTGGCAAGAAGTCCAGGACGACTGGAAACAATGCCGAGATAAACGGAGAACACATACAGCACCTGGAAATCCCAAATGGTCACCCATCTGGTACTGGCCAGATTCATCGTTGCTCTGACGGGAACCGGTGTGTCAAACGTGATTATAATGCTTAACTAGATACCATAGAAAACGCTCAAGTAGATTGTATTATTGATTGTTTAGTAATTTCAATATGTTTTCCATGTTTTAAGTAATGGAAAGTTACTAAAGCAATATAAATATACAAAGATATGCACACAAAATAAACTATGACCCAGTTTTGGAGAACTAAAAATTGCGGCCATTGTATAAGAATTTCTATTTTCAATTAAGATTAGATAACATCTGCTTTCGCTTGATCGTATATCGATTTTTGATTAAATCGCTGTTTAAACTTGGTTTAATTCAAAGTACGAAACAAATATATTTTCTTCCTATAAAAGTTATTTTTGTATTCATGAAAATGAGGCAAGTATTTATCTGGACAAATATCGTTTATAATGATGAAAAATTGCTTAAAATGGTTAAATTTGAAACTGTTTGAGAAAGTTTTACCAGACATGTTATGTAAACCTGGGACGAATCTGTTCAGTTGTCGTGTGAGAATCTGTTTGCTTATAGTATACAGCAACAGTCGAAAGGAAAGCCTGTATTTGAAAAAAAATAAATAAGATAACTTCTAAAGTAAATTGAATGCGTCATAGTTTTTATTTTGTTTAGCAATAAGCGTATTTGTATGCTTATTTAATTTTAGGTTAATTCTTTTAAAATGTAGTGACTATAACTAGATAAAAAAAAAAAACTTTTGTGCTATTCAACTAGCAGTCCGCACAACGTTGGCCTGTCGTAAGATAGGATATCTTAATTCATGCAGATTATGTATTTATTATCAGAGCTAATTCTGATCGATTATTATATTGTACCTAATATATGGTAGTGAGATCAAAATGTAAAAAAAAATGAGAATCGAAACCAAAACATACAACTCTCCACTCCCATTCCTCAGTCTCTGAGCAATGCCCATACGCATATAGTTTAAAAAAATGTTTAGCCTATGAATGTAGATTTGTGCATGTAAACAAGTTTAGTCAACTACTCCTGCCAAGGTCAACTGTTTTGTTTTCAATGTTGACCCCTTAGAAGCAATTTTTGCTGATTAAAAACGAAATCAAGTGTGCTACAGGTCCATCTACATTGTATATCAAATTTAAACAAGACTGATTATTTAGATGGGGATTTGGTAGAGACAAGGTCATTTATATATATTTCCATGTGCTAGAACTTTTACATCTTAAATTCTACACAATTATGCAGAATGTAGAAACTATGCATAAATAGAATTCATCGTAAAAGTGAAATGAAACCAATCATCTAATAAGAAACCATAAAAGATGAATAAGAAATTAACACTGGTTTTTCAAAGGGTTATGCGAATCAGTTAACCTTCAAGTAGTTACTTGCATATCCATGACTGAGTATATTTAAAAGTTGGTTTTAATAATTTTTAAATATAAGAAAATAGGTTTTTATTATTAATGTCAGAGCGAGAAAAAAAGAACTGAACTTTATAGGTATATAGATTTATGGAACATAAAAATTGTCTAGTCATACAGTTAGACCACTTGGAGTAAGACATCAGTGTTCATTCATTTATTCATTTCGTATGAATCAGATTTTTTTTAAAACATTTATTTTCCTGATATATTTTTATTCAGAACTCTTTCTAGAAAGATATTAGGTATTTACAAGGGGGGGGGGGGTTAACGTTAAAGTTGCCAACATTCTAAGTGAACGTATTTAGAGTAAGTGTTGAAGCAATTCGCAATGCAATTCATATAATTTTGCCATCGTTTGTGATATGGTGAATTTTCTTAGTGAAAGAACACTTATTTTTTTTTTGGAGTTTCATTTTTTTTTTTTTTTTTTTTTTTTTTCACTCCGTCAAATGAACCTATTGTCCACTTTGTTGACTGCCGATTTGACTCTAATGTTAAGTGGTAGATCCATGTTTCATCCATTGTCACATTGGCATATAAACTTTTTATGTTGAAACAGTTACAAACAACATTCTGAATTGTGGATGCATTGCCATTGTGATTGATTGCGAGCAAATGAAACGCCCACTTTGAACGGTTTTCTCATTAACCAATTTTAGATGCAAAATGGCATATACACAGCATTCTGATATCTTTAACTCCTCTGCTCTCTCATGCAACTTGAAAGAATTTGTGGAGATTTTTTTTGACACAATTACTGAATTAGAGCCACCCGAGCCTTCATTATTTCTCTGTACAACTTGTTTAAAGTCAGCTTAGAACCTCTTAACTGTTTCAGACAGAGCAGAGTCTGATTATTAATACTTGTCAAGTAATTGTTTGGCTTGAACAGTATATTTTCCCATCAGAAAGTAATGCTTTATCAACACACAAAATTCAGATCTTTCCATTGTTTGTAAAGTTTGCGACAGTAACTTAACTTAAATAATTAATTTGTAGACTAATAATTTGATCGGGCTTAAATTTTGACATATCATTTGAAAATTAATACGTTATAAAAATCGTATGGATTTTGTTTATTAGTGGCACTACCTAACTTTAGCCATCGAGTGATGTTTTATCATATATATATATATATATATATATATATATATACACACACTTGTCGACCCCTGTCCCAGTTAAATTACTTAGAAGATAGATCATGGAATGAGGAAATGGATTCCTGGTGAATGATAGCAGTGTTACTATTTTTAATTTTTTATTTATTTATTTATTTAAAAAAATTTTTTTTTTATTTACCGAGTGAAATACACTCTTATCTCTTAAGTATGATTTGTTTGGAAGAGTCAGGTTGGTCAGAATTAATGTAGAAAATTTGAAATTTGAAAATGACTGATAATTTTTGGAAATCTTCCTCAGGCATTTGCAGGAATTGGAATTGTGTGGTGCCTGTTTTTAATCCTATGATGTCTGCTGAAGAGGAGGAAGACAACTTTATTAATGTAGTAGATATAAAGCTGGAATATGCTCAGTGTGAGTTTGGACTTATTCTTTTGTGCTAATTTTGGTCAAGTATGTTTTTTGTTTTTTCAAGTGAAATGAAAATTATTTTCCTTTCTTTCCAAATGAAAGAAATACGAATTTAGAAACGGTATTTTTATAACATTCCAACTACAAAACAGGTTGGCTACTTCTTTTTAATCAAAATGTCAGTCAAATATGTAAGTAAAACTTATTTCTTATTTGTCTTTATTTTTCTCACTCTGTATTTGTGACCAAGTAGTTTAAATGTTACATTCGGATTATTTTGTTATGAGTTTTATCGAAGGTTACAGAGTTGTAGGTTTTAGGAGTCAGTCAGTCAGTCTTGTTAATTCTAAGAGTCTGAGTTGGATATTTTTAGTGTTAACTGTTTTAACTTAATTCTTAGAGGTAGTTACAACTAATTTTAATATAAAAACAGCAAAACATTATTTGTGATATTTAGATATCTGTTTCTGATATTTTATGGCTGTAAATTGTACTGCTAACCTGGAAATAATGAAAGAAAAGAAAATGAAGCTGCTGGAAAGAAAGAAAATTTGATAAAACAGACGTTAAAATGATTGAAACAAATCGGAATTAAACCGGTTTTACAAGTACTTTAATGGAATGTGTTCTGATGAACTCATAATATTTATGTCCTTGACGTATATACTCCCAAATAATTGGAAAAGCAGCAAAATCCCATCCTATCACTGAGGTCCCTAAATAACAGAAAGTCTTGTACTCTAATAGTTTCTTCCTTCTGACTGCCAGACTTTGGAAATCCCTCTTCATTTCATACGTCCGTGATTGTACTAACTAGCAGAATTTTAAATGTAATGTGAATTGACATCTTGTTGCTCAACTCCTCACAGTCTCCTGTTAGATAAGATCCCAAGTAGTAACCTCCTTATGTTCCAAGTGGCAATGTGGCAATATGATTTGGTTGGAGTGAAAATTTTCAGTCAAAAAAAAAAAAAAAAGTGCTATTTCTTGGAATAATCAACAGTTTGAATATTGAAAAATTTAAAAATAAAACGATGAGAATTTTTGGAATTCTGTGAATTGGAATCTGACTTCATACCTGATTCTATCCAACTTCGTATCAGTTTTGGCAAGTGGCTTAAAAACCATATATCATGAATCAACTCAAGCTTTGAATGAAACTGGTTATGATGAAAAACTTTGAAAGTTATCAAATTGTATTGCTCGTTGAGGGGCTGGTGCCACCAGCAGAATACATTCTGCTTGCAGGACACCAATTCTGCAGTGCATCTACGAACCAGACGAAGGGTGTAAGGGACCGTCCATGTAGTCTTGCTTATTTTATTTATTTATTTATTTGTTGATTAAAAGAAAATTCAAAGGGCTTTTTAAGCAAGTGGCAGTTGTTTGAACACTTATTGATTATTCATCAATATTTGATTGAGACCAATCCTCCCCCCCCCTGTTTTGTTATTTTACCTTTTCACTTAAAACGATAGTTCTCATATTTTTGTTTAATCTATTCTTACATATAAACAACAAAAAAATATCAACTTTATTCATAAGAATATAACTCAATTTATCGGTGCTTATAAGTAATCCACCCAAATTATATATACCCTTCAAAACTTCCTAATATATGAAAAGGCAGACTGTAAGTTAGGGGCCTCTTAAGTGGGGAGTTGTCCAGTGAGATGTTTTATCATTACATTTAGATTTCTGCATGTTGGTACAGTCAGAGGAAGAAAGAATTTCAAAGGTTAGCAGTTCAACGAAAGAAAGCTTTTTAGACCTCCATATTGAAGGGGTTGGATCTTGCCGAGTGTTATATCGATCAAGGTATTTAAATTTAAATTTCCAAATCCTATATATATATATATATATATAGGATTTGGATAGGATAAGATTTGACAAAGATTCTAACAGAAATTTAAGAATTTCTAAAACATTATTGAATCCCTGATCTCACTAAAGTATCATACGCTTTTAATTGAAAGGCTCATAACTAATTTATACTTAATTGCACACACTTATCCGAGAGACAATTTTCATTTCACCCATTTTATATATATATATATATATGTGTATAAATTAGTTATGAGCCTTTCAATTAAAAGCGTGATACTTTAGTGATATATATATATAAATTTTTTTTTTTTTTTTTTTTTACAGGGATTCAATGTTTTAGAAATTCTTAAATTTCTGTTAGAATCTTTGTCGAATCTTTAAATGACTGATTTCCTCACTTGTGCTGGTGAGTTGGCAAACGTGCTGTTCCTGTAGTTGCTTCGCCATATTGCTATCCAAACGCGTTCAAACAACCATGAAGTTTAATAACACTTCTCGTATGTGTAGGAGCAATATAGCACTCTGCCCTATGATACAAGAACTAAAACAAAACAATCGGATTTAATAACTAACTGTATTTATTGTAAAATTTAACAAATTTTCTTTGTTTCGGAATTTTTAAGATAAGGATTGATAATTCTTATTTGCATTATTTGGACTACTGTTCTCATCTTGAGTGTTATTCTCACAACGTTTCAGCGGATGTAACCTTAGACTTTCTCCAGGTGTATTCTGAACTTATAAATCTTTGTCAAACTTGTAGAGCTGCGCACTTTCAAACGGAAGCCTTTAATTCCCGGGAGTAGAATGCTCTCATTCCATCAGCCATGTTCTAAATAATTCGCAATTGTATTCTTTACGTTTCCCCTTACTGAGGATTGCACCTTCAAACTTCAAAAGTCACTTACAACTGAATTTTACCAAGTATTTTATCCGTTGTACCATAGGTCCTTATAGATTGAAAATAATACTTAAAGATGAGAACAGTAGTCTAAATAGAAACGATACAAACTTTCGTTAAGATTTTTGTTCCTTAGAAGCACTGGTTGAGTTTGAATAAAATGTGTATTATATTCGTTTGAAGCCAAAACAACGCATTGTTACAAAATAAACAGACAATGCGTTGTTTTGGCTTCAAACGTATATAATACGTATTTTATTTGATACAAATTTTATTTGTTTACAAAAGTTGATGGAAATAAGTAAATCCTAATTTACATTTTTCATATTAAAATTAAAGATATTTATTTAAATTCATTATCTTATTGCTTTTGCCATAAGTCTAAAGTGGTTGAGTATAGTTGAGGGCGACCTGAAGGCTTCCTTTTCATTAGTTGCTATACCAAGGTGTAGGGGGACACACAACTTCATTCCCAGAATTACTCCATTTGCCCTTGTTCCTTTCTTTATAATGCTAATGTTTAGCAAAGGGGTATTAATCAGGTACATTTTTTTTTTTTTTAAGTCTTTGGTATGACTCTACTGAGGATTAAACCCAGGTTTCTCTGTCCATGAACAAACACTCTTACCATTATGCAAAGTTTGAAAAACTAGTCTTTATATGTGTGCAATGGAATTGTTTTGTTGTGATGAAGCATTTTGTTCAAATGGAAATGGACACCTTTTGACGATAGTTTACACCTGTATTATCATCCAAAGTACCAGGAAATGGATCTTACTGTAGCTTGGTGTTTGATGTCAGTGTATACTGATATTTAACAGATCTGGTGATCTCTGAGGAATATCATATTTGGATAATATAGGGAGATTTGTGCAGTACAGGAAACTTTGCTGGTATGATCATGTTAAAAGAATTAATAGTTGGATTAGTAGTTATAGAACAGTTGAGGTAGCAGGAGAAGGTCAAGGAAAACATGGGAGCAAGTAATGGGAAATAAGTATAAAGATCTGATCATAGATAGATTAGTGTGGAGAGAGAATGCCCGCATGTAAAATGGATATTAAACTCAATATGATGATTCATCCGTAAGTCTACCTAAATCTTTTTTTTTTTTTTTTTCAGTCTGTACTGTACTGAGGTGGCACTTACCCTAAGCAGATTAAACCGACTTCTTTCAAAGGAAGTTTCATGGGAATATCAAAGTCACAGTCCGTCTCCAATCTAAGTATATCTGGAGTCTGATTTAATTAAGTCAAGAAAAACTCCCTAAAAAATTATATACAATTATTTTCTGGCAGGATTGTTTTTGCAACATCAAAACTTATTATAAATTACCAAATTTAAAGATTCAAATCATTGGTTTAGTGGTCATCACTAATTTGCTGTTTTGCTATCTCGTTATGATACAACTTTCTATTTCAGTAGCTTCTTTCCAAAAGCTGTAACCTTGTAGAACTTCCATGCTGACTGTTTTCTCCTACCTATAGCTCTGGTCTCTTCAAAATTAAGGCTAATCGGCATCTAATTTTGTGATAATGTTTTTTTTTTTTTTTTTTTTTTTTTTTTTAACTCTATCAAGTGGCTTCATCCCTCGTCTTAGGACGATTTCCTTAAAGTAAATATACAGAATAATATCTACCTTTTTTTTTGCCACACCTGCAAAAGAGAAAAAAATTCTGTTGGTGAATCTGTTGTCTTAAAATGTGTGAAACATTTAAATATATTGTGTGGTGAAGGTGTTGGAATTGTTATCTGTACCTTTGATGACCATTGTGATGACATATGATCAGACTAAAATCGTACACATGTTTACCAATACAAACACAACAACAGTTTGAGTAATGCAATTAATGACAATCTAATACTATATTGAGATCAATCAATAGGATTGGCAACGATTAGATAACGGTCTGTTAGATTGTTTGCATATTTATATACACACCACTAGGGCTATTTAGCGTTGCTCAGGATCATAAAGAACATAATAGAGGAGCTTTAAAACGTAACATCTTAATATTGAAACTTCTATCTTTCTACCTCTCTTTTTCTGCATGAGTGAGGGAGTTCCCTATAGACACTTAAACTGGTGGGCCGATTTTTTTATTTAAAAATAATTTTTTTTTTATTTCACATTCACGGGTATGTATGTCTGGGAATGCTCTTAGATAGGTTATGTATTGGAATGCCTCTGAGTATTAATAATCAAAAAAACTTTGACTAAAGGACAGTTCGATTTTGACTAAAGTTAACACCCTTATACAGCTTAACATCGCAAGTGCATTTGAGAAGTTTTATCACCGCACAAGCAGAAAGGCTTAGGCTGTAAAATCAACAGTAGATTCTTTGATATGACAGAGGTGCCTTCGAAATGAATATTTCTGTTTAGAACACAATTGCCCCATGGTACTTTTGCATTTTAAACTTTAATTCAAGCCATTATAAAAATATTTTTATAAAATCAACAGTAGGTTCTCTACAGTGAAATGTAGACTACAATGTATTGCGAACTAAGTTACTGTTGGGAAGCATGTGAATCTTCCTCTTGGTGCACTGCGGTTGGTCTTCAAACAAGAGCAATCCATTTGGTTGAAAAATAGGCAATTTCATTGATTTTGATGCTCACAAGTGTTGGAAGTTTGGAACATTCGTTAATCCTCATTCAATCCCGGGCAACGTCAAATCTCTCTGCTAGTAAGTTAATAAAGTCTTAATAAGAAAAGTTATTTTGTCTCCTTCCTCATTCTTACTACAAGGCGTCTACCCGGCATAAGTGTAGACTTCATAATAGTAAACGGAATGTGCTAATTTAAAATGGAAGATTAAAATGAACTTTTCGATAAGTGGAGGCAAGTTTTCAAGGGGATTTTTAAAGCGGTTTTACATTGAAACAGTTGTGTAGTTTTTAGGGAATTAGAGCCAGATACAAATCTTAATCATTTTCACGTATGAGTGCGTAGTTTTTTGTATTTTTTCCAAACCAGAGCAACACCGAACTCTGTCCGCAGTAATATTAAAAACTTCCTGTTTCGATTAAAAATAAGTAATCAGATCGAGCAATATAGGCTTTTGTAGGATGAATAGCCAACATGGCCGACCGATGCTGACGTCATTTGAAAATTTGTAATTGCGAAATGCGGATATAGGAACGAAATGCATTTTAATAGTTTTTGATACCAAAGAAATAAATAATACCGACTTTTTTTTCTTTTTTTTTTTTTTTTTTGCGCCTTCTCTTTTTCTGACAATTTTTGGTGCAAGTGCACTTATTGATTTGTGCTGTTTTTTAAATAGCATTTTCAGGTTAAATTAAAGTTTTGATATCTGTTTTTATTAAATTGTAAGGTTAAAGTGCAGATTAGGTACAAAACACCCTCCCATCCCCATATTAAGAATGGCTTTCTAAATAACATTATTTCAGTACAGGTCATTAAATGCACCCAATCTATATACTTATAAAACTCAAATGATCTTGTAACGTGTGTTGTAACCCCACATCCGGTTTACGACTTCCGGTTGCACATTTGTACATACTTTAACCCGTTCACAACCATAAGAGCATTTTACAACGCCGATTTACCCACCGCCTTCCTTTTTTGTTTAATTTATTCTCCATTTTTTAATACACCTTTCTTAAAAAAAACATACATTTTCTTCTACACTATCAACATAAATTATCCCGAAAATGTTTTTTTTAATTTGCGTTACAAATAATCAACGTGACAATAAAACGTATTGTTTTACTGTGTACGTTTTCAGCGTCCCAATTGTTTTTTCTCATTTAAATTATCCATATAAACAATTGTTTATACTTTCTACTTTTTTTTTTTTACATCGTTCATTTCCGCATTGTCATAATTAGTTTTATTGACCTTATTATTAACATGGATTAAATATTTGGGTCATGAATGTTTAAAATAAATAAAAAAAGTTAGTTAATTCTTAACATGGGGAGAGTGTTAACTATTCTGTACTTTCAACTAACCATTTCATTTAAAAAAAAGATATCAAAATTTGAATCTAACTTTAAGTATTATGGTATCTGTTCAGTGCACATTTACCTATAAGTATGGCAAACCACTTATAATTCAATGGCTGCAAGTTTTTTTTTTCTTAAAAAATAAGCAATTATAAACAGAACGACTCATAGAAATCTATCTATATTTTTCATTTCAATATACTTTCGTAGAAATGTTTCTGCTGTGTCACAAAAAACTATTTTCTTTACGTCACAAGTGTCATGCTCCTACATTAATTCCATAGCTAATATAACATACTGACCCAACGGGTCACGGGTAGTCTAGTTTTTAAATAAATGCTATTATTAGAAAAACTAAAAATAATTAAAATAAAATTTCTCCAAAATTTGAATTATACGAATTAACTAATCTCGTGATGAACCCATTTAATAAAAACATGGAGTCACAATTTCCATTTCTTTTGATGTTTTTTGTTTTATTCAAATTCTCGTTTAATGCAAAAGGGTTCGGTTAAAAATTGTCTGAAAAAGAGAAGACGCAAAAAGATTTTTTCTTTCTGCGTCAAAAACTGTTCAGACGCATTTCATTTCTATACCTGCATTTCGCAATTTTCATTTTCCACGTGACGTCAGTATCGGTCGGCCATGTTGTCTATTCAAACTACGAAAGCCCATATTGTCGGATAGCTGTTCAAGAAAATCAGTAAAAGTTTTGTAGCAATACTTATTTTAAATTTCTTTAACAATATCTCAAAATAAATTCAAATATGTATTTTAACTTTTTCCCGAATTTATAATGTAATAAAATGTTTCTTGCTTTGTATTTTTTAAATAAAATATTTTAGAAAAGTAATTAAATATGTGATTTTTGTGTAGGTAATATAAAAAGGTTTCAATTTTTTGAAATATGAATTTCTCGGTCATTGTGGCCTAGAGGACCCAATAGAGACTTACCTGTTAAAAAGTTGATTCTTTTTTAAAGGGCTATTTGGGTACAGTAACGACGAATATCACGGTTAAATGTGTCACCGGCAAATAGTTATGATATTAAGACCTTCGTATTCCCATGTTTTATTTAATACTTCAAAGTGGCCGCCATTTTTGACTTGTTACAGAAGACACTTGACACATGCCTCAAGCACATGCAAAACGCCCCTCATGTTAAGAATGGCGACCAGTGAAAGCAATAGAGAATACATTGGATAATGAAGGTCTTACTATCATAAGAATTATTTGTTGGGGGACAAATTTAACTGATATTTGTTCATACCATGCTTGAATACCCCTATAGTCTTCATTTGTGTCCTAGATACATTGACTAATTTTTTTACCAATCATATTACTGTTGGATCACAAAGGTGATTTTTTTTACAAAACTTTTCTTGATTTAAATTTTTTTTTTTTTTAATACCTATTTGATTACTGATTTTTAACCAAAACAGGAAGTCTTTTAGTATCAGAAACCATAATCTAACCGGATACCATTTACTGCGGATTTGAGTTGAGCATTCTTCTGGTTTGCCTTTTTTTTAAATTTTTAATACGATCTTTATTAATGGCGTTCAAAATTGAGAATGAAATGCTTAAAAGTACTCGTTTTGTTTCTCTGAAACTGAGCATCAAGTCCATGGACTTTCTTGGATAATGTGTATCCCATTTTGTTATAGTTCTTCCGACAACACTTTAACTGGTTCCGCACTATTTCTTGCCTTGTGGTTCCGAACTACTTCAATAAGATAATTCCAAGCCCAATTTTTTCTGTTTTTTCCTGCTTAGTATCTTGGGAAATTTTGTGCACTCAAGGAAATGCTCTATTTGTGAACCCATGAAGATGTCAACTTTGACATTTACTCCTGGAAGCTTAAGGGAAGGACCTTCAAAGGGAGTTGAACATTTTCTTACTAGGTCACAAAAATCAAATTTGTACCCCCCTCCCATTTACTTTAAAAAGAAAAAAAAAAAGCAATAAAGAAATGTCTTTTCTTTAGTAACAAGAAACTCATTCCTTTGCTGCATACGTGCTTACATTTCACAGCTTTTCATGTTAACATTTACTTCTGGCCATTTTTACCCGACATTGTCTGGGAGTCTTTTTACTTTCAATTTTATTTTGCTTTTTTCTCTTTAATGAGGCATTTTTAAACTGTTTTAAACGTTAAATCTAATCATTACAGTAATAGCTATAAGTAATTTTCGCATGGTAATGTTTAATCTCTATTTTATAAAATTATAGGATAAGTGAGTTCACTTAATTACAAATGATGATTAACTAAAGCAATGAAAACGTAAAATTTGAATGTGAACCTTGAGTTTACTTTTGGCAGCTTTGCAATTATTTTATTTTGTCCCTTAGTCGCCTTATGCCATGATTGATGTTTCTGACAAAAGGAGAATTGCGATTTTCTGGGTGGGAATATCCATCTAACACTTATTAGCTTATTTTTTACCTTAAAGTATTATTAATTTTTTTTTTTTTTTTTTTTTTTAGCTTTTTGCATCAAATGCCATAATGTGGAGCGATTTTTATAAAAACAGCATAATTCAATCCCAGAACTGGGGTATATTTTAAAATCTCTATTTTTTGATTAAAAAAAAGAAGAAAAAAAAAAAAAACTTGGAAACAAACGTTCATGGACTTTACTAGAATATAATGCAATATTTATAGATCGTTTTTGGATTTGGTTCAATCTGGCAGTGAGGGGTATTTATTACTTTGCCATATCGACAAAGCCTCCTATAGGAAAGTGTACGCACGTCTATAAATAGATGCTTTACATGATTGGAACTTGAATATCCATGTGAAGAAGGCTGAAGAGTGCATTCATTTAAATATTATGGAAACCCAAATGTTAAACATCAGAAAATTAAGTTAAAAAAAAAACAAAAAAAAAAACTTTTGATCTCCTCAAACTCTTGACTCAGCAAGGAAACTAGCAGCTCTTTAACTTTTTAGCTGAAAACATCAACTTTTATTTCTTAATACTTGCCGTTATTGACCGAATGATCTACAAGCATTTATTTGATTTTTTACTGCAAAATGTCGATTATCAACGTTTGGAAGAGTCGTTAGATATTAGTCTGACCCCATTTTACTGGCTATCTATCGTAGGCATGTAAGGTATTTCTTTTGTGTCCTAAGAATTGTTAATGTGCTGTCGACTTAATTTCAAAAGGAAACATTGAACAAACACAAAGCCATCTTAACAAAAGAAAGGAAAATCACTTTTTTGTATAAATATTGAAAAGACTTTATGAATAACTAGGACAGGGGGGCGCCTGACCTTGCCTGCTCGTAAAATACGTTTAAATACATTTTAATTCATGCACATAGATTCGAAAAAGTTGTCCAAAAAACAAATATATAACAAATAAATGTTATAACAACATAGTTTACTTTTCTACCTAACTGGATAATTTTCTAGTGTTTTCATTTAATGTAACATGTTTATTTAGCTCGAAAAATAGTATTACCGATGTATTGGAAAATTTAAAATGGCGCCCGACTCTCTCTTTGACACGGTAAGTTTGAGAAAAGGAGTTAAAAATAAAAAATATACAAAATACTGTTTAAAAAAACACCGAATATGTCAACCCATGTCACGGTAACATATATTGAGCGAGTTTCTAACCGTATTTTGTCTCGATTTTTATTTATAACTCCGTTTCCCAAACTTACCATGTCAAAGAGAAAGTCAGACGCCATTTTAAATTTTCCAATACATCGGTAAACACTATTTTTCGAGCTGAATAAACATGTTACATTAAATAAAAACACTAAAATCATATCCAGTTAGGTAGAAAAGTAACTTATCTTGCCTTTGATAACATTTATTTGTTATATATTTGTTTTTTGACAACTTTTTCGAATCTGTGTACAGTAATACAAACCCGATGGTGCAGTATCTAATATCATTTTTGGAGTTTGTATTACAATCCAGAGATACGAAAAAGTTAACAAAAACAAATATATAACAAATAAATGTTATCAAAGGCAACACAAGTTATTTTTCTATAACTGGATAAGTTTTACTGTTTTTATTTAATGTAAACTGTCTATTAGATTCGAAAAACAAGTAATATTGAGAACAAGAAAAAATGGCTGCGGTAACTGAGGTCTTAACAAAAACTTCAAAATAAAAATGAATAAATAAATAAATAAATAAAACAAAATGGTGGTAGAAACCTATCCAATAAATCTTACCGTGACATTATACACCATTTTGTTTTCTTTTTTCGAAGTGATTATTGAGACTTCAAAGGTGTAAAGAGACATCACAGCCATTTTTTTTTCTTGTTCTTCAGTAACACTCAATATTGTTTTTCGAGCCGAATAAACATTTTACATTAAATAAAAACACTAGAAACTTATTCGGTTAGGTAGAAAAGTAACTTATCTTGCCTTTGATTACAGTTGTTTATATTTATTTTTTTTGAGGGGGGGGGGCAGCTTTTTCGTACCTCTGTGGATTGTAATACAAACCCAACTTTTTTTTCTATAAGATAGTTTTTTTTTTCTATAAGATAGTTTTTTTTTTCTATAAGATAGTTTTTTTTTTCTATAAGATAGTTTGTTTTTTTTTCTATAAGATAGTTTGTTTTTTTTTCTATAAGATAGTTTTTTTTTTTTTCTATAAGATAGTTTTTTTTTTTCTATAAGATAGTTTTTTTTTTTCTATAAGATAGTTTTTTTTTTTTTCTATAAGATAGTTTTTTTTTTCTATAAGATAGTTTTTTTTTTTTCTATAAGATAGTTTTTTTTTTTTCTATAAGATAGTTTTTTTTTTTTTCTATAAGATAGTTTGTTTTTTTTCTATAAGATAGTTTGTTTGTTTTTCTATAAGATAGTTTGTTTTTTTTTCTATAAGATAGTTTGTTTTTTTTTCTATAAGATAGTTTGTTTTTTTTTCTATAAGATAGTTTGTTTTTTTTTCTATAAGATAGTTTGTTTTTTTTTCTATAAGATAGTTTTTTTTTTCTATAAGATAGTTTTTTTTTTTCTATAAGATAGTTTGTTTTTTTTTCTATAAGATAGTTTGTTTTTTTTTCTATAAGATAGTTTGTTTTTTTTTCTATAAGATAGTTTGTTTTTTTTTCTATAAGATAGTTTTGTTTTTTTTTCTATAAGATAGTTTTGTTTTTTTTTCTATAAGATAGTTTTGTTTTTTTTCTATAAGATAGTTTTGTTTTTTTTCTATAAGATAGTTTTGTTTTTTTCTATAAGATAGTTTGTTTTTTTTTCTATAAGATAGTTTGTTTTTTTTTCTATAAGATAGTTTGTTTTTTTTTCTATAAGATAGTTTGTTTTTTTTTCTATAAGATAGTTTGTTTTTTTTTCTATAAGATAGTTTGTTTTTTTTTCTATAAGATAGTTTGTTTTTTTTTCTATAAGATAGTTTGTTTTTTTTCTATAAGATAGTTTGTTTTTTTTTCTATAAGATAGTTTGTTTTTTTTTCTATAAGATAGTTTGTTTTTTTTTCTATAAGATAGTTTGTTTTTTTTTCTATAAGATAGTTTGTTTTTTTTTCTATAAGATAGTTTGTTTTTTTTTCTATAAGATAGTTTGTTTTTTTTTCTATAAGATAGTTTGTTTTTTTTTCTATAAGATAGTTTGTTTTTTTTTCTATAAGATAGTTTGTTTTTTTTTCTATAAGATAGTTTGTTTTTTTTTCTATAAGATAGTTTGTTTTTTTTTCTATAAGATAGTTTGTTTTTTTTTCTATAAGATAGTTTGTTTTTTTTTCTATAAGATAATTTTATCTGCAAAATATGTTGTGCACAATATCTTAGTAAAAATAGCGCTTTTGCATTTTCGCTTTCATTGGTTTTCAGTTTTGAAAAAGGTTGATTCGGGGAGACAATCACAAAATTTACGGAACTTTTGTGAAAGTTTTCGAAAAATCAAAACTACTACAGTAATAATGTAACACAACAACAACATAAAAAAATTAGTAAATTAAATGATTTAAATTTTTTTTTTTTTTTTTAACAAATACTATTTTTTAACAGTTTTTGTAATAAACTAAATTTTCCAAATTAATGAAAACACCAACAAAAGTTTATTTACAAAAGATTACGTCCATTTCCAGAGAACTTTAAATCCAATTTAATCGAACTCTTCAAAAATGAAAACCAAAGAAAGCTAAAATGCGGTAGTGTCGTAAAAATCGTATCGAGTAAAAGAAATGCATATTGTTATATATAAAAAAAAACAAACTTAAATTTGATCAAGTGATTATATAAAATGAACGCAGTTTTAACGAGTTAATAATTGTCGTCCTTCAATTTGTAAGGCATTTCTGAATTGAAGGAATTACTTTGGCTTTTTCAAATGAAGGCGCCGGCTCCTTAATCTTTCTAACAAATGTCATGAGATCTTAGATGAGCAACGAGACGCCATGAGATGTCGTTATCAATTTGCTTTTGCAGATGCGGGATTCTGTAATTTGCAAGTGAGATAAAAAAAAAAAAAAAAAATCCAACTTTTTTTTTTTTCTTTTTAATGCAACTGTATGATTTTTAACTGTTGATAACATAGAGTTCCTATTTACTTACCACCTCACGAGGGGAGCTAGACATGAGATTGGGTTTTAATGAGAGGAAAATCTAGCTCCCTGAAAGAGCATTCTGGATTAAGACAAAAATAAGTTTTCTAAAGGAGGATTAAAGGATATAATATCCGGGAGAATTACCCCAACCCCTTAACCCTGCGTTAGTACCATGGGGTGTTTTGTCACCCCAATTTTGCTTAAGTACTCATAAGTCCTAGTTGGTAACTTATTACTTTTCCTCCAGTACTCTCCTGAGTGAGGGCATAGAACACGTAATATGGCGCAGTTGTATGTTTTCTTTGGAAGTGAATCAAATTGAAAAGTAATGTTTATGTAATGAACTCTTATTCATTTTTCTATTTCAATTTATGGAAACATTTTGTGTTCATCATAGATATTAAAAAATAACACAAATTGGTGTACTCTGTGGGTATTTTTAAATAAATGATCAAAATCTAAGATTTTTTTTTTTCATTTTTACTTAGTTTTAGAATTTATTTTATTGTATTTTATGTTAATATCAACAAGCTACAAGTGATTCAAACTGTTCAACAGAGCTCTAGCTACGGTATAGCTGGAAATGTTTTCTCAATTATTAAATCATTCCCCGCATATTGAAACCACTCAATGAAAACACGCACACCTCTTATATGAAGGATTTTTCATTCATCAGTTTGAGGGCAATGATATTAAGATCTTTATCGAATGTATTCTCTATTAGGTAATTTGGCAGAGAAGCCAACAAAGAATTATGCAAAAAATAAATACACAACAAATAAATGTTACCGTAGCCAATAAAAATTAATTTTATACCTACCTGGCTCATTTGTTTTGGTTTTCAAGTGGTTTTATTACTCTTTATTTAATCTCAAGAATTCAGTTTTTCCGAGCGGATTTGAAAGAAAAAAAAAAAAAATGGCGGCACCTTTTTGCAAGAAGCCTCGTTTTGAATTCAAGGTTTACGGGTGTTTTGAATTTTTATTTTTTTTTTATTTTTATTTTTTTACGAGTACCCAACGTACTATAAACACCCCAACATCCCATGTTTAGAACGGCTTTAGGAATAACCCCCCCCCACCTCGAAAGTCGTTCTTAACCTGGGGTGGGGTGTTTATTTTGAAATCCTTTTGTAACATGGGGAGGTTGGAGGTGTTTATACACGTTGGGTACTCTCGTAAAAAAAAAAAATTCAAAACCCCTGTAAACCGTGAATTCAAAACGAGGCTTGCTCCTTCTTCCAAGAAGATGCCGCCCCCCCTTTTTTTTTTCCTTTTTTTTAAATCCGCCCGGAAAAAACTGTATTCTTGAGATTAAATAAAGAGCAATAAAAACTACTTGAAAACACAAACAAATGAGCCAGGTATGTATAAAATTAACTTTTATTGGCTACGGTGCCATTTATTTTTATGTATAATTCTTTGTTAGCTTCTCTGCTAAATACCACTTTATTGTTTTCACTGGTCGCCATGTTGTTTTCGCGCGCGCATTCAATCAATAGTGAAACAGATAGAAATAAGAGGAAATCAAAGTGAAGGTAATGAGAAAAATGTGGAGGTACGGACAGGAAGATTGGCTGATGAAAAGTGAGAGAGAGAAAAGAAATGTGTAATAAGTTTATATAAAAACGTTGGCCACGTTGTGATAACAATAGCCTGCATATAAATGGAGTTAATTTCCTCTTCTCCGTTCATTATGTCAACTGATTTGGTCATGTTGATTTCTGGAAAGAGATTCCGCCATAGTAATGGATTATATCTCTGGATATCCCTTTTAGACCGACATTAGCATATGGATTCATATGCTAATGGGTTCATCTAGCAGGAACATGGGAGATCAGATTGTGGATATACACATTGATCGAGAGTTGGTGGATATTGTCGACTCCATCTAAAAAAACAAACAAACAAAAAAACGTATACATAACGATTATATTCCAATATGTCTCCTCCTACAACGCGCCCCTCCTCCATCACTAATTCGGTATTTGACTCGTTGGTTTAGTGGTCTCCACCAATTCACGGTTTTGAGACCGCATTGTATTAGTTTGGTGCAAAAATTAATGTCGGTTTGTGACAAAGTTGAACGTCAAAAAACATTAGTTTTGCACCAACCTAATAATACTTATTTTAGTTGCTCATTTTCAATGCCTGCAAACTTATGGAACTCTCTTCCTACTGACGGAAAAGACCAAGACTTTCTACCTATAGCCTCTTTTCAATAACTTTTTCTTCTTGTTAGCTCCTTACATCACAAGGCTTCATGCCTGGTTGGGAGTAATTTCCATTTTATATATATATATATATATATATATATATATTAGTGTGTGTGTTTGCTACATTAAAAAACAGTGATAACATATTTTTACTGGTTGTTGAAGATTACTAACGAAACAGATTTGAAACGTATACTCTCATGAAAAAATAAAAGAACAAGTGTTTTCAAAAATTGTGACTTTAAAATATATATTGATTTCCCTCCTCCTCTAGCTCTTGGTTCTTGGTCTCTTTTACCATGAAGCTGTTTTCATAACTTTTGATCCATTAAATCTGGCTTTATGCCGGAATCTAGCTTTTTTTTTTTTTTTAATCCACTCATATTTCTTCCCATTTTCCCAAGACCGTTTGTGTTTTTTCAAATGGACCCCCCTCATTTTTTATTCTTACCAATATTTATCTTGAGATAAGGAACTGTAATTTACATTTACTGCTATGTTTAACATTCTCATTTCTGCTGCCATAGTTTCTCAATATTGCAAAATGGTTAAAAATACTGGCGTCTCAAATAACCCTACTCATTTGATGTAAAGTGATTGGAATTGAATTGGAATCCATCAATCCATTCAACTGTCCTTCCTAGATGTTTTTGCGTTTAGGTTGTTAGACTAGCAGAAATACCTGGCGTTGCTTGGGATTAAATATTCTCCCTCACTCCAGTCCATAACATTACTTTCATTATTATTTTTTATATTTTATACATTCAATTTTTAGTGTGGGGGCTCACGGGTGTGCTCATCATTAACTGAGTGAGCAAAGTTGTAAGAACACAATGATATTTATTGAAATATTTTTATTCTGCGTTTCCCGGAAATGAGTACTGTGCATCTCTGTTCCTATTTTTTTGTTTCCCCACGAGGACAAAGACAAAAGGTTGATTTTGAGCATGGATAAAATTCAGCTCCTCAGAAAGTGGCACTCTGGATTGGAACAAAAGTAAAAACTGCCTTAATCTAGAAAAATTGCTCCTTTACTGACCGAAGACCGAATAGACTATATAGTATCGGAACAGATACTACGCTTTGTTTCTAACCAAAAGGTCAAACTGAACTCCATATTATCATTTCTCACTTTTTCTTTTCTTTTTTTTTTTTAAATTTCAATAAATTTTAACTTGATAAAATAAAACGTATTTCCATTTTATGTATGTTCACCAAAAATGCATAACGAAAATATTTTTCCCCGATTGATCAAAGTGAAGTGTACTCATCTAAGTACTCTGGCTAATGTAGTTTCAGAATATATAATCTATATATCTATAAAAGTGAACGTGTCTGTGTCTTTGTGTGTGTATATTTCCCTACACAAATAACTCTGTAAATTTTCAGTCTACAGACTCGAAATTTGATATACAGGGTACTGAGATTTGGGAAAATCTTTCATCGGTTTTCGGCTAGAAATTTAGCTGTTAAGAGGTCAAAATTCATCGATTTGACCTTTGAGAACTCTACTAAACTCCTCCGACAATTTTGGGTCTAAACACTTGAAATTTTAGATATAGGTTCCTTGGACACGGATCTAACTTAATAACTTGATTTGAGCCCAAAACAATAAATGTTAATGGGTTATAATAGGGGTCAAAGTTAAAAAAACAATTGACCGCTTTTTTTTTTTTTTTTTTCTCAACATACACCTCCAAACACCCGGGCAACGCCAGGCTGAAATGTTAGTATATAAACATTGTGGTGGAGGTGTCTATCCTTAAAGCTCCGAGAGTCTGAGCAAACAAACTCTGTCCGTTAGGTGCTATAAATGTTACTCTTAGTCAAAGAATAGTAAAATCTAGAAGGTCGCGGTGAAGGAAGAACGTAAGAAAAATTCTGTATTAAAAATGGTTTTATGTTGTTTTTGTCAAATATTAAATGAGGAATATTTTCCATTTAAAATCCATTTAGTATTATCCATATAAAATTGAGAAAAGCACGCTTGAAATGTATCAACATTATGTAAATTAGCAAACAAGATGGTCACCAAATTTGATTTGATGTGTTGATCTAAAAACGAAACTCTAAATGATTCCTCGTTTATTAATAATAAAATTAATATTTTAACAAAAAACACATAAAACCATTTTAATGCTTATACTGAATTTTTCTCGTGACCTTCCCTTACCGTAACCTTTACACATTGCCGAATTATCTTTGTTTATTTATATCGGCCATGTTTATTTTCCAGGTCGTCTTATTTGTTCGCGTTTCTCATAGATTATTAAACTTAGTATTTCTAATGTTTGTTTTTTATTACTAAAACATGTTTTTAAAGTAAAAATATTTTAGTTCTTATTTAGAATTTGACCTAATTAAAAAAAAAAAAAAACTCCAGAAAAATCTTTGTACGTACTCGTCACATTCCAAAAATCATGTTGATCAAGTAGTTATTTTTAGAAAAATATATAGTTTTTAATTTGAAGCCATTAATGTGAAATCGGTAGCATTACAAGATTGATCTCACAAGTCTGAATTTTTGTGGACTTATCTGCCCTTGTTTTTGTTTTTTTTTTTATATGACGACGTGAAAGTGTTTTTAAGATTATTCTGTATTTTTGTTTTGAAAATAGATTTAATGCTAAATAAACAGTTTTATTTATTTATTTTATTTTTTTAGCAATGCAAGATTGTTGAAACTCCATTTCGCAGTAGTTTAGATAATGAGCGACCATAGATAAGGAAATTGTCACACAGCAGAAAAAAATCGAACGGAACATCAGTGAAGTAGTGCTAGATACTGATATAATCTATAAAAAGTCGGTTTCTATGGAAACGTTTAAAGATCGAATCAACAGAAGGATAACGAAATTGATAAAAATAAATATTTTGATAAATACGTAAACAATGTAAAATATTTTGAATTCACTTTTTAATTCAAAATGAATTTATACATAAGAAATTAAATATCTTTTATGAATGCATTTTATGCGCTGAAAAAAAAAATGTAATTATTTGACAATATTTTTGGATGAAGTTTGTTCTGTTTTTGACTGCTGTTACCAACTTTGTTCGCAACATCGTTTTGGTCGTTGTATTCTCCAGTCCCTCCCCCTCCCCTCACATACATACATACATACATACATACATACACGTATACAACAATAAATGTTGCTTTTCTTAACTCAAATGCTACTCAGATTTTGGGTAGTTGTCCTAGTTTTGTTTAATTCCAACTCAGTTTATTTTGGTAAATTTTTACTTGCTTTTCATCTGAACAATCAATATCAAAATGATGAATAATGGTTTTCGGGTATGCTGAAAACGAATATCGCATTTAAATTTCCGCAAACGAGTATTTTTTTTTAGATTGCGTAATATCCGGAAAACTATTTGCTTGCGGAAAATTTAAATGCGATATTCGTTTTCAGCATACCCGAAAACCTGTGTAAGTCGTCATTTTAAAGGTGATTATTAAGGTGGAAAGCAAGTAAAAATTTACCGTTATTTTGTATTAAAAATGGAAATTTGAACGATCTCAACGTTTCGTCCGCTGTTTCACGGGTTTTATCAAGAGCGATAAAAACGTAAGTTGGCGCGCATGCGCGTGTAATTAAGAAAATGTTACTTCCTGAGTTGTTCGAGAAAATGATTCGGATAAGCTTAGACTTTAAATATAAAAATAATACAGATAAAAAAAAAGACATCCTTATGTTAATTATATTTTAATTCATCAATTTGACAAGCTGTACCGACCTCATGTAGTTTTTTTAGGACCTATGGAAATTCCACGGAATAAGAAATACTTATTTAATTAACAAGTACGTTTCCGTAAAGTTGATATTTTTCTGAATGGCATAAATAATTGTTTCGATAGAAAAATAAATATCATGTAGCAAATGAGTTTATTAGCATTTCTATGAAAATAGTGTCAATTGTATCTTAAATATTGAACTGACCCAAATGAGACAAATCAAAAAGTACAAATAAATACTCAGAAAGTAATATTGTGCTACATAGTTCAATACAAATAATAAAATCGCATTGTAAGAGACAATGTTTAATTTATTCCTTCAGCCCAACACCTCTTGGCAGACAATGTTTTTTTTCTCAAGAGAGGTGTGATTGGAGATTACGCAACTGTTGACAGAAAAATTTCATGTGCAGGCACCCTTACAGTGGGTATCCATAGTCTGTCAAGACTGAAGGAAGCCATTTGATTTGATGTATGTATGTCTGCTTAAACTTTTGACAGAGGCGATGGATTTTCACGAGATTGGTATTGTTTTGAAGCTCGGCCCTTTGGACGACAAATATCGAAAAATTAGCTAAAAACATTTTGTTTACCCTTAACTTGGCACTTTTCTACAGGGAGAGGTCGCTTTTTTTGCCGATATTTTCGAAAGTCATCTCTTTTCGATTGATTCGCCACTTCCGGTTTGGTGATAGACGCAACAGCAGACACGTCATGTTTTTTTTTTGGGGGGGGGGGTTTCCACATTCTTTTCCTCCTTCGCTGTACGGGTTCGAGCCTGCCTTCCTGCTGCCACTTTTTTATTTATTATTTTTTTTTTAGCTCAACACACATCCAAGCACCCGGGCACCCGGGCTAGAATATAAAAAAACCCCCTTTTATCAAGCATGTTTATTGTTAGTGAGTAAACCTCAATTCAATCAAACATCTCATTTTGGAATTAAGCCGATAATACTAGCATCTTTACTCGTTTAAAGTGTTTTTCTTGAGATTCAATGTGTACCACTAAATTAATTTGCAACTTCAATATGTTCAGCATGTCATAATCTTAAAAAGTATAGTGTTTGTCGGTTGTACACAATTTTGTATAGCCTTTGCGAAAAAAAAAATCTTATTCAACATCTAATCTTTACATTTACCGTTGGTCTTACAGCAATGTTTTAATCTGTTTATAAAATGCTTAAATGTGAATGGCTTCTAAGAAGTTCAATATTTTAATACATGAGGATTTATTAAGAATTTTAAAACCAGTTTAAATGTTTTCAAATCACTTACAAGTTTCAGAGAGTCACAAAATAACTTGTTAGCAAATTACACTACATCATTGCCCAGAAATGAGACAAAATGTCGAAACCAAGAACCTATGGTACAGTAAACTGCCCCTCACCTTTAAAACCATCTTTTAAGAGTGAAATGAGCAACCACTAGCCAAAACAGTCGACTGCCATCTTGGATTGACGAATTCGGCTGAGTCAAAGTAAGGAAACAAAATTTATAATGATAATACAACTTTTAAAACACTTTCAGAAGCTTAAAATTGCGTCGGTCGATAGAAAATTAAATTTTCTTGCGTTTGGTGCAAGTTCTTGTATATTGTTTTCAGTTTCTGCTGTCATTGTTACATTGTCATTTTTTTTTTTTTTTTTTTTTTTTTCAACTATTGATAAAAGATTAAAGCTAACTTGTTTACAAATAAACCAAAATGCATTCTGGATTTAATTTCGTAGCCAAATTATTTATTTATAAATCTGACTTGAAATTTACACTTGTATTTGTTTTTTTATCTCGATAAATATCCAATTAAATAGTCAAAAAATTAACACACGCACGAGAAATAGTCACACTTTCATCAGTAAAAGTGCGTTTCAGGTGAGGAAATTATTAGACTTAAAAAAGCTATTTTTAATAGTTTTTATTTTTCATGAGCTTTTTTTTCTTTTCTTTTTTTCTTTTTTTTTTAATGGTTTTTAAGTTTTTGGGTTTAATGTTTTACAAAAACAAAAAACAAGTTTTTATGGTCTTATGCAAGTCTAATAAAAATAAATGACCGCTGATCCTTGTAGTAACCATTGTTATACATCGGGTCTAATAACAATGTATAAATAATACTAAAATTGGAACTTTTTATGGCTTTATTTAAGTCTTAGGGTCTAATGCCCCCCCCACTCACATATGGCTTTTTATAGTTTTCTGCAAGTTTAATAATTTACACACTTGAAATGCACTTTTATTCATATTAATATAAATTTAATTTAGTAGATAAGTATCTTTAAAAATGTAGTAAAGAGAAGAATATGATATTATTAGCAAATGTGTTGTCGCCACCCAGGGGCAAAGTGTTTGAAAGAATGAAGACGTGGCTACTGCGTAGGTGTCTCATCTCTCTTCCTATGAGGGATTGGAAGAGATGAGAATTATATCGTAGCGGGAATTGTTGTTAGCAATCTTGACAATCATTGAATCCCTTGTCCTTTTTATTTTATTTGTAACCTTTTTTAACTTTAACCATTCGGGATAAAACAAGAAAAAAAAAAAATGCAAGAACAAACTGGGCGGTGATCTTATTTAAAACTAGCTTTATTTTACCCTATAATTAAAAAAATAATTTAAAAAAAGAACAAAAAAACATTCGTTTCAGTGTTTCATTAAAAAAAAAAAAATATCGTATCAACATAGACCGGTACCACACCAAATAATCATGAAGGGTTAAGGAGGCTGGGAAGACTGGATGAGGTGCGAAGAGAACTAGGACCTTAGGTTTGTTACCACCTAAATGACAGTGAAGACCAATGGTATATAAGCGGCAGTTTCAATAACGCAACTTCATTCACAAAGGCTATCGAAAAAGATGGAGAGTACTAGAAATTTGAAGAGACTTGTTATCTAGACTCCAGGAAACACCACCAGTGAGTAATCTGCGATGATGGGAGACCTAGTGAGAGCAAATAATGAACAAAATTCAATGTCGTATTTAGCAAGGCGAAAAACGCACACACTTGTCTGCTAATGTCAGTAATACATAGTTCATATAAATATTACAATTCCACACCCATAAGTATGATTAACCATGCATATAAATTAGTCACATATGTATGTCATGTGTGCCTGGAATTTGAAGGCCACACGCATAAACTGCTCAGATATCATAGAGAATTATGATTAGTGAAAAAAAAGAAAAATGGTTATACTAGATATGATTGCATTTATGTACAGTACGTATCTCCAAAGAGCACCACAGTATTACCTCCTCCCTCTCCCCCATATGTAACACTATGCAATTTTTATATAAGTTAATATTGTTATAACTTTTGAATCATTGAAACCAAACCTAAACAACTCCTAATGTGTTTACAATTATTTTTTTTCCGTGGATGAAAATAATGAAAATGTGAGATTAAAATCGTGTTTACATTATCGACGCCTTAAAACAGCGTTCCTATATAGTCGCCATTTTGAAGGTGCAGACATAGTGTTTTATAAATTCACACTGTAGCTATTCGGTTTCTATTTCTTATATATGATTACTAGGGCTATGACAAACAACAGCATATTCTTCTCATTGTTTTGACTCTCGAGTATATATCCGACACGGTTAGACACAATTAATCAACCGAGAACCACATCACTCTACATAAAAACATATAACATATCAATAGATATATACCTGAGAATGAAAACAAGGAAAAGGATATGCTGTTGCCGTAGCCCTAATGATTACTACTGCTAATATGCTTCTTTCGATTTCATATTTTTGTTGGTATGTATAATGTAATAAGAAAATAAAACAATTTGTTGAATAAATAGAATCAGTAATAATATAGGTAGATGAGTTTTTTTCTAGTTCAGTTTCATTATCTTGTTTGATACTTGTGACACTTCTGATGATCGATGAACAAGAAAACTGAAACTGCAGTAAAATCTCTCAAAAGTTCAGTACATATTACTAGCAGGACCTGTGGAAATTCCACAGCGGTATCTTTCATATAATATATTGCTGCTGGACATTCTGTAGACATTCAGTGTAAATGGAGACCCTGCGATAATATTGTAGCCCTTTTGTTAAAACTGTAACAGTATTTATCTAAATAATCTGAGTAATGAAGTGTCAAATATATCTGGTTATTGCGGCGTAGCCTCCAATATCCTTATAGGAGTCTGTGACATTTCAATTGTATGGACGCCCAACGCAAACGGATATCATACCATCTTTAGACAGAACAGATACTAAACTTGGATCCTGAAACCAAGAAGGTATATTTCAGTCTTACGTACAGCCTAAAAGTGACATCATTTTTATTTTATTTAAATTTTTTTTTTTAGATCGAGTCTGGTGATCGGGAGATCTTATTTATAAAAGGAGGATAGAAGGCAATAACATACCATGAATATTAAATTAGCATCTCTGTATGTTAATTTAATGTTCGTAATGTGATCACCTATCTTCCTTTTGAATAAATAGGATCTCGTGATCGAATAATTTATAATCTGGAAACCGTGACACATGTATGGTAGAAGTACTACTGTATTAATATATAGATTACTAGCATTTCAGCCTGGTGTTGCCAGGGTGTTTGGAGGTATGTTGAGCAAAAAAAAAAAGAAAAAAAAAACGGTTAATTTTTTTTTTTTTTTCACTTTGACCCCTATTATGACCCATTAAAATTTGTTTTGGGCTCAAATCAAGTTATTAAGTTAGATCCATGTCCACGGAGCCTATATCTAAAATTTCAAGTGTTTAGGCCCAAAATTGTCGGAGGAGTTTGGTAGAGTTCTCAAAGGTCTAATTGTTGAACTTTGATCCCGGAACAGCCAAATTTCTGGCCGAAAACCGATCACAAAGATTTTCGCAAATCTCAGTACCCTGTATATCAAATTTCGAGTCTGTAGACTTAAAATTGAGTTATTGTGTAGGGAAATGTACACACACACAGACACGTTCACTTTTATATATATACTTGCATTTCAGCCCGGCGTTGCCCGGGTGTTTGGAGGTGTATGCTGAGCAGAAACAAACAAACAAAAAAAAAAAAACAGTTAATTTTTTTAACTTTGACCCCCTATTATGACCCCTTAAAATTTATTGTTTTGGGCTCGAATCAAGTTAAGTTAGATCTATGTCCAAGGAACCTATATCTAAAATTTCAAGTGTGTAGACCCAAAATTGTCGGAGAAGTTTAGTAGAGTTCTCCAAGGTCAAATCGTTGAATTTTGACCCCTTAACAGCGAAATTTCTGGCCGAAAACCGATCACATCGATTTTCCCAAATCTCAGTACCTTGTATATCAAATTTCGAGTCTTTAGACTTAAAATTGAGTTATTGCGTAGGGAAATGTACACAGACAGATACAGACACACACACGTTCACTTTTATTGGTATGTAGATTAATGCCGTCATGATGATGATCATTGCCATCACCACCACCACCAGGCAATTGGAATATGAGTTTAATGTAAGGTTTGAGAACAGCTGATTCTGACAATTTCTTGTTGACTTTAGTTACCTCCTCCCCTTTGAAAGCGGGGCGGGGAGCAATGCTTGAAGGGATGTTCTGTTGTCAGAACAGATACTAGACTAGGCCCCCTCCCTGGATTATTTAAAGATAATAGAACGGTACATTGATAAAAGTAATAGAATAGTTTCAAATTCAGACTCTCCATTAGCGCTACAGAAAATGTAGAGTATTATCAGATTACATACTTACTTAATATTGTAATATTAATGCTACACATATGCACACATATCGTTTGTTTCATATCATAAAGGAATTCGTTAATCAAACTGAACATTAACATACTAAACTACAAAAAAAAAAAAAAATGCTCCATAAGAAAAATGTTCCGTTACAGCCACTTATACCCTTGATAATCGTTCAAAAATCAAAAATACTGGTAGAAACTCATCTAATAAATGTAACCAATGATGCAAAAATGTTCTATTAGTATTTCGTTTAATTTTCAATTTTTGAACCATTATCGAGTGTCCAAATGACAACAAAACGACCATTTTTCATTCTAACCCAAGACTTGATGCTACTTTTTATTTCAAAGTAAAAAAAATATATTAAGTTTTTTTTGTTTTTTTTTTTTAAACTTCTCGGTAAGTAAAAGAGTTATTATCTGGGTTTTGGTAAAATTTGATGTATGCTTATTTTCAATCCCCCTTTTTTGGTTTTGTTTTTGTTGGCTGTTGTAAAAATTGCCCCCAAATTAAAAACACGAAAGTTCATTTACCCCCTCCCTCCCAAATAGATATAATACAGGGTGTCCCAAATGAAGCTGAATCGATCAAATATAAGATGAAATAACAGACGCAAAAAAAAAAAAAAAAAAAAAAAAAAAATTTCAAAGCATCTACAATAATCCTACCAGTCACGAGTCGTTACAGCACCAAGAAGCGGATATTGTATTTTCGGTTGAAATCAAATTTCAAATCCGTCAGTTTCTTTTGGGCCACCCTGTATATCACGATCTAATTTTCCAGATCTTCAAAGGTAGTCGATAGTTTCTGGTAATCAAGAATAAAATCTTGGTGTGCTCGGTTATGTAGATTTTTAGACAAATAGGTTCTGTTATAGATTATGCATGGGAAACTGGAAGTGTTAACGTTTAAAGATGTTAAAACTAGTGTTGAGACCATTAAAAATCGAAACTTTTAAGGTGTCGGAATATGAAAAATTTTACTCCAATTTCAGTTCCAAAAACATTTTTTTTTTTTTTACTTTGTCTATAATTTCTTTTTATTGCAAGTACTAATGATAAATATTTATTCGTTTTAAATTACTAGTAAAACTAAAATTTATAGATAATAGCGAATTTAAGTAAAAATGGCAGAGGTAAATTTAAGTAAAAATGGTACAAGTGAAAAAAATATAGATGAAAATCTTACACGAGTTTATCTTCTGTTTTCTACAACGCATAAAAGCGAACATATCAAGAAGCTTGTCAAATTAAAAAATAAAACAGAAGTAGAGGGGGACTCTACCCCCCACTCCCAGCCGGAAATTCTACATTTTTAGATTGGTCGATTTTAGAATTTGTAATTTAGAATAACGTTAGTTTTCAAAAATGATCTGACCAGTGTACTACGCGAGAAAGGTGGTGGTGGCTTAATCCACATCAGTGACTGCAATCCTAAAAAGTAAAGTTTCTTTCCTTCTGAATTCACTTGTAATTCTGAACTCTTACTGTTACAGAGATAAGCGTTTTGATAGTGTTATGATTTGCAATTCTCATTTGTGTAACGTATAGTAATGCAATGGCGGTTTACTGGAGTTAAAAATAGTGCAACTATGTAATATAACAAGTGCATCTGTAATTTGGAGCTGCACACAGTAACTTTTTTTTTTTTTTTTTTTTTTCCATCTTTTAATGGTAAATTCAATTTTCTTGCTTAAACTAAATTGGAATTTTACGTTTGTAACCTTGAAACGATTCGGATAAACAATAAAAAGCAAACAAGTTTAATAGCAACCCTCTTTCTTTCTCTGCTTCAGTGTCCATGTTAACTTGAATCATTTTCAACCAATGAAAATGGTTTTAAACTCTTAAAGTAGCAAGTCTGTGTCAATTGAATCGAGCCTATATGACATGCTAAACTGAAATCGGAGTTCTTCCGGGTGACACCTGCACAGTAACAACAATCCCCATCCTAGAAACTTCGAATGTTGCATGCTGAAATTCTATTAAGCTTGCTGATATATCTTCAGTGAACCCCATCACCCAGAAGTTAAACTCGCATGCACACAATTGAACACTGAAACAAACTTTCTTACGCTGTTTTCTATTTCTTATTAATGAACTTTAAAACTTCTCAATAAACTTTTGGTTTTTCAAAGTATATTTTACATCTCTGTAAAATTATTGATATATAAATTTCTTCTTGCTTCCATTCACAAAATCCTGTCAAGTCAACGCTTGATAACAAGTGACCCATTCATAACATTCATCTTTTTCATTTGCCAATTTGGTGACATTTATATTAATTGTTAGCATTGTTCTTGATAATTTTCAAAGATGTTATTGTCAAAATGTGCCACATGAAATCTGGTAGTGCCACAACTTTATTCCACACATGTCCAATATGGCGCGATTTTGACTCGGCACATGCCCAATATGGCGCGATTTTTGACGCCGCACATGGGGAATATGGCGAGACTTTGACGCCGCACATGTGGGGAATATGGCGAGACTTTGACGCCGCACATGTGGGGAATGTGGCGAGACTGACGCCGCACATGTGGGGAATGTGGCGAGACTTTGACGCCGCACATGTGGGGAATGTGGCGAGACTTTGACGCCGCACATGTGGGGAATGTGGCGAGACTTTGACGCCGCACATGTGGGGAATGTGGCGAGACTTTGACGCCGCACATGTGGGGAATGTGGCGAGACTTTGACGCCGCACATGTGGGGAATGTGGCGAGACTTTGACGCCGCACATGTGGGGAATGTGGCCAGACTTTGACTCCTGATAACAACTATCTCTCAATTAAACAATTTTTCTATTCTTTTTGCCTCTTTTTATCCTTTTCAAAAGGTTTTTAAATAAATCATTAAAACTGTTATTTCACTTGTGCCGCCATTGAGACTTGTATGTTCTCCATTACTTTCAAGTATGCACGTTCGATTTTAAGTTTATTCAAATGAAAAAATCCAGATGTCACTTTACAAATATTACTTCTCTTGGCTGATTTGTTTTGAATAGAAATTTTAATCGTTTTTTAATTTTCGTTCGTCATTAAAGAATTTGTTTGTTGAAATGAAGGATTGCTTTCATTCATGGATAAAAATTGCTTTTAATATCATCTGGTGGTGTGGAGAAATAAAACCATAGAAATAAAGATGAAAACGTTTATTTTTTTTCATCATTGCAAAGTACAAATAATTTAATTTTTTTAGAGTGACACTAGTGTTGTGATGAAAACCTTAAAATCTTTTCTTAGTTTATATTCAGATGCATCCTCTAGAATGGGCAGAGAAAACTTCAGGTATGCATTAAATTTTTTAGACGATTATTCCGGTTTAATAATGGTCTATTTCTTAAAGAACAAATTAGATACCTTGCTAGCAATTAAAAAAAATATTTAGACATGCCCCCCTACAGTGCAGTAAAGTGTATTCGCTCTGACAGTGGTATAGAATTCACTAATAAAGTCTTTGAACTTTTATTAATTAACCATCGTATCAAACATGAAAAATCGACTCCTAATTCACCTCACCAAAACAGAACTGCTGAAAGATCACGGCGGACACTTTTTGAAATGGCAAGATGTCTACTCATTGAATCAAAACTCTCTCAAAACCTCTGGACGTATGCACTTATGACTGCTGCAAATATACACAACCAGTCCTAGAACCCCATATGAAGATTGCTGAGGTATTTGATTTAAGTAGAATGTATGTATTTGGTTCAACTTGCTTTGCATTTATAGATAAGAAAAACAAATTAAATATCAAAACTGGTCGAGATATATTCCTTGGGCATGATAAAAACAGGCCAGTCTACTTAGTATTTTTTCCAGAAAAAAATAAAATAAAAAGAACCGATGTGTAAAATTCACAGACACGTTTAATTTCAAAGACGTAAATCCATCGTATGAAGAGGATGAATTAATATTTCCTCAAATTAATAAAACAAAAGAAGACGATGAAGTCGGTGTTGATGAGGACAAGAGTATTAATAATGGAAGCGATGATGCTGATGTTATAGTCGAAAATTCATCAGAACGTTACCCCAAAAGAACTGGAAAACAACCTGAATTTTTGGTGGTCAACAATTTAGATTATCAAGTCGACTATTGCTATTCCATGGATAATATGCCAAATATCTTTTAATGAAGCAATCAATTCAGAACATTGTCAGCAATGGAAAGTGAAATAGATGCTTAAATAGGAAATAATACATATTCGGTAATGCCTCTCCCAAAGGGTAAACATGTCATTTCTACAAGATGAGTATTTATTTACAAAAAAATAGTGTCGGACGTTAAACAATACAAGGCTAAATTTGTTGCTAAAGGATACTCTCAGATCTACGGTACAGAATATACTAGGTTTTCACTGACTACAAACCTAATGACAATCAGAATTTTAATTGCAGATCACATCTCAATATAACCTTAACATCAAATGGGCATAAAAAAATATGCTTATTTAAATGTCCCAATAGACTGAAATTTATATTACTCATTCCAGAGCGATTCATAATGAAAAATAAATGTTGCATGTGGAGGCTTAACAAATCGCTGTACGGTCTGAGGCAGAGCGGTCAATACTGGAATACAGCATTCCATGATTATACGATTGAACAACAATTCAAACGATGGCCAGTGGACCATGTTTGTATACCTAAAACAAAGACAATAATCTACTGATTTTAGTTTTATGGGTGAATGATATTTTAAACGCATTAAATTGTGAAATAATGTTAACAGATGTTTAGAACAGATTAAATAAAAAATTCAAAATGACCGATCTTGGCAAGATATCATGGTTTCTGAGCATGCAATTTCCTCATGAGAAAGGAATTATTAAAATGAATCAATGGAGGTACATTGATGAAATCCTATTAAAGTTTGGAATACAAGAAATGCTTACACCAATCGAAAATGATATTCATGAAAATATATACACAGAATCTGAAATAATTGCCGAAAGATAATAGGAAGCCTTATATACCTAATAACTGCTACGAGATCTGACATGTTGCGCAATAACAAAACTATCACAACAATTATCAAAGCCAACAATGACGGATTTAAACAAGTCCTTCGTTATTTAAGAGGAACTAAGAAAACAGCATTTAGTATTTAGAAAATCAGCAAGTCCCCTAAAATTATAAGGGTTTTCAGATTCAGACTGGGGAAACGATGAAGATCGAAAAAGTATATTTGGATATTGTTTCAGACTATAAAAAAATGGGCCTATTATTTCATCTATAAATATAAAAGCGAAAATGTATGTATGTGTGTTCGCTTTTTCTGTATATCTACAAAAGGCTTTTTTCAGAGAAGCAGTCGGTCAGTTCACAACTTTTTAAAACTTTTTATATCACATATAAATCGTAATATCTCACAGTTAACAACGAAGCTCGCCTGTCTATTTAATTTGCTCGATTTCGGGAAGATAAATATGCAGCATTTGTCGCTCGCCGCATGTGGGTTAGTCTTTTTCCTATAACATCTTGGGAAAATAAAAATCCCGCAGTCAAACTTGACCTCATTAACTCATTAAAACGGGCACCTGCCAAATCCAAGTAATTAAATAAATTCAAACAGGTTTCCGTTAGCATCTCGCGGTGGGGCAATGGTTAACGTCACGCGTTTTTTTTTTTTTTTTTCACACACTTTAATTTACAACTTTGCCTCAACGGTTCGGGTTCGATCCTCATACTTACCTACCAAAACATTTTTTTTAACCCCCCCCCACCACCGGAGTTTCCACACACCTCCAAACACTCGGGCAACGCCGGGTACCCCTCGCTAGTGGAAATATAAAAAGCAACAGATTGTATCTCTACGTGTGAGGCGGAATCCATTGCGCTCACACATACTGCACAAGAAGCACTATACCTAGAACCAGAATTAACTAAAACTCCCATAGTAATTATGATAATCAAGCCAGCATGTTCTTAGTGCAGAACACAGTAATTCACCAAAACCTAAGCATATAGATATAAAATCATTCAAGAAATGAAGTAAAATATAAATCTATTATTGTAACTTACATAGCATCAGAACAAAATATTGCCAATATATTTACAAAACCCACAACAAAACTAAAGTTAAAGCATTTTGTCTCAAAACTTGTCAGAATTTGACTTTAAATAACTTTTCACAAGCCCATATATATATACATAAATTGTCCTGAGCCAGATGTTAAACTGCATCCATTTTGCTTGTATTAACATTTTTAACATACTAATCCGTAACAAGTGTTTAAACGTTTACCAAAATAAAAAATAAAGTGTGTGTATATCTATAATATAGAGCTGTGTGTGTGTCTGGTCAGGAATAGGCTCCTATATGGTCGACTATTTTAAAAAACTAATTACATATAATGATAGATGTATCGAGACACGGGAATGGGTATATTTGATCCTGCAGAATGCTGGTTCATTAAAATTGTGGGGTCTGCGTTCGTGCCTGGTCCACAAAGTATGGAAATAAAAAGTTTAAAAATTTTAGAAAAAAAAACGTTTACAAGTGTTTTTGATACAGATGTACATAAGAATACTTTGATAAGTATGTTTTAACTTGAATAGGGATGGTATAATAAAATTGTGGGGTCTGCGCCTGGCCTCCATAGAATGGAAATGGGCACAAACTTTAATAAAGGCTTATATCTATCTGCGTAAGTATACTTTGATAATTATGTTTCAGTTTGAAGAAATATGGTATAATAAAATTATGGAGTGTTCGTTTGCGCCTAACCTCCATAGAATGGAAATGTCACAAAGTTTAATAAGTTTTTTTTTTAATATAGATCCACAGAATAATGTGATAAGTGTTTCAGTGTGAACAGGTATGGTATAATAAATTATGGGGTTTATCTATTTTATTTTTACTTTCATCATATTTTGCTTTGGTTTTGATACCCCCGAATTTGAAGCTATCTCTTTACAACCCTTCCTTTTCATAACCTATCATACTTTCATAAATCAGAGTCCATTTTCTGTAGACTGTTTTTGAACGCAGTCAACGATGGGTACTTTTGCTAGTATGTATATATATATATATATATATATATATATATATATGATCACTTTTTGAAAAAACAATTTTCATTTTATTTTTACAAATACTTTTTACATGCTTATTTTAAAGCATGCATAAATTAAAATTGACCTTTTTTTTTTTTTTACTTATTTGTGCAGAATACTCTAAAAATTTACCGAAAATTTCCTATTTTCCCCTTTCAGTTTGTTTTAATTTTACTTAAAAAAAAGTAAATAAATAGAAACTGAAATAAATTCTTTTTTATGGATACATATTATAAATATGTGTGCTTGTATTTTAAAACGGGAATGCATAATTCAAATTAAAAAAGGCTTTAGTTTCCCATGCTCACCTTTTCAAGTTGTTAAAAAAAGTCAATTTCTTTTATTTCTCCTTTTTTACACACTTTTCTTTGACATTTGAAGAAAATTAAAAAATGGCTTCCTTTTTTACATACTGAAATTGTAAAATGTAAATGACTTCTGTTCTTATTTTACATGCTGTAACTATTATTTTAAACATGGACCGAAAGGATTTTTCCATTATATAAAAAATAGCTGCCCACCGAGAATTCTTCATCTCCAGAACTTGTATAGAATAACTACACATCGTAAGCACTTCTGAAATTAAACATGGCTTCCAATTCAATATCTAGTATCTAAAAAAAGAAACTACAGTGTTGAGCTTTATGAACATTTTACTATAGTTTGTGACAATGTAATAATATTTAGATAAAAATAAGGTAAAAATTGGAACTTTCCACATGTTTAGAATTGAGTAGTGCAGAATTTTTCATTAGAAATTAAGACCTACAGTTGCGTCCTAGACAGGAAGTCGCTATAATGATGTGGCGAATGAACAGATTTTTCTTTTTCACAATATTGGTAGAGTGGTTGGGTTTTGGAAAAGCTCCTCCCATTCCCTACGGGTGATGTGTTGGAAGCATTATGAGTATACATGCATATTAATTAATGATAAACAAAAGCCGCAAAGAGATTGTTCAAATCCCATATGAATTTGTTCTTTTGAATAACGTTTGAGAACTGTTAGTAAAAGATATCTATAATGGGAGAAGAGATTAATTATTACCGTATGTCGTTCACCAGTGCAACTGTAGCTGTCTGTCTGGTTGGATAACCGTTGGGATCAAAGAACATGTACACCATACTTAAATTATCTCACTTGTATTGCGATATAAGAATTCTATTTCTTGGGTGGAAGTTTTTTTTTTTTTTTTAAGTGATCTCTTGCTTGGTGTTGTAATTATTAATTGGAAAAACAAAGATGGCTAATAAGCGGGCGTGTATCGATAACTGGATTTGTGACAACAACAATAGCTCTGACTATGTGCATAATCCGAATCCAAATTCAAGAATTTGGAAATTATTTAACATCATTCCTCCTTAACACTTTTCCTTTTAAAATGATAATTGATTTACCCCCACCCCCATTGTAAACTTCTCGAGAAACCTCGTTTATACTAAAAAGATGCAGTAAGCAAGCTAGGAAAACAAAATCACGTTAACAGTCCATTTGATGGATTTTTTTTTCTAAAGATATCTCTAGCAATATTAAATGTGTAAAAAAATAAATAAATAAAATAAATTAAATAAAAGCAAAGTTAGAGTAAGCAAAACTTCCATTAGAAATCAAGCTAGGACTATGTGTTAGGATGTTGCATGGCAAACAGGAACTTTATTATAACCTGTATTGGATAAACTGATAAAATCTTTCTCTTTTCTGTGGGCTGCAAGACAGCGATCATACTTTGTAGAGTTGTTTCCATTCCTCTATGGTGGGGATAATTTTGAAGGAGGGGGTTATAAAGTGTGTATACTGGAGAAGAACAATATAAATCCCATAAACATTGTTAAAAATTGATTTTGTGCGAATTTCCCTAATTCTAATCTTAACTTGTGGAGCTTTCTGATTTCTTTCTATTCCATTTTTAACATTATGTTTACATGCATATCTAATCTTCCAAAAGCAGTACATGTCTCTCTACAGAGATTTTCAGAAAAATATAGATATAAAATAAAATTTGGGTATTCTGCAGTATAGACAACAAAACAATAAAGTAGTAAAAAACAACAACAAATATACAAGAAATAAATATTACCAATAGCAACGCAAGTTACTCTTCTACCTACCTAAATAATTTTTTTTTTGTTTTAACATTTTAAAGCGTTTTACTTTGAAATACAAGTAGTGTTGGGTTAGAAGAAATTTTAATTTTAGATTTTTTTTTAGTAATTATCGGAGCTCTCCAGATGACCGCCTCATGTCGGCCATTTTAGAGCTCTGAACAATATGTCTGAATCTGTTAAGACTGCCAGCTGCAGCGATTGATTTCACGATCTTTTTCGGTACGTTTCGCACAAGACTTCCTTTCACTGATGAAACTTCCTGAACATGTCAGTTTAATTTCTAGTGCAAAATTCCTTTTTTACTTAATCTAGTTACAAAACGAAATTTGCCTATCCTACGTTATTCTGATATGCACATTCAAATATTGTTACACATCCAGAGATCGCGAAAAGAGGTTTTGTTTGTAGGTTGATCTGTCGCGTTTAAAATTGAAATATCGTTTTCATCAATGTGTAAATCAAAAGAACACGTCTTAAGAATTTTCTTTTTTCTGCTAAATTCTTATTTTCAATTTGAGTCCGATCCATTTCCAAGTTTTTAATTAAAAGTTGGGAATAATTTAAAACCAGCTGCTGGAAGAACTCTTGCGTCATTTCCGAGGAAAACGGTTTTATTTGAAAGTGATTGGACACTTAATCTGCTGAAATTTTATGGCTTGGAGAAAAAAAAAAAAAAAAAAAAAAAAGAAAAAAAAGTCAATATGGCGTAAGGAGAGGTGGGGAGAAAAGAATAGATAACGAAACTAATTGGCACTTTTTAATTAATTTTTTTTTCTTCAATATTTTTGAATTCTCATTCCTCAACAATAAACAAATTTATAAAAAATTGTTAATACAATCTATCATTTTATAGCCTGTTTAGAAAATATCTATTATCATAAAGTTGATTTTATTTTTTTACTTGGGTCACCACATCAAGGCCCAAAGGCCAGTCGAGAATAAAGGGCAGTGAATGAAAGGTGGTCATGTAATAATCGTTAATGGTGTAAATTAAGTAGAATTTGATTATTTATGATGACGGCTCAACAAGAACTTGTTTACATTGGATTTCGAGGCTATCATGTTGTATTCAACCGGGAAGCAGGTCAGTGGAACAATGTTCCACATGCGGGCAGTTCTGGGAAAGAAGCTTAGAACATGGGATCTGCATTTAGATTTAGGCACAGTTAGAGAGTGGGTGAAATCGTATATAGTGGCTGTAGCTCGTCAAGTGTTTTTTTTTTGTGTGTGTGTGTGAAAGTTTGGCAAGGGGAACTATAGATTGCAGCTTATTTAAGTCAACGTTTGTTTTCTTGAGGCTTTAAGAACGTTTTTTTTTTTGGGGGGGGGGTCTCTTTTTTCCCCCCTTGTAATTAATTTTAGTTTATTTTAATCATGCAAAATATATGCTACATTGTGCCAGTTTCGAGATTATGCCTCAGGAGAGTGTCACTTAGAAATGAATTTTAATTTGTACGTTATCCGTTACAATATAGGTATTTGTGCAAGGAATTTAAAAGTTCAATCCTCAATACAGGCGATACTAGATACGAGATTTCTACCCCGTTACGGCTGATGAAACATGGAAGCCTTCTACTCATGTGGATGAAAGGGTTCCATTCGAAATTATATACAGATTCCAGAGTTCAACAAACAAGATACACATGAAGATCTGAGGTTACACCGGCCAAAACGTTGTAAGACTAACACTGACGATGTGCAAAGTAGTCTGAATAATCAAAATAAAACAAAAATGATTTTATTTTTTATTTTTATTTTTGTAAAATAGTCATGTTCATGTCGGATAAAACCAAGTTGATTAACAAAAAGACACGGATGAAAGGGAATACCAATTATGAGTAATTTATGCAGGTCCAGCTAGTTTAAAATTTAATGGGAAGAGAATAATAAACGAACTTTCGAAAAGCGTTTTGTGATTCACACTGATTTAAAAAAGAAAACAAAAATTAATAATTCTAAATAACGCAGGGATTTTTAATATTAAAAAGTCAAAGAATCCGAGGCCATTTTCATCGCAAAATGGAATATTTGACATTTTTGTCATACTTGTAAATAATGGCTGGCAATTATCCGATTCTTTGGCTCCCTTAGTTTTCTAATAATGATGAATTGCTCTTTGTTTGGACTTGTTTGCGTATTTTGTCAAGCAGAATAAAGTTATTAGTTTCATTTTTCTATTTCTGCAGTATTTTATTATTAGAATTTGCCAATTCTGATGTCTATAGAATCTCGACACATTCACAGCTCACTTAGTCACTAAAACTGACGCCCTCTCAGTCTATTATTGTCTTTTTTTTTTTTTTTTTTTTTGTCATAATAGAATTTTACCAAAGAAAGGGTATTTAGTTCTCTCCCACCGCAAGAATTCTGACACCAAGGTCAGAAAGTGGCATTAAAAAGTGCCTAAGCAGCCCTGTCGACATTCCCCAGTAGTTGCCCTTTCTCAAAGAGAAGGCAAAGCCTGGGAGAGTAGACATCTTGGAACTGCGCAGAATCAGCATTAAACCGTAATCAATATGGACCAGTTCATTACAGGAATAGTCTGATTTCTGTTGATTTTTTTTTGGGGGGGGGGGCTGAGGATAGAAATATGAACAAAAGAAAATATTTAGTATTCATTTTTGTGAAGGAAAGGTAAAAGAGGCTTATTTTTGTGCTGCTATATCATGGCACATCCTGGGTTGAATACATGGTGATTTAGTATCTGTCTATCTGAAGCCGAAACTATGCTATTCCTATATTTTAATGTTCAGTTTACTATACTATTTCAATGTTTAATTCAGAGTGGACAATGTACTGTCTGTTCTGTTGTAATGCTATCATTCTCCCAGGCATTACCTTTTTAGAGAGGCTAGTGTTGTACATGTTCGTTCATCATATATACTAACAAAAATATGTGGCTGTGGGGCCATTTTATTAATGGTAAGAATAATTGATTTGCAAAAGTAAATAAGTACATAAAAAATAAAATAAAATAAAAAATAAGTTTAAACGCTGAAATTTAAAGTGACATTAATACCTTAAAGAAAAAATGTTTACACGGCAGAGGAACACACGGAGCAAATTTGCATTCCTCTTTCCTCACTCGTGTGCTATTTTGAGATTTGATATCAGTTCTATGAAATGAGGTGAGTTAATAGCGCCAACATAACCATGCCTGAGGTGCATATTGGAAGTGAAGCTGTCCGTTACTATGGAAATTTGATTCTGTATCTATCTATCTTATCTTTTGTTATAAAGCTCTTTTTGAAAGATATTTATCTTTTTCGGATGTACAATATATGCAGTCTTGATTAGTCCTGTTTCAGAATTTGATTTTTTTTTTTTGTTTTTCACGCACGCACGCACACACGTACGTCCAAGGATGGAGTACTGTTGCCACATCTGGGCAGGAGCTGTTAGAAGCAGCTTATCCTGCCTGGACAGAGTTCAAAATAGACTTCATAGCTTAGTGGGGGATGCCCTTTTCTCTTCCCTACAACTTCTCTCCCACAGAAGAGACGTTGCGAGCCTGTCTTTGTTTTATCATTATTTCCATGGCAAGTGCTCGTCAGAGCTCCAATCTCTGGTCCCCCCTCGCCAATCTTTCACAAAAAACACCAGTCTAGCTGAAACCACTGTCAATAATTTCTCCCACTCTTTATCTGTGCCTAAATCAAAACGTAGATTCCATGAACAAAGCTTCTTTCATATAGCTGCATGCCTGTGGAACTCTTTTCCATTTGCCTGCTTCCCAGCTGACTACAACTTGGTTGTCTTAAAGTCCAACATAAACAAATTCTTGATGAACTGCCTCCTTTAAGTAATCCAATTTACCAAATTCTCATTACTAACGATTACACGATTACAATATTATCCCATTAACTACTGTACACTCCATAACCTTCGAGTAGCCTCTGTGCCTTGATAACTGGTGACTCCTATGTAAAAAAAACAAAAAAAAAACATAAATAAATAAATAAAAAAATAAAAACTTTTTTTTTTTTAAGAAAAAGAAATCCAGCAAAGTGCCCGAAAATAAGGTTTTGTTTACAGAAAGTTTAGATAAGTCATCGGTGCCGTCGGTTTCAAAATCGATAATTAGGGACCGTTTTAGATACCCATATCAAGCTCGAAAACGGTCTCTAATTATACGACGGTACCAATGACTTATATAAGCTTTCTGTAAACAAAACATAAGTTGAGTTTTTTTTGTTTTTTTTTCTCATCCTGACATTGATATTAAAAGCTTACTTATTCTATTTAGCAGTTATTAAAACAATCTTAATATACTCAGTTAAGGATATTTGAGCGACTACATGGTTTAACTGATTTTCCTTAAAAAAAAAAACCGGAAATTAATTAATTACTTACTCACTTTTTATGGTTTCATTTCACTTACGCTGAATTCTATTTATGCATAGTTTCTACATTCTGCATAATTGTGTAGAATGTAAGATGAAAACGTTCATGGAAAGGTCACTTTATGTATATACAGTGACCTTGTGTGTGTGTCTTCTAAACTCCTCTCTAAATATTTGCTCTACAGAGTTGAAATTTGAGAAATATATATATATTAGTATTTGAACCTGTAGCACAATTTTTTAATTTGATTTTCAACCAGCAAAAATCTGTGCTAAGGGGGGTCAAAATCGAAAACAAAACAGTTGACGTTGGTAAAATCAAATAAAACATTATTCCTGCTGTTACTTTTGCGCATGGGCAAAATTAACTTTTCATATTCATTTTTTTTTTTTTTTTTGATTTAATTTTTTTATTACATTTTCACCCCAAACAAGGCACATTGCCACTTTGATGTAGGGGGCTACTATCAGGGACATAACCTACAGGGGTACTATGTGGGGAGTTGGGCAGCAAGATGTCGGTTCACGTTACACTTTAACTTCTGCATGTCAGTACAATTGGGGAAGCAGGAACCCGGAAAGGAATTCCAAAGTCTAGCGGTTCTGGGGAAGAAACTACTGGAGTAGAAGGCTCTCTTACATCTAGGGATCTCAACAGCTAATAGTTCAAATGGTAACAACACTGGGGAGATAAATAACGACTAAGGCTATGCCACTAAATGTTCTGGTTTTTGATTCTAGTGGTTGGTACACAAGACATTTTCTTTTATAACTTTTGAAATCATTGCTATATATTGGATAATAGTCTATAGAGAGTTGGCTGTATAAGAATCTGCATGAATTAAAATATAATATTTTATGACAAAAACAATGCCGGGATGGGGTGGGGTCTACTCTACTTATTTTATTTATTTATATATATATATATATATATATATATATATATATATATATATACTAGCGAGATCTGTGGAAATTCCACAGGGAACTTATTCATATGTAATATATTGATGTTGGCATTCTGTAGATGTTCAGTGTAAATGGAGACGCTTTGATATTATGGTAGCTTTTTTTGTTAAAACTGTAAAAGTATTTATCTAAGCTAGCACGAACGCCCGGCAAAACCCGGTCGTAAAGTATATTTTAATTCTTGCAGATTTCGTATATATTATAGTTAATGTTCTATTGATTTTTATATATTATAAAGTTGCGATTTCAAAAATAAAAAAAATCTATCCCTATTACTTGATTGTATTAGCTTGAATCGAAACCGAAATAAAAACTTATGAAGAATTCTTGATAAAATTATTTATAAAAAAAAAAGATTACTGGAGGGCCATCAGTTATAACCGAAACTTATGAAGAATTCTTGGTAAAATTATTTGACAAGAAATGTAAGCATGGTACAGAAAATAACACCCACTATCATATTAATCTATAATATAAATCTCATCTGTCTGTTTAAATGTATTTATGTATGTCTGCCTGCCTAAAACTTTCAGCAGAGGCGACGGATTGTCACGAGATCAAGTATCGTTTTAAAGCTGGAGCCTTTCGACAACACATAGCGAAAAATTGGCTAAAAACATTAATTCCTTCACTCTCAACTGGGTACTTTTCTACAAGGCGGGGGTTGTTTTTAAAAAAATTTTTTTTTTTTTTTTTTAGAATAGGCATTACTGATCAGTTTAAAGTGTTTACACATATTCGAATTAGTTTAACAGGCATCAAGTTAAATTTGGTCGAAATATGAATGGAATTAACACATCAAGTGGCACACATTGATGAGGGTTGTCCTCAATCGACAAAAGTACCTATTTACAATGCCTACCCACGGGACAGTTAAACACTAGGGTCGTTTTTTAATGTGGAGAAAAGGTACAAAAATAAAAAATTGTCTCAGTCGTAAAGGACTGTTCCTTCACCGAAAGAGAACAAGAAATGGAAATGCAGCATCTGAAGAACAGATACTACACTTTGATCTTGGCCAATTGCGTTTCAATCTACAAACATTTTTTGTTATATTTTGTCCAGCGGTAAAAGCTGTTGGTGACACCATCTAGCTATCATAACTTGACTTGAGGCAACATTCATCCAACATGGGTAAGTCAACTCTTTCCATCGCACAGCAGCCAAGATAATTATGGGCACCCAGTCCCAAGGCTAGTAGCAAACATCGTAGACTGGGGTTAGGTTAAACATTGGCTTTGATAGTGTGCGATCATGTCTTCAGCTGACCTCTTGGCTGCCTTTGTGAATCTTGAAATGGTTCTGAAGCTATTGTTTTGTGGATGGTTGTAGTATGCAGTGTAGCCAAACCAACAAAGTCTCCTCTTTTAGAAGAGCTTGGTTAAAAGGAATGATCTTGCATGGCGTTTGATTTGGCTGTTGGAGACAAAATGGTTCCATCAGACCTGCATTATTCAGTGAAGGCAGTATCGGTCTAACACAACCAACAGTGAGCATTTATTAGTGGCGTCTGGTGAGGACAGGTTATCCGATGTGCTATCAAACTTGCATTAAAAAAAGAAAATGTAAACGTTTGTTTTTATGTAGTATTTCAAGGTGTTATAATCGACATTATAGCATTCTGTTGGTAATCCTTATCTAAACACGTGTCTGTAAACCTTGAAAGTAGGAGGGTACCGGATTAGCCGTCAACAAGTGGATTACCTGCTTTCAACTCTATCAAGTGATTTACAGCTGGTTTCTCAAAACAATTCTTTCATTGCACTTAACGACTTGTTGCTATATTTTAGGTAAGATTCGCAGCTGAGATAGTTCAAAGCTTTGAACCCTTGTAGATGATACCCTTGTAGATCCTGCAACCTCTTTTCCACAGAAAAAACGTTGCGAGCCTGTCTTTGCTCTATCATTATTTTCTTGGCAAGTGCTCGTCTTAGCTCCAATCTATGATCTCCGCTTGCCTGACTTCCAAAAACACTAAACTAGCTATAACCACTCTATCTGTGCCTAAATCTAAATGCAAAATCCATGAACAAAGCTTCTTTCCTAGAACTGCTTGCTTGTGGAACACTATTCTGCTGGCTTGCTTCTCGGCGGATTACAATATCATAGCCTTCAAGTCTAATGTAAACAAGTTCTTGTTGAATTGTCGCCTTAAATAATCAAATTGTACCCAACCTACACCATTGACGATTACTACATGACCACCTTATATTCATTAACCCTTATTTTCGAGTGGCTTTTGGGTCTTAATAAGTAGTGACTCCCGTGTGGGTCGGGGGAAAAAAAGTTACTCCTAGTGATATATTTAGAACTACAAGTTGAACACTGCATACATGTCAGATCATATGTGTTATTGATACACATAATAGGAAAAACACGGATTCTGTTCATACAATACCTTTTTCAGTAAAACATTGTAGAAAAATATATATATATATAGCAAATAAAAGGAAACCTCTTTGCATGCTGTCTAGAAAATAATAGAATAAAAAGCACTGTATATGAAAGTATTATTGGTTTGATTTGTTTAAAATTTTATCACTTTTGGACATATTTTATTTCATGAGATTTAATTTTCTAAATTGATGCAAGTGTAATTTTGCTTTTTTTTTTTTTTTTTTTTTTTTTTTTTTTAAATTTTTTTTTAATTCTAACGTTTTTGAAATTAAAATAATCTCATACTACTGCATGCTTTTTGTTTTTCAAAGAAAACCATTTGATAGATGTGTACGACACCCCCATCACATATATAAAAAAATAATTCAGGAGTACTATCAGTTCATCCCCAGAAATAAATTCAGTAATAGAAATTCAGTTTCCTATGTAAAATCAACTCCCAACTTATTGGTTGCAAAAACTGGAAAATGCATAATAACCATGTACGAAAGAAAGTTGTAGAGGGTTGGAAGTGCTGTACAAGCCTATACATGCTCAAAACAGTTGTCCAAGACCCCCTGAATGTGCTTGTGGTGAGTTCGTCTTTTGACAGGAGTCTAGATGGAGTTCATATGCGCACACCAGATATCCCAGTCCTGCATGATTGCTTCCAGGCACCACCTCTCAACAATCACATCCCTTGCAATGCCCTCTGGGTATGTGACCATTCTCCTTCTGGAGTAGGTAGTTCTACAGAAGTAGAGAAGAAATAACTTCATTTACTGCTCTTAAAAAATGGCCTGCAAATTGAACACATCTTGCTTTGACAATAGATGATACAAATTGAAGTTTTGCATGGATTTGTTTGGTTGGATGGGTCTTCTTTGAGACTTTACGACCGCATGAGAAGACGGGTATATGTATCATTCAGGCGTGTTTTCAACGTTTTCGAAGGTGGGTTACTGGACTGGGGAAACTCTTTTCTATGGAATTGTGATGTGAAAAGAGCAAGCGGCCTTTCACCTGTTGAGTCAAAACTATCGAAAATACTGCTTGTATTTATAATTGTGAATGCTTCGATATGGTGTAAAGAAAAAAAATCACCACTCGGGAGATTAACTTTTTCCATTTATGGGGTTGTATGTAAAGATTGGTTCGCTCCACAACCTTTGTTGTTGAAGTTGTTTTCCAACTTTAAATTTCTACTGATCTTTTAATAAAAAAATACTATTAACAATTGACTTTTGAAATTTTTCTACATTTAAACTTTTAATATTGATGCATTGTTTAGGAATAATAAATGTAGTTTTAGATATTTTGGAAAGAGATTGAAAAGACAGTCAGATATTCGGTTAAACTAATTCATGAACGGCAAATACGGGGTTCTTTCTCACTCCCTTTATATTGCAAATAAACTCAAGTGGTTTGCTATAATCAGAAAAATATAACTAATTGAATTTTATAAAAAATATAACTAAATTTGAATTTTCTTCACCGTTTTATCCTTTGTAAGTAGTCAGGTTTCAGTGCAACGCTTACCCTCCCCCTCACACACACATGGATGAACTTTTTTTGTAACTAATTTTAGTTACCTTTAATCTGATGAGTTAAGGTTTGTAACTATCTTGTGTAGTTTCTGACTTTTAGTCGGACACATGGATAAACATACAACTTTTCTTTATGCAGAGTATCCCAGAATTAACCATCTATTTTAAAAGTATTAAAATCGATTAGATTTTGGACACTCTGTATAATACATCTTTTTGACAATCACGTATCCAATATAGTTTATATTGCTTACTTTTTTTTTTTTTCCAGGTATGTGTAAACCAATTTTTAAAACCCTTCTACTCTGACCCCCCCACCTCCACATTAACAACTGATTTCAGTTCGGTTGATTCTCGGTTATCATAGCACTTTCTTTCTTCAACTCTTTTAAGTCCCCTTCCCTCTCATAAATCAATTGCACTCTTTTCCTCTTTTGTCTCACCATTTCATTGCTTTGTGTGCAGCAATTTCAGACAATTTCAAGGTTTGTGTGCGTGGGCGTGCACCTACAGACTTTAACTGCCTGTCTTTGCATTCAAACGATTCTTCAGCTTGTTTCAACGATGGAACAACCAGCTTCCTTATTTGCAGTTCTCAACTGCGTTACTTTAATGCAGTTTTGAATTTTTGAGATGAGGTATAAATGTTTGTATTGTTTTGATTGTTCAGACACTTATTTTCATTTTGATTTTATTGGCACAATGCTTCGGTCGTTGAAACCTACGACCTTCATCGAGTGTAAACTGTTTTTTTTTCTTCTCCCAACTAAGGAAAAGGGGTTAGCGCTGTATTGTAAGAAATCGGACTGTGGGTTTGGGTGGGTGTCCGTAAATTACTAGGGTATTTTTGTAAGACTTTCTTGTGCTTCAATTTTTAACTGAATCCTTATGCTAATTGTCAGTATTAGTGAAAAAATGTTTTACGAAACTGTAGATAGACAACTTGCGTGTGTTTTCAATTTTTCTAGAAAATACAGTGCAAGGAAGCCGACTCCAAGAAAAAAGTTTTTGAGATTATCTCCCTCAGGGTGGGCGTATTTTTTAAAAAATTATTCTCTTTCTCCATATAATTGAATTTAACCACATTTGGAATCCATTAATTACAAATTTATAATACAGAGCTAACCCCTTTTCTTTAGTTGGTGGAAAAATATGGAGTTTATACCTGACGAAGGTCGTAGGTTTTAACGACCGAAACATTGTGCCAATAACACCCAAGATTAAAATAATTGTCCGAACAATACAAACATGCGTTATTTTAACGAGAACGGATCCATTCTCAAAATGCATGTCGTCGATTCAACCCGATTGTCGAGCAATGGAAATCCGCTTTCAGATTCAAGCCTGACACGCTGACAAAGCCTTGCATGAGTTTGTATTCTTTCTATATACTACCACTTTACAAAGGTTGGATGTGACACAAGGTCTGTTTAGTGTGGAGAATATTCCCCTCCAAGGAGACACTGTCTTCTGAGGATAGAACAAATACCACACTTTGAATTATTCATTTGTATGCACATGTATGCCAGATATATATGGCATATTTCATTAAATAAAATAGACGTTTTTTTTTTTTTTTGTCTAGTAATTCTATTTTCGATCGTTTCCAACTTCTGAATAAGTCTTCACTTCTGGCAGAAACTGGCTGATGTAATCACCATATTTATCATAAGTCTTTTTTAATAAATAAGTATTTTATTTAATGAAATATGCATAGGGGAAAAATGCTGTCTAAATATATATATATATATATCTATATATGTGTGTGTGTGTTTTCTGGTAAAATGTTTTTCCAATTATATTTCATTCCTTGTGTATATGAATCGTTTTTGTTTAGGAGCTCAATGTATGTCAAATATAACAGAGCATATATAAAAGAACAGTATAGTTACATTCCAAGATCCAAATATTTATTTTTCACACAACAACTTCTCCAGCATGTTAAAATTCCGGTACATTTTTTTATAGATATTTTTTATTTGTAAGCATTTATGTCCCTACATATTCACGAGTATGGTTCAATCAACTAGTTACAAGTAACTAAAGACATCTCCAGGCGATATTGCTTGCACAAAAGTAAATTCTAATTCGCCTGAAGAGGTGTTTAGTTACTAGCAACTGGCGGATCGAAACATGGACGTCTAGCGACATAAGCATTTATGTAAAACAAATAAGTATATCTTGCCCTATTCCGGTATTGAACACTCTTGTTTGAACCTCGTTAAACCTTGATTTGTTGTTTCACCTCTGGAAAATATTCACCTGGAATTTTATATGAAAGGAATTAAAAATTTTCTTATTATGACTGACCAATTTTTATGATTTCAGGTTCAAGTGAAACCGCTACAGCAGGAATTGGAATACACCCTACTAAAGCCTGATTGTCACAGCTGGTGAATTTCAAAAATGCAATCTGGACATAAGGACACATTAGAAGAACGATATGCAATAAAATTCTTTTAAATGTAGGGGGGGGATCCACAGAAACGTATGGAATGCTTCAGACTGCTTTTGGACCATCTTGCATGAATCGAGTATCAGTTTTTTGAGTGACATAAGAGATTCAAGGAAGGTAGGGAATTTGAAGAATGATGAGGTGTGGGAGGAGTAAGGAAGTCAGAGCACCAGATCTGATTGGCCAAATAAAGAATTTCATGGATAAGGACCATCGTGTGTCTATAGAGACAATAAGTGCAGTTTGACGTTGGTGTGGGAAATGTACATACAATTATTCATAAGGAACTGAAGATGTGGAAGATTTGTGCAAAGTTTGTCACAAGAGTACTCAGAAGATCACAGACTATTTGACCAAGATGGACATGAAGACAGTTTTCCACTCTCCCTACAATCCAGACCTTGCTCCCTGTGACTTTTGGTTATTCCTTAAGCTCAAGGAAAACCTTAGAGGCTTTCGTTATGAGACAATTGAGATGAGAGACTGACGAGGGTCATTGACACGCTCGGACAAGAGGACTTCTATGGGGACCTTCCAGAAGTTGTTGGAATGGCACAAGTGCATTGCAGCCGGAGGAGATTACTTCAAAGGGGACTAGAATTTCATGTGTGTATTATCAATAAAAGTGCCTATATGGAAAAAAATCTGGAAACTTATTGAAGACACTTCACGCATACATATGTATACTTGTACATTATCGAGCTTTGATTTTAAATATGAGGAATTTAAGTTTATATTTGTAAATATGTTAAGAAACTGACTTAGTAGAGGTGTAAAAAAAAAATACTTTAGTTGGGAAATGTATAAAATACAGAATGAGAACAGTTAATGTAAATCTATTTTAAATTTACAGATTATTTTTAACCAGTTAAATTGAATTATGGAAATTAACTTTGTGTAAATATCTATTATATAGATAATAAATGCTTAATTTAGGATTAACTCTGGTTCAAATGAGGTGATTTTTTTTTTTGTTTTTAGATAACTGTTAGGTGATTAGCAATTTAGAATCTATTTTAGTTGTGCTAGGAACGAGTGAAAAGATTTTGATAGTGGAAAATATGCTTAGGGAAATTATTATACACAAGGCCATATAAAAGTAAAAAATATAGAGGAATGTAAGTGTCTTGAAAAAGCATAATTTGTATAAAACTGGGCGACATTATATGGAGTCGATAGTTTTAAGGGTAGGAGTTTAGTGAAAATTGATAATCGTCAATGTTGACAGGGTGAGGGTTCAGAGAGAGGGAGTGGGGAAAATGAAGTAAAATCAAACTTTCTGTAATGACTTTTTTTTTTTTTTTTTTTTTTTTTTAAATTATGAGTTTGAAAGAGGTATAACGGTATGGGCTATTTATGAAGTTTGTATTCAACAATGGTTATTTTACCGGGGATTAGCACTGGATGATCATGAGTTTTCTAAGAGATGGTTTAAGGCATTAATTGATACATTTTGAAATTGAAGAAGTGATAAGATCTCTAAGTGTTGTCAAACTGTTTGTTTGAATTTTTTCATGTGTTTACAATGTGAAAATAGTTCATTTTGCATGTTGATAATATTATTTTGAGATGAAGTAATTATCTTTACTACCTCTGATATGTAAAGCTGACACGATTTAGAGCCTAGTGCATATGATTTTCACTCAGAAATTCTGAATATTATATATTGTTTACAAATTATGCACAAGTGTTCAAGTGTTCTTCTGTCTCTCCTACTCTTGATATTCATATAAGCATTGTTGGCCCCCCCCCCCCGACAAAGGAGGGATTGAACCTAGTAATTCAGTCCCATTCGTTCTCATTTTGATAATAACCACGCCTTGGATTTTTTAAAAACTTTGCACAAACATTAGTCATGGTGAAAGTAAATTTTTCATTTGTGGAGAGGGATCCTGCATGCTCGGCTTGTTTCTTTCACCATTTATCCACCACAGTACCACATTTACTTTATAAACTACATTATATAAAATTTCTATAATGATTTTGAATTAATCGTAATTCCAAAAAAATATTTACAATTTATAAAAGATGAAGTCTAAAACATAAAAAAAGCAATAAAATCAGAAAGCAGATTAGTAAGAAGTTTGATGACCAGAGTTCAATTTTAGTATTGCAAACAAGTAATGCAGAAACTAGAAATGTGAAATAACATCATTATAGACTATGTGCGAAAATTTAAAATTTTACCTATTTAAAAATGAATTGTTCCCAAAAGCAAAAATATTTTTCTTGTGAACTAGCAGGGGAAGGGGGCAAGCTTTCCACAACCGTAAAATACGCTTAAATATGATATTTTAATCTGTCCAGATTTTGTATATATTATTATAGTGATGATTTCAAAAGTAAAAAAAAAAAGTATTTGGGTGCCATCAGCTAGAATCAAAACTGAAGCTGTAGCTTTCAAAGCTGGTGACGTTACCACTGTACCAACGTGACACGAATATGAACTGATTAAAAATAAATTAAGATCAACGTACAAAATGTATAACGATTTTTTTTTTTTTTTCAATTTTGACCCAGTTTTGACCTCTTATAACTATGTGAACTGGCTAAAGACCCATAAAAAGAAGTCCGTAAAAAATCCAATGGTTTGAGGCTCATAGCGCCGCTCTGCAACTTTTCGTTTTGGAGAAGATAGTTTGAAAATATGGAGACAGACCGACACATATAGCTTTTTATATATTAGATTTAGAAGCGACATCTGTTTTGTTTGAATATTTATGACAATTGGTTCTTCTTACTCCTAATAAAAATTAAATTATTTTAGTGTTTTACTTAACTAAAACTATTTTTACCATTGGAAGACAATGAATTTATACAGTGTTCTAGCTAGTAATAATATATACATATATTTACTTATATATAAAACGCACTTTGTGAGTCCGTTCCCTGTGGGCTGATTTAAAAAAAAAAAAAATTTCACACAAATATACTTTATCTGTGAATGCCCTTAGATAGGATTTGTATTGGAATATCCTAGATAAGTGTTAAAAACCGATAATCGGAAAAATCCAATTTAGGAAGGAACAGTCCGATTTTGACCATGGTTAAGACTCTTATATAGCCTAACATCATAAGTGCATTTGAGTTTTCACCGCATAAGCAAAATGGTCAGGCGTATAAAATCAACAATAGATTCTTTGGTAAAATAGGGGCATGTTCGAAATGAATGTTTCTGTTTAGAGCACAATTGAACCATGATATTTGATGTTTGCATTTTGAAATTAAATGCAACCTATTATATGAAAGGAATTTTATAAAAGTAAGTTCTCTACAGTGCAATGTAGGCTTACAATTTATTGTGAACTAAGTCATTGTGAAGGACATATAAAGCTTCCCAATTCACTGCAGTGGGTCTCGAACTAGAGCAGGTAATCAGTCGATTTGATTGAAAAATTGGTGACTTCATCGATTTCAATGACAATTAAAGTATTAGAAGTGTGCAATATTTGTTGATCCTCATTCAATTCAAACCAATGTCTGGTATCCCAGCTAGTATATATTATGTAGTAGTAGTAGTAAGTGATGAAAATATTACACACACACACGCACACAGGGTTATGGAATGGCGAACAATAAGAATCTTGTTGAGATACAAAGAAATCAGGAAGTAATAGTGGAACAAATTAAGTTGAGCTGGACACGATGATCAATGAATTTGTGCAGTTGTTCACTGATATAGGAATACCACTGGGAAGGTCTCCATTATTTGACTATTTATTTTTAAAGAATTATTTATTTTTATGAAATTGTCCGATCAGTAAAGAACTAATTGTAACTATTATCGTTGTTGTTTACTACGCTTATTTTACATGATGGCATACAGTGGACGGCTTTACTTTCAAATTAACCTCTTGGTGTTACCAGATCAGGCTGTCTAAAAATATTTAATTTAACCTTATGTTGAGAATCTCGTTTTCGACATTATTTAAGCACATTAATACTCAATATTGATATATTGAAAGTGAAAATCATTTTATTGAAAGGGTGTTTTTTGCAAACAATTTTTTTTTAATCAGATTTTTAAGTTAAGCTCATGTATTGTATTGAAATTGTTATGTGAACTTGCATGATTTTAATATTCGGTTCACAAGACCTGATGGTCCTTTATAGATATAACTGTAAACCACATTCAGTAATCCCGGCTTCAATTTGGAACTTTGGAAGTGTGAAGTCCACTACCTGCTTCTTGGTTGCTATTACTTCCAGCTCAACACTGATTAGAGATGATAATACTTGTTATGCTTCCAACTTGCATCTCTCCTGGGTATCACATGAAACTGGAATTGCTTCATCGTAATAACTGACATAGCCCCCCCCCCCATTCCTGGATCAAGTAGAATATCGTTTACAGATTATTTATTTAGAACTTATGGGGGTGGGAGGATATTACCAGTCATAAAATATGCTTAAATATATTTTAATTCCTGCAGATTTTGTATTTATTATTATAGAGCCAATTCTCTATTGAATATTATATTATACCTATTATATAATACTGATTTAAAAAGTAAAAAAAAAAAAGACTTTGGTACTATCACCTACAATCGAAGCCAAAACATTTAGGGCTCCAACCGCGTTCCCTACCGTTTGAGCTAAATTAACAGACAAATAAGAAATTTAAAAAATTAAACCACTTTTAGCTATGATTAGTTTTACGCATGCGCAAACGAATAAAATATGTTGGCAAGTTGAAATGGACATTTTGCATTTCAATTTGCCAACTTCTGTACGCGTTATTCATCAATCCATCCAAAGAAAGATTTTACTCGTTATAAATTGTCCTTGGTATATGATTATTATTTCCTGTTAATTTCAATGTTATGTGACTAGTAGTTTAAGAGTTTATGGGTTAATATATATATATATATATATACACACACACACACACACACACACACACACACACACACACACACACACACACACACACACACACACACAATCTAATGTTTTATTTATATAGGAATACACACCCCCAAAACAAATTATTCCACAAACCATTCGTATAAGAAATATACAGCTCACGCACACAAATATGCCATCATTATTAAAGTTCACAATTCTTTCTGCAATCCAACCATGTTTGATACAAATAAACCTTAGTTTCCGACTAACTTGTCCAAGTTTCAGTCATGGATTTTCAGGATCTCCATTCTTTGATATGGGGACACTTTGATGATCGTCTCACTAGTAGGTGTGATCCTGAATGAGTTCCACACTCCTCGAATTATGCTCCCCCCATTTTTTTTTTTTGGTCGGAAGTTCTTAGATAATTTTTTGCAAAACGGTCAACATACTGGCTGTGATGGCCTTCTTCCTGAATTAAAGAAGGCTATCACAGCCCAAATCCAGGTAGTGCCAAGAGAAGAATATGCCTAAGTTATTGGGTGATAGAACAAGACTGTTGGATATTCATGACTGAAACTTGGTGGACAAGTCAAAGACTGAAGTTTAACTGTACTAAATTACTTTCATTTGTAGAAAGCATTGTGAATTTTATTAACGATCCCACAGGCGGCATTATACTTTTTGTTTTATTTTACTTCAAAGTTCTGAAATCAAGGGACCCACAACCTGGGGCTACTACTTGAATTCTATATAAGATTCTGTACAAGAGTTGGCGTGCCATAAAAATCGAGCAACAAGAACTGTAATCTCTGGATTGGGATAAGTGCAGCATTTGTTTTGTCCTTCTTTGATGGAAGGAAGTATTAGACTAAGGTAATTTTTATTTTTGTCTGAACAAAGAGTGACACTTTTTGGGGGTGGTAGATTTTCCCCACATTAAAAAATCAACCCTGTGTTTAACTTTGCCCTCGTAGGGAGCTAAGTAAATGGGGAGACTGTTAATCCACTACATTGGAATGGTATCACATACCCATGCAGCGATTAATGAAATAGAGATAAGTGAACGAAAGGGCTTGTAAGTTGTAATTAATGGCAAGGCTTAATAATTGCTTTCTTTTATGAAATGTCGGAGATCAAGATATAATTATATATCTTTCGTGTCGCTTTTGACCAGAGGAAAATGTTTTTCGTCTGGTTTAGCTTGCAATGGAGAGGTAAACGTCTTTCTGCTGAACAATCAGTTTTATCTGCAAAGCTATTTTTGATGTGATGCCAGATTATAAGTTTGTGTAGGGAAGGAGGTGAAATACACGACTCCATTGTTGAGAGGTTATAATTATAATTTGAATAATTACGTTTCCTTTTCGTCCTGGGTTAAGCATCTGGAAACAAATAACTGAACTTATTCATAGGAAAAATAAATGAAAATAAAATTGAATAAATTACAATATTTATTGATCAATCAAATTCAAACAACCAATTATATTTTTATTTTTATCATCAATATTTTTATTTCTTTAATTGCTCTATCTAGTACATTCTTTTGATTATCCTGATAGGTTTCAATTTTAACCATAATATATATATACACTAGCAGGCTGCCTGGCATTGCCCGGTTGTAAAATACGCTTAGGCATATTTTTATTTTATTTTATTTTTTACATGGGGGTCACCACTTATCAAGGCTCGAAGGCCACTCAGGGATAAGGGTTATTGCATGTACAGTAATCAATGAGATAGTATTGTAGTAATCATTAGTATTGGAGGTTTGATAGTGTCTTACTTAAGGGGGCGGTTTGTCAGGAGTTTGTTTATGTTGAACTTGAAGACATCCAAGTTGTATTCAGGTGGGAAACAGGCAAGCGGCAGAGAGTTCCACTGGCGTGCAGTTCTAAGAAAGAAGCTTTGCTCATGGAATCTACGTTTGGATTTAGGCACAGATAAAGAGTGGAGAAAATTATTGACAGTAGTTTCAGCCAGACGGGTGTTTCTCGTGAAAGATTGGCGAGGGGGGGGACCAGAGATTGGAGCTCAGATGAGCACTTGCCATGGAAATAATGATAAAACAAAGACAGGCTCGCAAGGTCTCTTCTGTGGGAGAGAGGCTGCAGGGAAGAGAAAAGGGCATCCCCCACTAAACCACAAAGTCTATTTTGTACTCTGTCAAGACGGGATAGGCTGTTTTTAGCAGTTCCTGCTCAGATGTGACTGCAGTACTCCTTCCTTGGACGTACTTGGCTTTTATACAGATAGAGAATTGCATCAGTAGTGAGATATCTTCTGGAGCGGTAGAAGGATCCCACCATTTTCCCAGCATCCTTGGCAACAGACCTGATGTACGGGTTCCATTTCAGATCAGGAGTAAAGGTCAAACCCAGAAGCTTGTCAAAACATGGAGCCTTCCCAAGACGAGAGCCATCCATTTCAATTGATGCTAGATGGGGATCACAGCGTTGATGATGTAAAGATAGAAGCTTGGTTTTGGATGCATTAAAAGTGTCCAGCCAGCTCTTCCCCCACTGTACCACATGCTCAAGATCAGAGGAGAGAGAATTAGGGAGAACTTTGTCATTTACAGCCTTTGATGTGTTGCCATAGATGGTCGTGTCATCAGCATAGATGTCAACGAATGATTTAAGTATGTGTTTTGGGAGATCATTGATGTAGATCAGGAACAGAGTTGCGCCCAGGATGGACCTCTGAGGGACTCCAGCATTAATACTATTACTTTTTTTTTTTTTGCTTAACACATTTACAAACACCCGGACAATGTCGGGCACACCCACTAGTTACTATATATTGGATAATAATCAATAGAGAATTTGCTCTATAAAATAATAAATCTACATAAATTAAAAAAACATAATGAGTCGACCGAACAACGCTGAGTTGTCTGCTAATTATATATATATATATATATATATTAAGTAATGTAATTTATAATTTAAAAATTTAAAAAAATTTTTAAATTTAAAAATCAAAATTTAATTAAATTAAAAATCAGTTTCATAAGAAAGAACAACAACAAAGTCAATTATCTGTACGATCGTTTCGGAAATCCGTGCTTTTTATTTGTGGTATACATGAAGTCATGTAGAACAATTATACATAGTTTTTTTGGTAAGCACGGTCTCCTCATCAGCAAATTTAGGAGGATTTCTATTGAATTGAAAAGACACCAAAAATAAACCTAGCATTAAAAGTAAGGCAGATGAATCTTTTAGTTTTTCTTTTTTTGAAATCAGGAACTGTATTTAAAGTAGTCATTTAGATGTTTGTTATAGCTTTTTATTTTATTGAATGAAATAAAATAAAAAGCTATAACAAACATCTAAATGACTACTTTAAATACAGTTCCTGATTTCAAAAAAAGAAAAACTAAAAGATTCATCTGCCTTACTTTTAATGCTAGGTTTATTTTTGGTGTCTTTTCAATTCAATAGAAATCCTCCTAAATTTGCTGATGAGGAGACCGTGCTTACCAAAAAAACTGTATAATTGTTCTATGTGACTTCATGTATACCACAAATAAAAAGCACGGATTTCCGAAACGATCGTACAGATAATTGACTTTGTTGTTGTTCCTTCTTATGAAACTGATTTTTAATTTAATTAAATTTTGATTTTTAAATTTTAAAATTTTTTTAAATTATAAATCACATTACTTAATATTGAATTAGCTCTAGGACATTTAACTATCGAGCTTATTATATATCTAAATTACAACGAGCATTTCCTGTATTTTAATTAAACTAGTAATTTCACTATTACATTAAAATACACTTAGCTCTTTAGACTATTATTCTAATCTCCTTTAAATATATATATATATATATATATATATATATATTATTGTGTGCATATATGTATCTACTCTTTCTCTTTTATAAGTATATATGCTGGAAATATAAGCGTCATTCCACATCTTTTAAGAACTGTTCCAATAATTCTGGAATAATTGATGGAAAGAATTGAAGATAAAGAAAAGAGAAGTAACTGTTGCAAAAAAGGAAGTGAATTGAAAACGAAATAACCCGAACCCATCCAGCCGGGTTGATTGAACCTTGGTTTCTTGTGTGAAGAACAAAGCGGTTGGGTCATGTAAACAGTACTTGACATTGCTGACAGCTATCTCCACTGTAATCATGGATATCCCTTCATTAATTAATTAGTACGATTCACAAACAGACAGCTTTGTGACAATGTATTTAATTATCGGCTCCAGTCCACACCACGCACGTTTAGTGATCTTGCCCCCCCCCCCCCTCACCTCCACGCACTCTGCATTCATCACAAAAATCAGGATGTTGTAATTGTTTGTTTCCTTTGTTTATACATAGTTATGAATCCAAATTTATATTGAAGAGGGTCATTATCATGATCACCTTTATCATCATCGGTTTAACGACCGTTTTACATGCTGGGATGCATTGGATGGCTTTAAAAAAACTGGCTTTCAAAATAAGCTAACTCTGACCATGTCTTTATTTATCCCTCTTACTCTGAAGTCAATCCTTGTCTGTTCATTTGATGTTTTCCTTGGGTTTTACCTGAAAACTGAACCTGCTACGTTAACTGTTTTATCAACTAATCATAAAGTCTCGTGTTCTGCAAGCATCTCTCTAATTTAATTTCCCTTTAAGATCATCATAACTAAGCTTGTCTTTAAATTTCACATTATATATCATTCTTGTATTATTTCTCTCCATGCAACGTATATCCTCAACATCACTGGCCAGGTTTCACTCCATACATGACACACTGTGTATATGTATACGAAATAATCACGTCGACACACTGGTTCTTGTCAGATCACCAAAGTTAAGCAACGTTGACCCTGGCTAGTACCAGATGGGTGACAGTTTGGGAATTGTAGGCACTGTATATGCTTTCCGTTTATCTCTGCATTGTTTTCAGTCATCCTAAACCATTACTTGTCACTGGTATTTAACAATGTAGATTCAGGACTGTGGGTATCCATATTCTATCAGGACTGAAGGAAGCTACCATATGTATGTATATGTATATGTATGTCTGTTTTAAGAGAAATACACTTTCGCGATTATATTTCACTCTTGATGTATACCAATTCTTTTGTTTTTTGTTTAGAAGCTCTATACTTATAGATATAACAAAAGCTTATAGCGAAATTAAGATTCATTTATATATTTCAATATATATTTCTACTTACCTATATAGAAGGCACTTTGTGTGAGTTCGTTTCCTATGGGCTCCAAAACAGCTTGGTTATTTTTTTGTAAATTTCATACAAATACACTTTGTGTCTGGAAAGTATTCTTAGATAGGTTGTGTATTGGAATGCCTCCGATTAAGTATAAAAAATCAATAATCAAAATCTTCCAATTAAACAAGGAAGTCAGATTTTGATCCAAGTTGACACCTTTATACAATATAGCATCACAAGTGCATTTGAGAAATTACATCACCGCACAAGCAGAAAGGCCCAATGTATAAAATCAACAGTAGGTTCTTTGATAAGGCAGGGGCGCATTCAAAATGAAAGTTTCTGTTTAGATCACAAGTGAACCAAAATAATTGACTTTTGTATTTTAAGCTTTAATTCAAGCCATTATATAAGAATAATTTCATAAAATCAACAGTAGATTCTCTACAGTGCCATGTAGACTATAATGTATTGTGGCCTGTCACTGAAGGGAGGCATGTGAAGCTTCCTCTCAGTGCATCACAGGGAGTTCCCAACTAGAGCAGGCAATCAATCAGTTTGATTAAAAAAAAAAAAAAAAAAAAAAAAATGGGTGACTTCATCGATTTTAATGACAACAAAAATATTGGAGAGTGTAACATTTGTTGATCCTCATTCCATCCCAGGCAACGTCGGGTTTCCCTGCTATATATATATATATATATACTCATTTACAAACTGATTCACTGTATCACAACTCTTCAGTGCAGCTAGACTAGCAACTACCTCAAGCCAGGATTGAAACTTGACTGCCTAGGCAACAGTTCTCGCTTTTAGCTATTACGCTGTTTGGTTGCTGCTTAGATGGGCATGTGAAATTACAGTGATCAACCGTTGTCCAAACTCCTAAGCTTCATTTGTTTACACAAAGAGCATTGCCTTATATGCTAGTGGCAGTTTGTTTCACTCCCTAATATGCTCAACCCAAGATAGGGAGTATTTATTTCATCCACAGACGAATTGTTTCACTGTTTCGTTGTATCACAGCTCTTTAGTGCGGCTAGATTAGCAACTATCTCAAACCAGGATTATGTGTGTGTATGTGTGTCAAAATTTGGTTTATAAACTACATTAATTCCTAAATGTTATGTAGTAAACCAATTTGAAACTGATCTTTCCATAAGAAATAAATTAAAACTAATTAATTCGTTTCTGATCACAAAATGACAGGCTTTGTGTTATTTTCCAACAACAGTCAAAAGTCGTCACACGATGCTGATTCATTCGAAAAAAAAAAAAAATTATCATTGAATATTTCTTTCTTTTCAATAATTGAATACAACTCTAGTGTTAAAAACTTATTTTGTTGTGCACTCGTTTTTGTGTCGCCTCTTTTATATTGTCAACTTCACAAAGACAAGTGTCCTTATGCATAATGTAAGCATATGTTTGTTTGCCTAACCCATAGGAATAGACATCGGTGCGCATAGATCATGAATATTTGAGTAATCATTTCTCAGGGGTAGAACAAGAAAAATTCCATTTTTATTTATTTTTGTATTTTATCTCCTTCTGTAAGAGAAGGGCAAAGACATTGACCTTCATTCAGAGATATATTCTAGGAGAAAGAGTGAGTAAACGAAGTCGGAGAAGGAAAGGGAAACAAAAATGAGATAAAGAAATAAAGACCAAACTTGAAACAGCTGTGAATAAAATTTACAGCAAGTCAGGATTTTTAAAAAGTTATTTGATGACCGTGAAGATTTTTATCTGACGCTTTTGTTTCTGTAAAAAAAAAAAAAACAGGGGGGGGGGGCATAACATTGCAAGGAATTAGACGAGTTAAAAGAAAAACTGCTTGGCGTTGGTTCTCACAAAAGTGAAGAGGTTGGATGAAAATAAAGAGGGGAAAAAATTGTATTATGAATTATTGAGTTTATTTTAAAAACTTCGCGCCTGCAATGAATCATCTCTTATTGAATTGTTTAAAAAATATCAGATACCAAATCGTGAATTGTATTTTAATATGGTTCGGAAGTTTCGCAAATTATCAATCTCTTTTGCAAAAGATGATTGGTAAGAACTTGTGTGGGTGTTTCAAGAAAGGAAGAAGTAAGATTTTTTTTCGTGTTTACTGTGAATCATGTTGGGCGGTTTTAACAAATTGACTCCTAAACGAACTTATCTTTGGCCAGGTCTTTATCTCTTTCTCTAGTACAATTTTATCACTTTCTCCCAGTTTTCTTTTTTTTTTCCTCTTCCTCTCTGAACTGAACCTTCCATCTTAACTATTCTAAATTTATTGACCCAACATGGCCATACCAACAAAGTCTCATGTTCTGCACATCTCCTTATACTGTTCAGATTTAATTTAGTGCATCTGCTACTAGTCTCCACTCTTTGATAGGGTTAAAAAAAAAAAATGTCGCCGACCTAATAGTCCCACACTGTCAAGCAAACTCCAATCTCTGTCCCATCAATGAAATATTGCTTCTCTGTGCCTATTATACAAGCATTTTCATGGAAAGTGCTCTAACTCCAAGCCTTTTCTATGGTTTGGACATGCATCTCGTCATCCAACGGGAGAATTATTTTTTAACATAATCCTCTTTACATCCCTTCTTGGGTAGTGCAAATGTATCAGTGGACATAAGAAATAGGGAAAATAATGACCAGTTCTTAGCATAACCGAAAATCTATTAGCAAGACTACTTGGTGTACTTTGTATTTTGATACATTTTTTATTATTTAGATTCTTCGGACGATTGTTCTCATCTTGAGTGTGATTTTCAATGTTTCGGTTGATGTAACCTCCAATCTTCTTCAGGTGTATCTGGTCGAACTTAGGAATGACTCTGTCGATCTCAAGGTTGAAGGTTCAATCCTCAGTTTGGCTGACCGAAAAATACAATTGTGAATTACTTAGGACATCTACCCAGTCATGGCTGATAGAACAAGAGCATGCTATTCCCATGAAGTAAATAAAGGGTTCCTCTCAGAATTCTGTCCAAATTCCCGAGTTCGACAGAAACATTCCAGAGTTTGACAAGATACACCTGAAAAAGGTCGAAGGTTACATCGACCAAAACGTTAAAATCACGCTCAAGATTCATCTTGAGTGTGAATCCAAATAATGCAAATAACCAATCCTCATCTCAAGAATCAGAAACATCGTTTCTGTTGATGTAACCTCCAACCTTTTTCAGGTGAATTATTTCGAACAGAACCCTTTATTTTATTCATTGGGGTAATATGCACTTGTTCCATTAGCCATGACTGAATAGAAGTCCCAAGTAATCACAATTGTATTCAGATGTAAGTTACACTGTTTTAGAGGTGGAAGGTTCAATTCTCAGTGCGGGCGACACTAAATACAATTGTGTTTGTCAAGTAATAAAAATACTTATTCTGAATTTAATAAGTAAAGAATAGATAATTCGTTTCATTTGGATTCTTCTTCTCATCGGACTGTCGCTTGCACTAGAGATTTAACCTTTAACCTCTAGAAGAGTAATTTACAACTGAATACAGTTGCAAATTACTTAGGACTTCTACCCAGTCATGGCTGATAGAACAAGAGCATGCTACTCCTGTGAAGTAAATGAAGGGTTCCATTCGAAATTCTTTGCAGATTCCTGAGTTGAACAAAATACCTAAAGGTCAGTTTGCATCAACTAAAACATTGTGAACGGAAATGACTCAAGATGAGAACAGTAGTCCAAAGAATCCAAAATACGAAATATATAAAAAATACAGAGTACGTCAAGTAGCCTTGCTAGTAGATTTCCGGTAAAGTTAAGAACTGGCCTTTCTTTTCCTTATTTCTTATGTTTCATTATTGTTAAACATTAAAGGTAATTTTGATATTGTATAAGCATATTCCCATGATAATCGGAGGGGAAGAAGTGAGGAAAAAAACAAACAAAAACCTTGACCTACTTTCTGTGTGAAGTTTTGGAAATAGGTTTCTATTTGAAAGATTAGGTTGAAGTTTTTTTTTCTTTTTAAATTTTGTTGTCGGTTCCAATTCCATTTGGAATTTGATTCTAACTTTCACTGTAAACATGTCTGGAAATGGCTTAGAAGTTGATTGTTAATGTCCTTGGTAATAGTCTCTCAGATGCTGTTGTTATTCTCAGAAACAGAACAGTTACAAATGCTTGAATACTGGTATTTGATTACAGCCAATTGATTTGTGAATTATCATTTGCCTTTTGATTAGGCTTGGAAGAAAATTCCCTGAGGATGATGGATATTATTATAAGCAAAATAACTTGGCTTTTCTTTAGATTGGTAGGCCAACCTCTCTTATCATAGATTGTAGAGTGTGCATGCACTGATATAAGTTTAGAATATATATATTCTAATTTCGGTGTTGAATGGTGGTGCAAAATCAAATCAACTTTTTTGCTTAATGAATTTCTCAATCTACAACAAGCCAAAAACTATATGGTCTCCCGACTGATGCTTTGAATGTTGGGAGAAAAATAAAAATTATCCCCAAAAGGTATTTTTCACTCCTAAAACACCCTGGGGCTTACACCCCAGAATTTTCCCAGGGTCAAATATTACGTTTCCAGATACATATCCATGTGATCTTGCTTTGGGTAATTTTCAGCAAAATTTAATGGCCGGAAAAGATTCTGTGTCCTAGAAAATGCTATTTTTGGCCATTTTGACCCACCCCTTGTGTTGCAACCAGAATTTTATAAAAAAAATCCGAGAATGCTACATCTCCTCCCTTGGGTAGTTGTAACTTCATGCAAAATTTCAGAAAAATGTGATGAGTAGTTATTGAGAATTTTGGGAATAAACGGACGAGGGTGAATTCTAGAGGCATTCATGAATTCATTGTTGCTCATCATTCAAACCCCTATTTACGCTTTTTTTTTTTTTTAAAGTGTTTGATATGTTAGTTTTCTTTGCAGTTGTACAGACAGTAAGTTGCAGTTTCTTTCTGTCCGAGCAGTGCCCATACTGGACGACTGTCCTGACTATTAAAGGAATCTTCTGCTCAGCACGAAATACGAAACCATGAACAGAATTATTCCTAATTGCTTCCGTATTACATCAGTCACCTGCTTTCCATGACCTCACGTTATCCTGATGGGGGGGGGGGCTCGACCTTGCCCAAGGGTTTCAGACTAGTGGAGGAAAGGAGGCACCTTACCTTTTTCTGTGATAGTAGCACTATCCCGCCACCCTGTACAGCACCTTGTATTCTCAAATGGTCACCTGTCTGGTACTGGCCAGTCTCATTGTTGCTTAACTCTGTGATCTGGCGAGAACCGGTGTAGCAACATGATTATGCCATATTTTACTGTAATTCAGCATAAACTAGTGAATTATACTTTTTTATTTATTTTAAATGACTTCAATCGATTTGTGTAACGGTGTTTATTTCCAGTTTTATTTTTTAACATAGCAATCAATGTTGTACATTACTTTTAAGTATTTTGTGGTTCATTTATATATTAGTAGGAGAGTAACTGTTTCCTGTGCTGGATTTTCAACTTGTGTGTGTGTGTGTGTGTGTGTGTGTGTGTGTGTGTGTGTGTGTGTGTGTGTGTGTGTGTGCATGCATCTGCATATAATATTGTCAACGTAATTTGTTAGTATTAATTGTAACCAAGTCACAAAAAGAGCGGTTCCAAATTCACATGATGATTGTGAGAAAGCATAAAACGTTTTGAAATGAGTTTTATAATATATACGTACATTTATGCATGCACGTTTGATAAAACAAACTATTACTTACTCTTAAAAAAAAAAAAAAAAAAAGATAAAATTTACAGAATATATATTGTTTTGTTTTTATTTATTTTTTAATGGCGAACTTACATTGACAACTCTATTTTCTTTAGATGCAGACTTGACAACTGGTTTGGCAATTCATCATGTGGTTTCTACAGGACAGAGCCACATGCTCGCGATATGATTAATTTATTGAGATCAAGCTTTTAAACGAATAATTTCACAAAGTGGACCTGTCTATTGGGTACCTCGTTCATGCGATTTAACGCCGTTAGATTATTTTCATTCGGGATGTGTAAAATCCCATGTTTACGTTGATAAACCAGATACAATGGATCACTTGGAAGATAACATTCGATGCGTTATTGCTGAAATATAGCCTAATTTAATGCGTTAGAGTTGTGAAAATTGGATCTAGATTACGCCATATACGTAGGGGCCATATACTCACTTGTATTAAAAGTATAAATGCCAAAAATTAATCTTTCGAATAAACCACATATTTGTATAAGAAACGTTTTCTGTAATTTATTTTAATTTAAAGTTTGCCACATCTAAAAACAGACGAAAGAAAACGCCCTATATGTGTGTGTGTGTGTGTTTCAACTTTGTCCCATACATGGAAGTTCATAATCTTGCTTCGTATTGCATGATCCTGTATTTGCCTTTTTAGTAATCTTGCCAGACTGAGGAAATTCTGCTTGTGATTGAGTTATTTTTATGCTTCGAGAAAATGGGCAACTCTAAAAGAAAACTGAAAATCTAAGCTTTTTTTTTTTTCTGCTGGATTGTTTGTTCCAAACTATCGGCAAGGAGGTGGTCGATACTGTTTAATCATATTTTATGAGGACAGTTTATAATAAAATGTTCACGTTTTCAATCAAATTCACTACCTCATTCCTCATTTTCTCTTTGAGCCATGTGATGTCACTTTTCTATTAATTTTCACGGTTGAGTCAATGCTGATCTCAACTGAACTTCATTTCTTGTTCTTTTCAACTGACAAAATTATATACTAGTGGGTCTACTTGCCCAATAATAAACATAAATGTTAAATATTGGGCGAATACAAGGGACGTTTCAAAAGTTATACATCCTATTCTTTTATTCCACCTAAATGGATCAGAGGGGATTGCAAATTGCATTGTTATGATGACTGAACTTATGCATTCATGACTTAAAAGTTTTATCTTTCTGTTGCAAATATTGACTGTGTGAGAGTCTAAGAAAGCAATCCTTGTCATGGACATGCGTCAGAAGCAGAGATGTCATTCAATTCCTGGCATTGTAATGTACTACAAGTACCTTGAGAATGGTGGTGACTATGTTGAAAAAGTGAATTTCAGAGCACAAAAGATCGCTTGTTGTAATAGTATCACTCTCATCTTCATAGCTCTTAAACTCTTTGAGTAAAAAAAAAAAAAAAAAAAAAAAAAAAAAAAAAAAAAATAGGGTTTACCTTTGGAACGACCCTCATATAATTTGGTTGAAACTGTAGAAATATATTCCAGTTATTACAAAAATCAGTTCACAATCATGATTTTTATAATCAATTTAAAAAAAAATATATATATGCTGATTTTTATATTTATATATATATATATATATATATATATATATATATATATATATATATATATGAGAGAGAATTATGGAGTAAATTAAAGAAAAATGTATGTTTTCCATGCTTGTTTTGGATCTATGGCACTCTGCAGACGATTATTGGTTTGTTAATTAGCAGTTTATTGGTAAAACCAGTCATTGGTTTTAATGCTATTTATTCTCGGTGATGTATGTCCCTTCCATGTTGAAGTGTGTTTCTATTTTATGTATATTTCTTATGAATGTCTGTATTTGTGGTCTCTCTCATATATATATATATATATATATATATATATATATATATTTTTTTTTTTTTTTACGTCAACATTTAGATATATCTACGCATTCACGAGTATGTTTCAGTCAACTAGTTATAACTTGAGTGTGTAGCGATATCTAAATGTTTATGTATAAATAAGTATATCTTGCTCTACCTTGGTATTGAACACTCTTGTATAAACCTCGTTAATTTTTTTTAGATGTTTTACCACTGATTTAAATTAACCTAGAATATATGTGTGTGGAATTGGTATTCTGCTAGTTGATAAGATTCACAGAACAGTTTGCACCACTTCCCCCCCCCCTCTTTTTACGAAGATTAAAATATCTGGGATATTTAAATCTTATATCGAATTTTTGTTTCAATCTTGATCAAAGTCACTTAAGTAATTGTTATTTTAACAACAATGTTTTAAATTTGGGGTTTAAGCTCAAGTGTTTTTAAGAAGAAATTGAAATTCAAGGAATTGTGCGAAATTAGTGTCGAATATTTATGGATAAAATTTCATGCAAATCTGAAATATTTTGATTTTCAAATGGGAGAGTGTGCATATACTATGTCTTTCTAGCAACTATCTAAAATGCCCAAAGAAACTGCAATTTGGGAAATTAAGTTGTCTAATATCTATGGTTAAAATTGAATCAGAATAAGAGCTATATGAAGTCACGTTTCAGCCCTCCTTCTTTTTGCATAAAAATAAACTAAAAACTAAATATAGCTCACATTACCCGTTCTTACGTTTAAAAGTTGTTCCAAAATCCATAATGATGGATTAGTTTCAGTTTACCGCATACAAACAGGGGCGGACAAACAGAAATTGGGACACTCCCTCACAAACACGCACACACACATTGTGCATAGACATATTGTGTATGTTTTATTCATAACCGTAAAGTGTCCTCGTCTATCTGCTGATGTAAGCATCGCACAAACTTGGAATATGAATAAGGAAAGGAAAGAGGTTGTAAAAAAATGTTTAAATTGGGGCACCCAGTAGGAGTGAACTTTCTTCAGTATTAAGAAAATAAAATATCGTTTCCTTTTTCACTTGAAGTGGGTGGATATCTCCGCAGGATTGGTAGCGGTGGGTGAAAAAACACAAGGGACGATGTTTTGGTCAGGCCTGAACTGAGATTATCTGCCTTTCAAATAAATGTATGGAAGCCTGCACAGAACATAATCACACTTTAGCACTTGTAGAAGTGTTCAGTTGATAATAATCAGTTGCATGTTAGTTTTTTTTTCTTCAAGTAAAGATGAATGCTCATCTTGTAACACAATCTCCAAAGCTGTGAGAATTGATTCAAAGAAGAGATAAAGCTTTCTTTATCCAGCACCATTGTTGCAGACGATGGAATCACTATGCCAAATTCAAATCCACTAACTCTGTAATGTTAAGAAGTTAATACGCCGTTAAACAAAACCAAATTGTCTAGTGTGTGTAATATTTATTAAATCGCTTATGTTTGAATCAATATTTTGAAACGTAACATAAATCAAATATATGACGTCACGTCAAAGCTATAATTTTTTTTTCATGAATCACTACTTATCAAGCTCAGAAGCCATTTGAGGATAAGGGTTAATGAGTGTACAGTAGTTACGGAGACAACAGTGTATTAATAGTTAGTGGTAGAAATTGATTATTTAGAAGGGCGGCTCAACAAGAACTTGTTTATGTTGGACTTGAAGATAACCATATTGTAGTCAGCTGGAAAGCAGGCCAGCAGAACAGTTCCACTAACGGGCAGTTTTTGGAAAGCTTTGTTCATGGAATTTGCGTTTAGATTTAAGCACAGATAGTAGGGAAAATTATTGATGGTTGTTGTAGCTAGATCAGTGTTTTTGAGACAGTTTGGCAAGGAGGAACCATAGATTGAAGCTCAGACGAGCTTACCATAAAAATAACGATAGAGCAGAGACGGGCTCGCAGCGTCTTTCGTGGGAAAGGGGTTTCAGGAAAGAGAAGGGCATCATCTACCGGATTTCAGAGCCGTTTTTGAACTTTGTCAAGGCAGGTTAGGGTGTTCTGATCAGCCTCCACCCAACAGTACTCCAATTTTAGGGCGTATCTGGGTCTTGTGCAGATAGAGGATTGCATCGGGAGTTAGATACCTTTTTGGAGCGGTAAAATACCGTAACCACTTTTTCGGCGACCTTGGCAACAAATTTGAAGTCTTCCATTTTAAGTAAACGCCAGACCCAAAAGTTTGTCAAAGCAGGAAGCCTCTTTTAGACGAGAGCCATTCATATTAATTGGGGCAAAGGGGAGATCAGAGCGGTTATGATGAAAAGGTAAAAGCTTGGTTTTGGATGCCCTGAAATTAACTAGAACCGACAAAATTAAATTTTGTTACAAAGTTTTATGATATAATTATAAGGAAATCTAAATAGTTCAGTTCGTAGAACATCAGACTGAAGTTTTCAGGGCTTCTATTTCCGGTCATTCCATCCGTTTTACTTGTTAGGAATGTATTATGTTTTTTTGTATTAATGCAATATTTTCCATTTCTGAAATGAGTTAAGATTCTTTTAAACAATTGTGACATACAAAATGCCCTTATATTATAAGTTGATACGTGTTGGGGACGCGCCTCTATTTCCGGGAATAATGAACTATTCCATGACGTCACTTCCGGGTACGAGAATCGGACACAGATACGCGAAGCGGATGGTCGTTCACAACTAGTCCTGCCATGAGCAAGGATATTGTTCGATTACCTCTTTTATGTATTTTTGTTAATACATATTTATTTAATTGTGACTGTGTCTTCCTCGTCATTTATTAAAGAACTAACACCAAAAACAAGATGTAAATTTAAAAAGCAAGAGCCTCGGTCTGACGACCGTTAATTTCTTTTAGGAGTCTTCGTCTATCGTTTTAATTAATAACGCCACGGTCCTGGTTATAAGCCGCAGTAAAACGACACTCGTGTTTATGCTGATTCTTAAAATATAAACACATTTTGATCCCTTTTAGAGGGAGGCGGGCCTTAACTATACAAAAGTAAGTTTCCCGATCCCTTGACTTCAGTCATGTAAATTATATTTTCAATTTTCACAGTTGCAGTATTTTGATGCATTCCGTGTTTCCAACATTTTGAATTTTGATTTCACTTAGTTTCTATCTTTTCGCACAAACCCCAAAGCACTGGAACGATATAATAATGCTAGTTGTGATTACATAAAATGTTTTAAGTTTGTAGAATGTGTTCGCAGAAGAATTTTAAGAGCGTTGAATTATACATGGAAATAAGTATGATGGAGATGAGGGGGTATTATATCTTTTTAGTTTTACCTATCTGGCATTACCCAGAAATCTTTACTTTATGTTCATTTAATCAAATTAATTGTATTGTTTTGTCAGTAAAATTATAAATTGAACCAAAAGCTAGTTAGGGTAATGTTTTTAATGTCTATTATTTATAAAATGATTGAATGTAAAAGAGCTTTCAAAACTAAAATTTTTTTTTTTAATTTAAGATATACTTAGAAATATGAAGCCAGTTGTAAATGACTTTCGTTTAGACAGTTCAAACGTTCCAAATTGCTTTCAAATTCAAGTGTCGTAAATTCGTTTTTAACAGATTGAAATGAATTGTTTACGAAGAAATCGAAATGCATTCTGATGGATTTAATTTTTAACTTTTTAAAATAGAAGTTTAAGGAAGTTCAGTGTAGTACTTTGCACCGTTATATTTGCAATTTCGGTACATAAACCATTAATAGTAAATTAAAAAATATACCATAAGTCATGTAAGGGCGAGAAATATACATACAGAAGTGTACCCTCCCCACCCAGATTAGGACTAAGCACTCTTAATAAAATCGGATGTTTGGTCTTTCAACAGATTGGATCATTTGGCAGAAATCCACAATTCTATTCTTTTTACTTCATCTTCATTTTCATTCCGTTGACTAATAAGCTCTCATCCAAGCATTTTGCCATAAGCAGCAACCATGCAGGCTGTATAAAAACGGGCGATCTCACGAGTTTTATTGATATAGAGACGAAGACACGATTTATTTGACTCTAACCTGACAAGCATTTGATTCTTTATTTTCCGTCTTTCTTTCCCCAAATTTTTATTGCATCATCCACTAGTTATACGAAATAATCCAATTAATTAGTCGACGAATTAACGGAACTAAATCTTATCGTTAAGCAAAGATTTATTGACAGTAGATAAGTCAATTGATTTTTTTTTCTTTTTATCTACCTGATCGGCCAATTAAGATAATTTGATTGTCTTTTCATGATCAGAACAATCAGTAAAAGTACAGAATAGTTAACACTTGCGAACTTCTTAAAAAAAAAAAAGAAAAAAAAAAACCCCCAAATAAATAAAACTATACACACAATTTATATAAAACGCGCGAGAATTAATTTCTTTACCGAATTGCTACAATTTGTAAGAGGTCTTTATATCGTTATTTTATTTTCATTAATCGACCGTTTAATGAAATCGGAAATGCAATAGCATAAAAGAGAACCGATTTTTTTTTTTTTTTTTTTTTTTTGTAAATAGGTAAACCATTGTATATTTTAATTGCTGGAGGAAAAAAAAGAACGAAAAGGTGTGAATTACTTTGCAACTTCGAAATTTGAAAGGAATTTGGAAGCATTTAAGTTGTTGACTAGAAAGTTATTTAAATTGGTTTTAAAATCCTTAGCAAAAAATCTCGTGTATTAAAAGATGTAAATTTTTAGGAGCTGTTTACACCCGACCTTGTGTCTAACCTAGTAAGGAAGTTAATAATGCGTCATCTATTAAGAGGTCCACTCTCTCGGAGTCTATTTTTTTGCAATGGCGTAAATAATGCGTGGAGTGAAGTTCATTTCAAAATCAGCGGTCTTTTAATGAATTTGAAACTTGCATTCCTATCGTCTGTAGTTGATTGGAAAATGTTGGGGCTATGAACAAATGAATAGTATGATCTTTCTCTGGAGAGCTTAACCACACACTTGAGAACAAAATTTCTGCCGAGGAAAGGGGCAAGTGTTCTATCGTGTAAACACTTGTAGATTAGTAAGTCATAACAGCACTTGCTCACAGCATCTGCACTTCCTGTATATGGTACCTAGTATTCCTAAATAGTCACTCACCTGGTCCTGGCTAGGTTTAGTGTTGCTTAACTTTGGTGATCTAATGAGAACCAATGTGTCAACGTAATTCTGATGGTAATTTAGGACTGTACGGTTGCAAAATACACTCACTAGTCTGTGGACAAGACATGTTTAGAAGGAATGGTGGAAGTATGCAAAATTAAATACAAACCACTGGTGAAATAACGTGTTATATGATGTAATGAGATATGTTCTTGAACTTCATGAGCAAGCAGTCAGTTAAACAAGGTAGTGAGAGGCTGGAGATCTTGGAGATGGTTAATATATAATATTATGTGAAAGCCTCCGTTCAGTCTTGAAAGACAATGGATACCCCCTGAAAGGGTAGCAGCTTGTGTAATTATAAGGCAAGGGTTGCGCAATCTACAACCACCCCTCTCCTGAATTGGCACTGCTTGAGTCCAGTGGCAAGGAGAGGTCCAGGACGGCTGGAAACTATGCTGAGTTAAGCATAGAGCACATATAGCGCTTGGAATTCCCAAATGGTCACCCATTTTAGTACTGACAAGGCTCAACATTGCTTAACTTCAGTGATCTAACAAGAACTGGTGAGTCGATATAATTATGCCGTATAACAGCGGTTCTCAACCTTTTTGACCCATGGACCCCTTTTCCCTTCTTTTTTTTCTTGGTGGACCCTCTTATAATTTTTGGTCATGAAACAATATTCTATTTCTCAATATAATTTTTTGAGCTTTTAATAAACAAATAAATATTATATAATTAAACTTTATTTTTAAATGAAAACTAATTTAATGCAAATAAAGTATTTTACAACAATTATAATAATGAAAACTTGATTAACGCTAACTGTTTTTTGTGTTTTTGTAAATTCACGTAATGGTTGTGTGTGTGTGTTGGTACTTATGCAGGATACGGGCCGTGCTATTTTGTAGATAGGATTTTTAAGTTATACTCAATTTTTACGGTATGTTTTGTTCCATTAAATTGTTAGGTGAATGTACATACATCTCAACCTTTTCCCGGCTATCGCCTCGAAGAATAAATAATGACTAACCAACACTAGAAACATTTTGTACATGCAAATGGAAAACAAATTGATTAAAAATAATTTTATTGCAAATTTACAAGAAATGTAGAGAGTCTAACTAGTGTGAGCCCTGAGATTGGTGATGTTTCGCTAAAAATTCAATGTCAGGTTTAATATTACTCAAGCAGATAAAATTGATTGAAAATTGCCCCCCAAAATTTGATTTTCGCCCACTAGGGGGCGATTCGCTCCCGGTTGAGAACCGCTGCCGTATAATATGTTATGTATTTTTCAAAGAAAACTTTTCATGATTTCTCCCGCACACTCTGTCATAAAACCTTTCATTGGATTTACCTTTTCTTTAGTTTCCCTTTCTGCGATTGCATTAAGAATACCAAAAGAATATTATTCCCTGCTTCGAATTCAATATTCCACCTACATAAATTATATTTCCGCTCCCCTCCCTCGTTTCTTTTTCTTTTTTTTTTAACAATGTTTTTTTTTAACAATGTTTTTTTTTCTTTGCAAGCAGTAAGCGTTGAGTTTCCCCACAGAAGATGCAGCTCCTAATGCATTCCAATTTGATGTTGTGAACAATACTCACCAGAACTTGGTTTCAACGAGACACTGTATATCGAAAGTCTACGGTTCTCACTTGTTGTTGGCTTTTTTTCTTTTCTTTTTTTTTCTTTTTCTTTTTTTTTTTTTTTTTTAAATGTAAATGATATTTTAATATCCTATTAAAACTCTGTAGATCCTGCTTGTTTGCTTATCAAAACGAAGACGTCATCCATCAAATTTGAAAGAGGGAGAGAAATACTTTATCTAGACTAGTGACTCCTTTGAGTCCTGCTTTGTCTAATAGACAAATATTTTAGATCCCTTTTAGGGTTTGGTATACTACTACTACTACTACTACTACTACTACTACTACTACTACTACTACTACTACTAAAAGTTCATCTTTGGTTGTCACCATGCATACTGGATGACGTCACAAACGAAGAATAACAATGGGTGAATGATAAAAGAAATAGTGGGAAGCGGATGACATAATTGCAAGAGAAAGGGATGAAATAATGAAATATTTATTTGTTTTTAACTTAAGGGAAGAATGTTTTTATTTTTGACTCATATTTTTAATATTCCCTAAGTCCCTAAAAGTCCCTAAGGCTATAAAAAAAAAATAAAATTAACGAATTCTTTTAAAAAGATTTTTAGCAAAAAAACAAAAAAGGAAAACAGCAGCAGGAGCTATTTGTCGTGCTTAAAAATCACACAAATAGAAAGTCAGGAACTTTGTCGTGCCATAATTTGTCGTACGCGAACGATTTTACTATTTACGAAATATCCTTTACGGTTTTATTGGTTGAATATTGTGACTAACTCTTTGTTAACGTGCTGAGATTGATTAAATGTAGAATCAGCGGCTGTACGTCGTCACCTGTTAGTCGAATGACTTGGTTAAGTTGCACGATTAGAAAAGCAGCAGAAGCAGCTGTCGTATTTCATCGTACATTTGTCGTGCTTAAATCGGTCATACATAAACGGTAAAACCGGAAGAAACAAACAGTAATTTTAATTACTAGATTGCACCACCGTGCGTTACGATCAAAATAGGTCATGCTCTATCGTGTCTCGGAATGCACTTAAATTTATTACCCCCCCCCCAAAAAAAAAAACGTAGTAGATATGCAATATGTTTTCAGAAAGCAGAAAAACTGTTTGCCAAGTCGCATATCAAATCCTTCCATTTTTTTTTCCTCTTAAAAATTAGTTTCTGTTAATGTCCAACCGCATATAAGACGAGAAGACATTTTTTTTGTTTTGTTTTCTAGGATGTCTCGTAAGGATATTCAACTTCAATTGCCGAGATAATGTTGAGTACAGAAGTAAGCTAATCCAATAGACAGATAATCCAGATTAATGGATTAATTGCTACGAGAAAAGAAAAGCGGAGATCAGTCATATTTGAAGCAATAGAAATATTCCACATGTTTAGACAACGTTTTGCAACAATAACCGGTGGGGTGGGGGGCATAAGAGACTAGCTATACGTACCCGGCATTGCCCGGCAATGTTTTTGTGTTTAATATATTTTTTATTTTATTTTACCTCGATTCATCCCAAACAAAGCACGTTGTCAGTAAGATGTAAGGACCTGCTGAGAATTAAAGGCCAGATGTATAGGGCCTCATAAGTGAGGAGTTGTGGAGCAAGATTCTTATTCACATTACATTTAAATTTCTGCATGTTGGTACACTTGGAGAAAATACCAACGGCAAGTGGTTTGAGGAAAGAAGCTGTTTTTTTTTTTTTTTTTTTTTTGCTTTTTTTAATAGAAATCGCTAGCAGGCAAGGCATGAAGCCACTTAGTGTAAGGAGTTATAAAAAAAAATGAAGGTAAAAAAATTAGCCAATAAATTTTATATAGATTCCAACCCGGAAAATAGCAAGTTTTTCACCCTTTGTCAGACACATTACTCATGGAATATGAGGACTTATGAACAAATTAAGGGAAGTAATTATATTAGAGTAGAAAACCTGGCAAACCTTCACAACTACAGTTAAGGGGTGTGATTTTGCTACTTGTTGAGTTAAGCGAGGATATTTACACTGCAGCAAGTTCGTGAGAGAAGGAAGTTACATTTTCTTTGTACTTGATTACACGTTTACCTATGAAGTCATACCCAAAGTGAAGCTGACTGCAAGTCAATGACTTGACAGCTCACTGCAATCCTTCAGGAGGTGAGGACTTGCCTTGCTTTTAGACAAGATGTTACGACCCTTATTGAGTCAAATTAACCAAACGATAAAAGACAACTAAAAAAAAGTATTCCAAACTGAAGTTTTGTAGCATGTATTTTGTGTGATTAAAATATATAGGGATATCTTTTGAGAAACAAATATTAACTCAACTGTATGAGAAAATGAAATACTGTAATATTCATTCACTTAGGGGTTCCAAAAGATCCTATTTGTGAATATGGGGACAGAAAAAGAATTATTTTCGTTTTATTGTTACTGGTAGTTGTTCCAAAAACAATACTGAAACAAACAGTCGGTCAGCTACTGGTGACTCTTTCAGGAGTTCTGTTTTTGTTTTACAGTGCTTATAAGATGTTTTTTTTTTTTTCATGTAAGTAGAATTAATTCTCTAAGTATGTGTAATCTTATGTGCTGAAATATCTGTTGCTACATCTGTTTATCAAGCAACATTATGCCAAGCAGCATTAGTAGTAAGCTAACTTGATGTATTAATAAAGATACTTTGTCCTTTAGTCCTCAGATTCTGTGAGCATTGTTTCTTAGCAATGGGAAAAAATCGCTGCTTTCTGGGTATAATGTATCCGTCTCACACTTATTCTTTGCTGGTTTTGACTTTTGTGTTACTAGCAGGGAGACTCGACGTTGTTCAGGATTGAATGGGAATTAACAAGTGTTTCATCCTCCCATACTTCTATTGTCATTGAAATTGGTGAAATCGCCCATTTTTTTTTTTTTTTTTTTTTTTAAATCTATTAGTTGCCTGCTCTAGTAAGCCCCCCCCCCCTTCCACCTCCTGTGTACCGGAAGGAAGCTTCGTCTCCCCAGAATGACTTAGTCTACAATGCACTGAAGTCTACATTGCACTGTAGAGAATCTACTTTTGATTTTATCAAATTATCTGTAAATAATGGTTTCACTTACAGTTTAAAATGCAAAAGTCAAGTATCATAGTTCAATTGTGCTCTAAACAGAAACATTCATTTTAAATGCGCCCGTGTCTTATCAAAAACTTACTGTTCATTTTATAGGCCAGGCTTTTCTGCTTGTACGGTGATAGTACATCTAAAATGTGATGGTAGGTTGTATAAACTTGTTAACTTTGATCAAAATCGGACTTCCTTCTTTATTCAGAGTTTTTTTGAATACCGATTTTTCGATACTTATCAGACACATTCCAATATTTCCATGGCAGGTGCTCGTCTGAGCTCCATTCTCTGGCCCCCCCCCCTCGCCAATCTTTTTAAAAAAACACCCGACTAGCTGAAACCACCGTCAATAATTTTTCCCACTCCCTATCTGTGCCTAAATCAAAACGGAGATACCATGAACAAAGCTCCTTTCTTAGAACTGCACGCCTGTGGAACTCTGTTCCGCTTGCCTGTTTCCCTCCCGATTTCAACCTGGATGTCTTCAAGTCCAACACAAACAAATTCCTGATGAACCGCCCCCCCCCCCCAAGTAATGACACCTTACCAATTCTCCAATACTATTGCTACACTATCCCTTTGATTACTGTACACACAATAACCCTTATCCCTGAGTGACCACTTGGCCTTGATAAGTGGTGAACTCCATGTAAAAAAACAAAAAAACAATCACCCTAGATGTTTCTGACTTCATAGGAATGAACTCTCTCACACACACATACACACACACAGAGTTACTTGTATATAATAATACTAGCAGGACGCCCGGCATTGCCTAATTGTAAAATATGCTAAAATTTATATTTTCATTAATGCAGATTTCGTAGTTATTATACTAGCAGTTCAGCCTGGCTTTGCTTAGGCCCTAGGTACTGTTCATAAATTTACGTGCACACACACATATATATATATATATATATATATATATTAAAGTTTGACTTGTGTCCAGGTAACCTACACCCAAAATTTCAAGTGTTTAGACCCAAAATTGGCGGAGGAGTTTGGTAGAGTCTGCAAAGGTCAACTCTTTCAACTTTGACCTCTTGGCAGCCAAATTTTCGCCCAAAAATTGATTGAAAGCTTGCTGCATGTTTGAATACCCTTTATGTAAATTTTTTTAATGTTTAGACCCAAAATTGACTGAATAGTTTGCTAGAGACTGCAAAGGTAAAATCTTTTGAGCTTTGACTCCTTGGCAGCCAAATTTTCGGCCAAAAACCGATTAAAAAGCTTGCCCTATGTCTGATTACACTTTATATAAAATTTCAAATGGTTAGACAAAAAATTGGCTGATTAATTTTGTAGAGACTGCAGAGGTCAAATTTTTATGTATTTTGACCCCAATTTTGATCTCTTCACATTTATTTTGGGCTCAAATCAAGTTAAAGTTTGATCCATGTCCAAGTAACCTATATCTAAAATTTCAAGTGTTTAGACCAGAAATTGGCAGAGGAGTTCGGTAGAGTTTTCAAAGGTCAAATCGTTGATCTTTGACCCCCTTGACAGTCAAATTTCTGTCCGAAAACCAATTAAAAAGATTTTCCGAAATCTCAATACCCCTTATATCAAATCTCGAGATTGTAGACTGAAAATTGGCATAGTTTCGTAGGGAAATGTGTACACACAAAATTTCACTTTGATATATAGATTATATTGCACCTAATTTATAGTAACGATTTAAAAAAAAAAAAAAAAATATGACTCTTGCACCACCACCGAGAATCGGAACCAAAGCGTTTCACTTACGATTACTTTTTCCTTTGACGTTAATGCTTGAGCTATGAAAAAATGTTTGCTGCAAGGCTAAAAATTAAAACCTGAACTAATAGCTATTACGTTATGCATGCATATTTGTAATGCCGTTGTTTGACCTTCACCTGACAAATTTCACTTTAATTTTCACACTTTCGCGCCGATTTTCCCCGGCTAAAACCCAAATATAAGGTTTCGCATGGGTTTGAATACCCTATATATTAAGTGTCATGTCTGTAGACCAAAAACTGACATAAGTTTGGTAGACAAAATCTTTTATACAATATATACACATAAGACTAAAAAATCTATTGTTTGCATAATCTTCAAAGTTTTAATGTTATTGCCCTTTAAGAAGTTAGTTTTTGTTTTTGTGTAATAACATTACATCATCAGTATCTTTATCAATTATTTTTCTTTATTGCGCCTCATTTTTCCACATCTCCCAAACCCACCCCATCTCCTCCCAAACCTTCAACCTGGATAAAAGCCCAAATCTCTAAATCGGTATATTGATTGATTTGACTCGTGTTTTCTTTGTTATTGTCTGTATAAAAACTTCTCTACTCCTTTATTTTCTTCTTCTTCAGTGAGACAAGCAAGCAAAACTTACTCTAGGTTGTTACATAATTGGAGGGAGCAGACCAAATGAGAGAGGAGTAGGCGATAATCCATGGATGGTGGCAATGGTTTCAGGGTGCAAAGTTTTAGTTGTGGTAGCAGGATGTTATGGCGAATCAAAGAAAAAAAACCCCCTTAAATTGTTATGCTTATTTTAATATTTATTACATATGCACTTCAGTTATTTGATAAAAATGATGGTGGACTACATTTTACTTGTTTTTTTTTTTTTTGTTTTTTTTTTCACACTTGTCTCTCTTAATCAAACAATATTGTAATATTTATATTTAAATCTTAAAATCCAATTTCTTAAAAAATAAAAATAACCAAATGACAAAGTATTTAAACTTAAATGTATTAACTAAACTGTGAATGATGAAATTAAAAGTTTATAAAACATACGATAATTTTTTAAGGACTGGGGTCACCCCGTAACCTTAAATGGAATGAAAGAACAAAATTATTCTTAAATTAACCAAGTTGAAACCTATTTCACTCTAATAATTTAGGTCACTAAAATAGAAATTAATTTGTAATGTTTTAATTTTAAAAATAAACATCACACAGCCATGAGCAAAATTATGGATCACCAATGTAAAATCGAAATTATGATTCAAGGTTAAGAATAGTGGAGTAAACATTAATAAATTTATTTTAACAATCAATATTTGGCATGCCCTCCTTATAACAGCTTTTATTCGTTTTGGCTAAATTGTTGCAGGTGTTAGGATCTATTTTCTGCCACTTTTCATGAAGTTTGACCTCTAATTTTTTTTTTTTTTTTTTTTTTTTTTTTATGAACATTTGTGCATTCTCACTTTTTCCCCTAGATGGGACCACACAGTTTCAATGGGATTTAGGTCTGGGGATTGAGGGGGCCACTTCATCACTGTAATCCCTTTTTATTTTTTTTTTGAATTAACCCATTGAAATTTTGGCATATTGTCTTGTTGGACGATTACATCAATTGGAATGTTATTATTAGATATTTTAGTCGAAGTTTGGTAAACCTGGTCCAGCATGTAAGTAAGTTGTAAAGTTAATTCTGTCCTCACATGTGTACAACAGTCCAGTGCCAGAAGAAGCTATGCAGCCCTAAACCATTATGCTTCCTTCTCAAATTTGACACAATCAGGATGAAATACCTCTCCTCCCCTATGGCGAATATAAACCTCTCCAGGGGTGCCAAAAATCTGATGAAAAAAAATTAGAATTTGCTACAATCTTTTGAATAGATGTTATGGATGTGTATTCACATAAAAATGTGAATTGTTTCTTTCAAAGTTTAGGAAAGAGAAGCTGTTAATTTACCTCAAACTTACTTTCATTAGACCAAACAATTGTGGCCCAGTCATCAAGTGTCCAATTTTCATGTGACTTTTTTTTTTTGCAAATTCCAATCGTTTTTTCTTGTTGGCCTGAGACAATTATGGATTCTTATTTGCTTTGCTCCCTTTTAATCTCACTTCTAATAACCTTCTTTCCACTGTCCGAGCTGATATATTTTTGTTTGCATCCTCCTGAAGTTCAGCAAGCTCTAAAGAACTTTTCTTCCTATCTGCAAGGGATGCTCTTTTCAAAGATCTGTCTTCCCTGGCACTTGTAGACTTTTTATGACGTTCTTTTTTGTTTTTGAAAAACTTTGTTTCCTTGTACCTTTTAATTGTTGTTTGAACTCTGCCAATTTCCACCTGAGAATATCCTTCACCGGGTAAAACAACAATTGTGCCTCTTTAATCTCTGAAAGTTGCTTCTTTGGAGTGTATTTCAATCATATATACTATTATAGCACTGACAGGAATCAAATATTACCTGAAAAATAAGAAACAACTTTTAGTATGACAATGAATCATTTTTAACACTAGAATGAATTTAGTATGAAATCCAGCTAAAACTCTTGAAAGACGCTTTAAAGCAAATAAATGCAACAATCTACTATTAAATATTTTACACTTGCTCTCAACTGTACAATTCTTAACCTTTAAATGCATAGGTTTAAACATTTTTTTTTTTTTTTTTTTTTTAATGGGTGTTCCATAATTTTGACCATGGCTGTATATTAGATCAAAAGTTATATTATTTGTTAAAATAAAAAAAAAACGTATTTTGATAATATTGCCATTTAGTGCAGAGGTCAAATAATGGTGCATTTTCGTATTTCTGATATTTTTTATTAAATATGAACTAAAAATAAAAATGTATCTATATATAAATGATAAACTTTAAAGAATAAAAAAAAAAAAAATAGAATAATTAACCTTTTTTTTTTTTTTTTTTTTTTTGATTGGTCTAAAACTTTTGGTTATTTGAAGCCGCCATAAAAAAGAATAAAAGGACTGCCATCTGGTAGCATAGCTAAAAAGCAATCGTTCGTTTTGGAACTTAGAAGAGCATCGTCTCCCCCCACCCCCATTATCTCATCTCTTGAAAGTATTCACAAAACCTACAAATTAACAAAAATGTTTAAAAAAAATTTTCAGGTTTTAATGAGTGTTGATAGGGAAAAAAAATATTTACTAAATATCATTAAGCAGAAATAAAATATCGGTTTTAGATAACATTGATTCAAAATACATTTCTAAGAACATGGACCGATGTTCACTATAAATAATTGCTGAAACGATTAAATTTTGACCTGTTATGAGAAATACTAGTTAGTATTTACATATGACAACTTTAGTTATCTATTTCATGTATTAGGTTTACAACTGATGACTGCATATATGTGTTAGTATATATTAAAGCTTTATTTCATATGTATATATGATATATAAACGTGTTTATGTTCCCTCAATGTTTCATGCCCCGAGGCTTTTAATGGCTCTCAACTGCCATGGCCGGTGTTATTATCGTCTTAATGTGACTTCCTTTTTATCATTTTTGTAATGTATTTGTGGCATTGAAGATAATATCAGGATTTGTTAGTTTTGGCCATCAAAAGTAAACTAAGCAATATAGACATTTTTTTTTCTCTCCATGTGGGTTTGACCGTTGAAATATATTAGTGATGGGACGATTCCAATATGTTTCCCAATTCTGACACAATTACTGATTCCAATTCTTTTATAAAGTTTTTTTTTTTTTTTTTTTTTTTTTTCACGATTACCATAAAAACACATGTTGCATGTGCAATATTTCTCAAACGTAAAAACACATTTGTAGGGGCACGATCTGTAGATTTTAGTTTTACTAGTAGTTTAAAATCACTGTTTATTACTTCATTATTTCTATCAGCTGTGGAAGGTTTTGTTTGAAACGAAATCAAATAAAAATATAATTAAAGAAATCTCTTTTCGCATCGGAAAATAAGCAAATTTTTTCCATTCCAATATCCCCCAAAGTTCCGATTTTTCTGATTCACCATTGCGATATATATATATATATATATATATATAACGATTCATATCGATGATTCTGTTTCAGTATGAAAAAACAAGTTGCATTTGACCATCAAAATGCAACCTCCATCCAACTCTGTACACAACTTCCAACTCCTTAAAAACCTTGGGACGTGTGTCTGCTTCTATCATACTCATAAACCACTTTTAATTAAATAATGGTTGGTTGGCGATCTGTGTTCACAGCAACTGCACTGTTGGCATCATTCTGACATCTATTGTTAGGATTAGTCTGCCATGTTGGTGAGAAGATCCTGATGTTGGTATCATGTATGGTTTGACTTGATCTTAAGAGGTGCATGCTCCTGGGTATTACCTCCTCTCCTTCAGAATAGAATGTATGGTTTATTGGTGATTGTCTGAGGCGCCCCTATCAGTGAATGCTGACGTGTTTATTCTCGCCTATTTTTGTATCCAACCAGAATGGAGCTGGTTTTGTTCATCTTTCAACCTTGTGCTACATTTTATTATAATAGGAATCAAGTACATCTTTTCATTAGATGAGGCAGACTGTATTTAAAAAAAATATTTTGATGTCTAGTAAATCATTTTTTTTTCTCAGTAGTATATGTAACATACTGAAGTTACTGATGTTGTCCACTGAATCTGCAAGCAGAGTTCAAATTATATTCATTTACACAAGAACCTTTGGGAATGGGATTACTCCCCTACACCTCATTTCTGTCAGTTGTAGATACATTAAGGTTAGTGTGTGTGTATGTGTGTGTATATATATATATATATATATATATATATGAGAGTAAGAAAGCGAGCATTTTAGCCCATTAAAAACTGGCAAAGGTTATAGCCTGTTGATTTAGAATGAATGCTTTCAACCAAATTGATGGTTGAATATCATTAAATTTTTGCATTAAATACTAATCCCTATTAATCCTTATTACTGTACATTGAACAGATACCATAATACTTAGTTCGCTGCACCTTATTACAAAGGTCCATACAAAATTCCACCCAGATTGGCCCAGTAGTTTCCAAGAAAAAGTGGAAGACAGATATATATATATACTAGCAGGAAGACCCAACATTACCAGAGATTGAATGAGGATCAACGGACATTCCACATTTTCAATACTTTTATTGTCGGTGAAATTGCTCACTTTTCAATTAAATCAATGGATTGCCTGCTCTAGTTGAGGATCCACCAAAGTGCACTGGGAGAAAGCTTCACATGCCTCCTTGCAGTGCCTTAGTCCACAATACAGTGTAGTCTACATTGCACTGTAGAGAACCTATTTTGCTTTTATAAAATTATTTTATATAATGGCTTAAATTAAAATGCAAAAGTCAAGTATCATGGTTCGATTTTGCTCTAAACAGAAACATTCATTTCAAACGTGACCCTATCATATCAAAATACCTGTTGTTGATTTTATATACTAGGACCCTCTGCGTGTCCGGTGATAAAATTTCCTGAATGTACTTGGTCAAAATCAGACTGTTCCTTTTAATCAGATTTTTTCGATTTTTCGATATTTATCAAAGACATTCTGATACAAAACCCATCTGAGAACACTCCTAGGCACAAAGTACATTTGTATATAAAAAAAAAATTTGCCCAGCCATTTTGGAGTCCATACGGTGAAGAAACTTTAAGTACTTTTAGTCGATCTTCTTCCTTTTCAATTTATTTTTCTTACTTTTAGTCGATCCTGTTTCTTTTTACATTATAGTCGATCTTTTTTATAAGGTTTAAAAAAAAAAAAAATGCCCCACTTCGCTTTTAAAATAATATATATATATATATGTGTATGTGTGCGTGCGTGTGTAAATACACTCCTATGAATTTTTTTTGTGTATTGATATTCATATTAAAACCCCTTTTTTCTATTTATTTAAAAAGAAAAAAGAAAACTTTATGTTTCGTGGAATTGCATTCATCTTCAAAAAAATCTAGCTAATTTGCATATTCTTTTAAACATTCATTTTAATTAATTCCCTATTAGTTTTTTCGGTTTTCTTATGGGATAATCATTTTTAGTTAACTATTACATGTAATTATATTTATGCAAATATTTTAAATGATTTATACTGGTGTAATATTTGCATAAAAAGGTTGGAGTAAACACAAACCTCTTTCTATATATATTTATGTACGTGTATATATATATTTATTTAAAAAGTGTTGTCTACCAAAATCCTCTGTCAGTTTTTTGGTCTACAGACATGAAACTTTATATTTGGATTTTAGTCGGGGGAAAATCTGTGCAAAAGTGAGAATTAAAAAAAATGGAATTTGCCAGGTGAAGGTCAAACGACAGCATTACGAATATGCATGTGTAACTTAATAACTATTAGTTCACGTTTTCAATTTTTAGCCTTGCAGCAAACATGTCTTCATAGCTCAAAGGAAAAAGTAAATCGTAAGCTAAACGTTTTAGTTGTGATTCTCGGTGGTGGTGCAAGAGTCATTTAAAAAAAAACAAACTTTTTGAATCATTACTATATATTGGGTCCAATATATATAATACAAACTCTGCATTAATCGAAATATCATATTTAAGTGTATTTTCTGACCGGGTGGCCTGCTAGTATATATATATATATATAAAATAGGTGTGACTCTGAGGCTAAAGAATGAGGGTGGAGAGTTTTGTTTTATTTTCGATTCTAGCTGATAGCACTGAAATCCCCACACACACACATATATATATATATATATATATATATATATATATATATATTATTGATCTAACAACCATATATTAGGTTTAATGTAATATTCGATACAGCATTGTCTTTATAATAATACGTAATCTGCATAAATTAAAATGTATTTAAGTGTATCTTACGATCGACCAACAACGAGCGGCTTGATGGTATATATATATGTATTGTAAATGCTTATGTAGAACAAATAAAAAGTATATCTTGCTCTACTTCCGTATTGAGCACTCTTGTATGAACTTCATTAAAACTTCATCAGTTGCTTCACTTCTGAAAAATATTAACCTGGAATTATATATATATATATATATATATATATATTTGTCAATGAATTGTTTTGGTATTAAATGACCACAAAGGATTTATCTGTTATAAAACAGACCAGCCAATGCTTTGAATACTGAACTTGCATCATGTATTCTTTAATACAATGGCTTGAAAAGACAATAATTTGAATGCAGGGAAATGAGAAACGGTAAAGGCAAGAAACAAATCTATGACTTGATATATGATCTTCAAAGGCATAAAAGAGATCTATATTGCCCAATAGCTTTTAGCCCATTGGAAACTTGTAAAATCAATAAACTAGTACAGACAGATCGATTCTATGATTGATTGTGGTTTTTAACCCCCCCCTATCTTTTTCTATGTTTTTGTCAGGGCTGTAGTGGGAGGAAGGATGTTTCTTGCAAAGAGTTTGGAATTAAAAGACTAAGTAACTGTAAAGATGAATGTATTTTTGATCTTCATTACAGCAAATACAGTGGCAAGTAGTGTGCACTTGTATAGAAGTGGCAGCAGGGATGATGATATCAACAATGTTGTATTTCATTTTGTGTATTTTCTAAAATAGTTTCTCTCTCTCATACAGAATTGATAGAGGGTTAAAAAAAAAGATTTTCTGATTAAAATTTTTTTTTAAATATTTGATATTAATGCATTTACCGACCCCGAAATTTCCACAAAGTTTCTCGGGTGTGCTGGGCTGCTGACGGGAATATCCAAACCCTTAATCCTAACCTACATAATTAAAAATAATTTTTTATTTATTCCAATTAAAAAAAAAAAAAAAAAAAAAAAAGTGCCTTTCATAAATTCATATTAGTAAAAAACAGGCAGCGCTTTGTAAAAAAATTGAGGAACACTTGGTCGACCTTTTTCGGTTATTCCGTCAGCTACTGAGCGAGCCCAAGCCAACTTTATGGAAATCGCTGGTTGGTAAATGCAGAAGCATCTTAAATTTTATATTTAAATAATAAAAAATTAAAAACAAAAATAAAATATTTTCTTCATAAATTTTTGGGTGGGGGTAATGTCATGAGCAATCGTATTTACATAGTTTCTATTAACATATAAAGTAAAATTATGAAGATAGAAACAGATGGGAAATACCAACATAATATTTGCATGAAAAGAAACTGGAATCTTAAGATCTCTTATTCCAGTAATTATAGGAACAATTGGACTTATGAAAAAGGATTTAAGAAACTACCTGGCAAATATACCCGGTGAACCAGATGCAAGAAAGATGTACACATTTCCACTCTTAAGAATGGTTAGAATCTTGAAGATCTCTATTTGAAAATAAAAGAAAAAGTAAGTAATGCCTGACATCTGGTAGGATGCTTCATCCCCAGCTAGAACAAAAATAAGGGTAAAGAAAAAAAGTAGAGCAGTTGATCCTAACCTTTTCCCTCACCACCTCTAAAATCTTGATGTTAAATGTGATTCCTTTATCAGATGTTCTTCTATAGCTCTCTTGCAGCACGATCTATTCTTCATACTTTAAGTTAGCAGTATTATAATGGAGACGCTAACTTCTCAATCCTACTTCCGACCATGGTATCACAGTTCTTGCAGTGGGAGAGAACTAGATACTCTTATCAGATGCATTCCAATACAAAAACTATATTAGAACACTCCAAGACATATTATCAAGTACCTGCATGTGAAAAAAAAATTAAAAAAAAAATACTCCAGCCATTTCAGACTCATAGGGAATTCTCTCACTCACACATATAGTTCCTCTTATATAATAGAAGATAGATAGATTATCAGAATAGCCGTTCGAGTATGGTTATTCTGATAGTTAAGATTAATTAATGGGACAGAACAATTTTGTACTACTTAAGTCCTCCCTCCCCACAAATATTAAATTTATATATATATATATATATATATATATTTGCTGTAAAAATTGTTAATTTGTTTTGATCAAAATTCATTTAAATGATTTTTATTCTAAAAAAATGTAACAATTTTGGTGTTTAATTCTAAGCAATTTTGAAAAAATTGCTTTTGTTTAGATACAGTTTATTTCCTTAATTTTTACTTGCATACATTTTTAGTGAAACTTTCCTGAAAGTAATTTTTTTTTTTTTTTTTTTTTTTTAAATTTATTTTACTTCAGTAAGCTTTAAGAAATCAAGGGGCTCCCTCCTGGAGGTAACACTTGATTCTGTTACGATTTAAATTTATATCCGTGGGCTCTTTAAAGAATAGACCATGTTCCCTATATGGCTGCTATTTGTATCTCGTTACAGCTTGGTCTTCCAGGGATTGCTTCTAAGTATTTCTGAAAATTCTTTTTTATTAAGCCAGTTGCTCCTATCAAAGCTGATATAATGTTTATTTCTTTCAGAGACCATGTCGTTTTTAGATCATTTTTTTAGGACCTGATATTTCACTTTTTTATTTTACTTCAATAAGTTTTAAGAGATCAAGGGTGCTAACTCCTCCTGGTGCTAACACTTGATTCCATTATAATTTAAATTAATATCCGAGGGCTCTTTTAAAAATAGATGCTGTTCCCATTATGGCTGCTATCTGTATTCCGTTACAGCTTGGTCTTCCAGGGATTGCTTCTAAGTATTTCTGAAGATTCTTTTTTATTAAGCACATTGCACCTATCACAACCAGTATGTTTACTTCTTTCAGAATTAATGGTGGGACGATTAATCGTTAATTGTAAGAATCGTGTATTTTGGTGGGTGTCGGAATCACATTGTTAAAAAATACCTTAGATTTACGATTCTTTCATTACGATTCTCTTATATTTTTTAAGTTGAACTGTTTGTTTGAAGCGAGATTAATGCTCTCAAAAATTTATGAGAAAAACGTCATAAAACTTTTCAAAACATATTTAATATGATGCACAAGAATTTTATTAACTACTTTAAAGGTAATCTTTATTTATCTTAATGAGTTTCGAAATTTCTTTGAATTTTTCTTTCGTTAATTCTTTGAATTAAAAATAATTTTTTTTTTACGTTCAGCCTAACTTTTTATATTTCACCATTTCGTTTTTTAGTAATAAATGCTTCACTACATTAAAAACCGACCTTGTGAGTAACTCTGCCCTCATGTGGAGGCAAGTAAATAGGAAGTAATATGGTGGCTGAAAAACGTTTTTTGACCACCATAAAAGCCCCTGAAGAATTTCCGCCATGCGCACTTGTTGTTCTAAGTTAACTAGCCACTACTTGTGTTTCAAACTAAAAAAAAAGCGCTTTAAAATAGTAAAAACACTAAAGCTTTTTTCGCTTTGGAAGCGGGGGGGGGGGTCAGGCGCCCCTATTTTCCTAAAGAACCAGCTATGTGAACACTTTGCAATATTTTTCAATAATTATTTAAAAAAAAAATTTTTTTTACTATCAATTTTTATTTAAAATTAAGAAATTATTTTCTAAAATATTTTGTTTATATATGTTTACATTTTGTTTTGAAGTAAAATTAAGAAATTAATTTTAAAAATATTGTTTAATCCATCTTCATTCAAAAGGGTTACTTTTCGGTAGCTTCATCGGTTGCTAACCTAAATTTTCTGAATGTCAGAACGAGGTTCGTCTGCGGGACCTGCTTATCAAAGCTTCACAGATTTTTTTTCTTATGATTTTTTTATCTTTTTTTTTTGGGGGGGGGGTAGATTTTTATTTTCTTTTGCCGGAGTTTATGTAATTATTAACAGGAAAATTGAAAGTCAAAATTGAATCCGCGCTATTTTTAAATATTATTTTCAAGTTTAATTAAAGTTTTACGGTAGTCTTTTCTTATTGTTTTTGTATTCTTTTGTTATTTTTATTTTTTGTTGGATTTAACAAACAAAATGAAAACAAAACAAAAAAAAAATTTGGTGCTTATGTTACCATATATTTTTTTAATGGTTTAAATGCCTCGCCCAATGTTTAGAGTTTCTAATTGTTTTTTTTTTTTTTTTTTTTTTTTTTTTTAAGGAAAATTGGTGAAAGTCAAAATTAGCATTTGTGGCGATAAACAAAAAGCTTTAGCGAGTACGTACCTCTCATGGAATGCCATAGATCGAAACGCAATGAAATGTTATTTGGTGCTAGTGCACTTATTGATCTGCGCTATTTTTAAATAGTACTTTCAAGTTTAACGATACCTGTTTTTATTAAATTGTTAGGTGAAAGTACAGAATAGGTACACAACACCCTCCCGTCCCCATGTTAAGAATGGCTTTCTAAATGTCATTATTTCAGCTAGGCTCGATAAGTGCATATGCATGAGTACCTTTGATTTTTTTGAATAAAATAAAAACTACTCGACGAGAACACTACCGTTTTTGTTTTAATAATTATTTTTTATGCAAAAATAAATAAAAATTTCAATTGTTCAAAACATGTTTTTTCCCAAAGCTTATTGGGATTTTTTTTAATTACCATATTTTTCATGAACATGAAAATGTTTCAAAAGTATCTAATATTTTTTCACTTTTCATGTTATAAGCCTCATCGACATGAGGCCATTTCATTTCTTCTACTGATCCCGATATGCATTTCAGTCTTCTTTTAATACGAGACTAGTAGGCTTCTATATTGTTGGTGCAAACACCAGTAAGCATATTTTTAAATAAAAAAAATAACGCAGGTATCGTAAAACTTTAATTAAACTTGAAAATAATATTTAAAAATAGCGCGGATTCCATTTTGACTTTCACCAATTTTCCTGTTAATAATTATATAAACTCTGGCAAAAAGAAAAATATCCAACCAAAAAAAAAAAAATAAAAAAAAAAATAACAAATAACAAATTATGGGTAAATTTCAAGCTAAAATAAATGATAAAAAAACTAGGTCACACGCGCAAAAATTTTTTCTTTGTAAACATAACTTCTTCCTCAGTCGAACAACGTACAACATTGGAGCCGATGCGTGTTTCGCTACAGGAGTAGCATTCATGTACGTCCGCCCTTTTTCTTTATATTTTTTAATATATAAAATAACTCCTGAAATTGATTGCTATTAATTTCATGGTGCATGTTTAATTCATGTTTAAAATATTTGTTTTTACTTATCTTCAATGAAGGAAATTTTATGAAAAAAAAATCAAATCGTTTTTGAATTTCCACTTTTTCGCTGTACCAAATTTTTTCACTACACAAAAACTTTCGATTATATAATGGTATATTTCAAAACAATTCCACAGGAATCGGAATCATACTTGGTATCAGAATCGTTAATAAACATTTTCCTGGAATCGGAAAAAATTTAGGAATCGTCCCAACACTATTCAGAATGCTCACCAACATATGAGTTTTTAAATTGCCTTTCTGTGAAAATATTGAACCACAAACTTCACATGAATGAGGCTTTTCATCAATGTGTTTTTAAACAAATTCTTCCCAATAATGGAGCTGGCGTAAAAACAATTTGTGTTTGATAACATTGTAAGTGAAAAGGAGTGGAAAAGGACAGGAATTCTTGTTTGAAAATAAGTTCTTTCCTTTTATCTAGTCCACAACAGCATATTTTCAAATTGAATCGATTAGAGAAATGCGTCGGTTTTTCAGTTGGAAAAAAAGTGAGGAAGGAGTGGAAAATTATGAAGATGTAAGGGAGAAGAATGGAGTAAATATATTTCTGGTTTGAATCCGAAGGGTTTCTTACTAACTTGACCCACATTATAATTTTAAGGCGAGTAGAAAGTGGATCTTTGGTTTACTTTTGACAACCACGTAACTTTTGCTTCCCTTATTTTGTCCTTTAGTCCTCACATTCTATGAATATTTCCGACAAAAAGGAAAGAATTGCTGCGTTCTGGGTCAAAATCTCCATTCTATCCAACACTTACCATTGGCTAGTTTTTAAACTTAAATTTATTTATTTTATTTCTTTTTAGCTCTTTACATTAAATGGCTGTATGCCTTGTCTGGAACGATTTTCATTAAAAGAAGAGATGTGGGTACATGTCCTGGTCGGATACTTTCTATTATGCTTGATTGGCTATTATCTCTTGTTTTTCCAAGGCCGGTCTTGACGATGGTCTGTCAGTCTTTATTATATTTTTTTTCGTGGAGATTCCCACTGTCCGGGTCACTGTCTGGGTCACTGAGCGGGTTTCACAACCACTCCAGGGGCTAGCATTAGACAGCCCCTTAATGGTTAAACGTGCCACCCGCACTACCTTGTACACATAGGTCGTTTTGTGTGTGAAGACCGGCCTCGGAATGGGGGCACCACTAGGGTGCCCTATCAGTAACTTATGTTGCAGCAGCAGGCGGAGGGGACAGACTTGGAACTCACACATATACATAGCTTCTGTGTGATGGAGGGTTTTTACGTACCTCGCATGTATGTGTCTTAACATTTCAGGGAACCCACCATCACAAGGAACGAGAGATCACCCAGATCCCTCGGAGAAAGCCCCAGAGCAGCGAGGTCCATGCTGCTTGATGGGTGAAGGAAACCTCAATAGGTTAGCACTACCGGGGCATGCTTCACAGGGTAAGAGGGTCCACGGTCCAGTACCTGGGAATGAAGGGCATTGTTAAACAGGGGAAAGTTGTACTTATCTATTTTCCCCACAATGTCCTGTGGCAAGACCGTCGTCGCCAACGACGGTCACGTCAAGTACAACAGCCATGCGGGGGGATTCAACAAGGAGATTTGGCTTTAGAAAGCTCTGTCGCATCAGGGCCCGGGGCTCTTCATGAACCGTCAGGTCCTTCTTGTGCAAGAACTTGGCCAGAAGGATGAAGCTCGGTGGGGTGCGCACATCTAGCATCATGTGTGATGGCACATCGCGTCTCGATATGGCTTAGGCTTTCTACCTGACTGCACCGTCCGCAGCAATTAAGATCGCCGTCAGATTTTCCACCCCTCGCCCATCTTGATTTAGTGCTCAGCAGTCTACATCGCAAGTTGGGGCATCGAATGTATAATCTGGAAAATACTCGTTCCGGATGGCGGAGCCAGCGATGGGAGGCCTTTGAGGCGCTGGCGTGAATGAGTCCAGCCCCATTAAGAGATTGGAGGACCGAAGCCCACTTCGTTTCAGCTTCTTTCGGGTCTCTCACCACCTTCCCTCATACCTTCACCGGGTGGTTCACCAGATTGAGCACTGTTCGGAAAGCCAGGCTCCGGACAGATTCTTTGATGACATCTGAGGTTGCCGCAGCGAACAGCTTCTCGTACCTTTGCTGTCTCATCAAGGGGACCGACACTGCTAGGGCTGGCAGGTCAAGTCCCCCATCCGAGATGGCAGCATGAAAGAAGCCGACTGGACAGTCTTTCGTTAGCCTAAGCTAACGATGTACACCGCCTCTGATTATGATGTCAATGGCTTTTAGGACGTTGCCGTGTGTGTTCCCCATTCTATTTGCCAGGGAAAGAGTAGCAATTTTACGGCTGTCTTTACAGATAGGATTGCAATGTTTGGATGAATGCAAGTGAGACAAATATGTACATTTTTATTTATTTTTTTAAACTATTAAATTTTATTTTATGTTTTCTATAAAATCTTTATTTTGCATTTCACTAACCCCACAAAATGCCCACAGAGTAGTTTTTAGTCTAGATTCCTTCAGCTGGTCGGGTTTTTATTTGGAATTTTGTTCGTTTTGAGCATTTCATTATTTAGCAACAGGTACAATATTTGAATTTGGAATCTTTGAGACACACCCGACGGCATACCAAGAGTGCTTCATATCAAATTTTCTACACAAAAATAAAATTAGATATATCGTAAATAGTTGACATTAAACATTGATTTAATCTCGTTTTTTGGGGTAACCAACTGTTGTATCTCTGGTTTTGAAATAATTTTGTGCCTTAACTTGGCGATACTCTTGTAATAGCTTTTTGATAAAAAAAAAAACAAACTATTTTTTCTTGATCTAATATTTAATGGAAATGTATTATCTGATTTACATCATTCATAATGGTGATCATATTTGCATAGTTCTGCGTTATAAATACAAAATGGCCGGTTGTCTATAGATGGAATCTTTTGATTTCTTCAGATCTAATTTATTTTGCTTGAGGGTTTTCTTCCGGAAGTGATCTGATCTTCTGATTGGCTGCATAAACAAAAGATTCTAGTTATTATGTTAATTCACGGATGTTTCTGCACGAAACCATTATCGAGCTACATTGAATTATTTTAAAATTTCATAAAAAAATGGATATAGACTTGATCATTGGAATTTAAAATACCACTGTCTACTTGTATGCATGTGTATATAATATATATATATATATATATATATATATATATATATATATATATATATATATTTCTCCTCTTTGTTGGACATAAAAGTGGGTAAAAATAAGTTACTAACACGAGTCGACATTAATAATTCTTAAGTACAATCGAAAAGAACATGGGTTGCCAGGACAAACAAATTATAGAGAATGCATATGGGCGTTGTGAATGTAGATACGATTTATGTTTATATTAATAGAGAACAAATACGGAGATCAGTAGAAAAGGCCTATGTTAAAATGACTAGCTGTTCAGAAGTCATGTCTAATTGTGATTAAAAGTTAATGACAAAGTTCCAAAGATGTGAAAATTATCTAAAAATGTTCACCCAGTAAGAGTGCACTATTTGTTTCCAAGTATTATTCAGGGGAGATAACTTGAACATGTGTCAAGGGAAATAACTACTGCATGTATTTAGCCTACACTATAATCAGTAGTAAGTTTCAACATTATTACCTACTATGCTAAAACTGACATCTCTAATATGTTTACTGGAAATTTGCAGTTTTGTCCAATACTTTTGTAGCCTATGAGTTAGATAAAAAAAAAATATTACTCATAATATAGATGCTATTATGCCTACCCACGGTTGGAATGTTTAAGATTGTCTTTCTCTCTTTCCAAAATTCTATCTTCTCCTTTCTAATGTAACCCCCCCCCCCACTTTAATGTTTGTTAACTGGTTTTTAATCTATGATCGGTTTGTAAAGAGACAGACAAGAGTTGTCAATCTTGTTGGTTTTCTGTTTGTCTAATGTCAGTCTATTTGAGAATCCAATTGATTATGTTGCTCTGTTTGAACAATCATCGTTGGACAAATGACGTTTATTCAGATTTGTTGATTGTTATATAATTGAACAAGGGAAGCCTTTCCGAAATATGATTATCTCGAGATCTTTCCAATGATGAGCAGCATTGGAAATCAATTCAGTGATACTATTTATCTTTATTATATATATATATGTATGTATAAATCTTCTGATCTGATTTAGCAATATGAATTTCTCTGAATTGTCTTGCATTTCTTTTGTGTTCTTTCCATACTTAGAAATTCGTTTGAGAAGAAAATAAGACAATGTTAAAGAATTATTGATTTAAATTTGACCACTTTCACTAGAATATTTTGGTGTTGTCAGAGATGAAAAAAAAAAACAAACAAACAAAAAAAAACGAACATTTCGATGTTTTTGAGATGAGATGTTGATATTTAACAACCAGACAGGTCGGATGCAACACACTCACATGGTCATTTTAATGAGAAGGTCGATGGTCAGTAGTTGCATAAATGCAGTCATTTGAAATATTTAAAAATTAAAATCTAAAAATTAATACTTTTGGTTTTCATGTTTGGAGAATTTTAATTTAAATATCACGCTCGTTAACACTTAATTTGCATGAATTCTAAAGAAAAATTAAGAATGAAGTGATTTTGTATGTTTTTAAAGCTGGTTCTTTTCAAGAACTCTTGTAGCCAGATTAGATGTTGGCTGTGTATTTAAAAAAAAAAAAAAAAAAAAAAATTTCTGTTAGAGGTCAAATTAGGGTGATGTGTACATGAAGGTGCATCATGGGAGGAAGTACATTAGCAGACAAGCTATAGAGTTCCTCCTGCTTGGGAGTTATGTCTCAAAATGATTATATTTAGTTTTTGAGGTGATTACCATCACACAGAGGTTGGTTAGGAAAGTGTATTTCATTTAGATGTTCTTGCCTTTAATCAAATCTCAGAACAAATATTGGGAGTTATTTGTTTGAAATTACTTCCATTATTCCAACCAGAAAGAGAGAGAAAAAAAATCATCTTTGTGATTGCTACTTTCACTATTTCGAAAGATTTCACTATCCAATAAGCCAACTAGAATAAGATGAGAAGCTGGTTCTGTCATTTTTATTTTTTAATTTTTATTTTTTATTTTTCTTCCTTTGAAGAATGTTAATGCTGGGTATGGGGCAGCCAAACCAGCTGCCAACATTGCCCCGCTTTTTTATTGAAACCAACCGAGAGCTCTTTTTAGTATCCTCGCTGTTCCCTTAAGTGCAATTGTCTGAATCTCTTTTGCACTTGATTCTCCAGGAATATTAGTTAGGTAGGAGACTGATCTATGGGGATAAAAATAAAAAATCTCACAATATGTTATTCTCGGTCACATTACAAATTATTCCTTTCCAGATCAGACTGTTAAGTGTATTTTGCGTGTCGATGTTAAACCATTCTCTTCCACTATCGGATTCTATAAATTGTTGGTTATAGGGACCCTTTCTATGTTTAATCTTAGTGATTAGCCAGTTTTTCATTTGGCCACCTAATTGATTTTGCTAGAAGAAAAGTGATACACAGTCAATACTCTTCATTCCAGGTGGATACGTGTGTACAAACCATAAAAAATAGCTCTAAATTAGGTTTTGCTTATGTGTGTTGCCTGCAAATGAGATAGGGTCTGCGACTTATTTATTGAACCCCCCCCTTCCTTTCTTTTTTTATTTCATTTTAAAAATATCTCTCAGATTAGACCATATATAATCTGAAGCAACTATTTTAATAAAGGATAGTGCGGAAACCTGGTATTGCCAGGGAGCTCAAACTTGAAAGTGTGAGACAAATTTTTTATCACCTATATTTTTTTTTTTTTTTTTTTTTTTATACAGCTTTTTCATCATCATTTTTATACTACAACAAATCCTGGGTGGAGAAATTCCGATTTTGTAGCATTAGAGGTTAGTTATCTCAATATTTGCTATTATTCATCGGTCCACTCTGACTCGAGGTGGTAGTACTGGTCAGGGTCCCATCTGAGTTGAGCAGAATTTATCTAGAGGTATACAGACATTTACATTGTGAACAATCAATTGAAGCAAACACTATGGCTACTATGAGCTGGTGAATAGTTCCATCAGAAGGTTCTTGGTGAATTGCAGAAACATCTGTAATTTGATTGGACCCCCACATTTTCTTCTTCACTGCATCTCTCTCTCTCACACTGATACGATGTTGCTAGTCTCAGTCTTTTCTACAAATACTATTATAACATGTTCTTTTGAATTGTCTGATCTATTCCCTGCTTCCTTTGTTCCAGCCCATTTGATTCGTTGATCTAGAGATCTCCATCAATTCATTGTTTTAATATCTCATTGTAATACAGCTTTTTATTCCAGTAGTTTCTTTCCAATGACTGCAAGGTTGTGGAACTCTTTACCTGCTCACTGTTTTCCTTCTACCTACAACTTTGGTCTTTTAAAGACTAAGTTCAATAGGATTCTCCTGTCTTTGCAATAATGATCTTTCATTTTTGTTAGCTTCTTACATCAAGTGGCTTCATACCTTGTCTCTAGCAATTTCCATTTAAAAAAAAACATATTTGAAAATACTCGGAAGCTTATTTTATTTATTTTTTATTTTTACCAAAATGACTGGATACAACATTAAATAACACTGAAAAAGGTTAAGATGCCATAACAGGGCTCTACGGACAAACTTATCTTTAGTTGACCTTTGACAACTAAATATTTGCGTTTATTAGCCAAATAGGAAAGTTACTAGCCAAACCCACATGATTTTTAGAATATGACATGATCGTTCTATGACGAGTAGGTATATATCATAAAGATTTTTTTTTTTTAATAAATGTAATTCTAAGTATACAACGAATTTTATGTTGTTACTTGAAGATATAAACATTCTAATGTCTTAAGATATATTTTTAAACAGCCTTCGTTAAAAACAAAAAAAGAGTATATTCGTCTATTAAACTTTTATTGTTTAAATAATTTAACTTTGTTCGTTTTATGAAAAATAAAGGTTGAAAAGATATTTTTTATTCAGTAGTGAGCTTTGGAAGATTGTGGGTGAAATCACCAAAAGATAAGCGTTTCATTATTTCTAGTCGCCTCTTTGAAAAATCACTCGCAAATGCAACTGTTTCACTTGCAATATAGAGCCTTGCGTAAGATATATATATATATATATATATATATATAATTTTCCAATGGGAAATAACTTGCTTTTAAATAAATGCTTAATATACATATGCTTTTCAAACATTTTTTGCTGAGTGCTTGTGTTTACTGCATGCACCATATAAAAGCGAGTTTGATTTGGATCCCCCTTTTAGGATCCGCTTTACACCGTTCAGTTTATAAGACTTTGATCAAAGGCCCACTTTTATGAAAAATGCGTTCTTTGACACCATTTCAACTTTTCATGAACTTCAGAATGGACTTACTGTTGCTATCAGATCAGGCTGTCTGAAGATACTGGCTTTCTAACTTAAAATGCACCAAACATTGATGTTATTGCCTTTTGAATTTTCCCGTTGCAAAATTCAGCCCTGTACAGCAAAAAAAAAAAAAAAATTTTTTTTTTCTTTTTTTCTTTTTTTTTTTTTTTTTTCTTCAAAACTAAACCAAACTATGAAGATATGAAGAACTTGGAGCATAGAGACTTTTTCCAAAATTATTGGATTCAGCATTAAATAACCCAGAAAGGGTTGATATGCCATAAAACAAATCGACTAAACCAGGATTGACTTTGCTTGATTCTACAAAAGAATATTTGCATGCAAAGTTCTGAAATTACCAGTAGTTTCTGATCTACCATGGTTAGATGGGGCTAGAAACTGATCCAACCATCTGTGAATGTGGATAGTAAAATGATACGATGCAACACTGCCTGGTCTGCCTTTACTACCCAACCAGTGTAGTTTGAATGATTTTTTTTTTTTTAAAATTACATTTTCACCCCAAACAAGGCACATTGCCACTTTGGTGTAGGGGGCATCTATCAGGGGCAACAACTACTGGGGCACTATGTTGGGATTTGGGCAGCAAGATGTCGGTTCACGTTACACTTGAACTTCTGCGTGTCAGTACAGTTGGGGAAGCAGGGACCTGGAATGGAATTCCAGAGTCTAGCGGTTCTGGGGAAGAAACTACTGGAGTAGAAAGATCTTTTACATCTAAGGATCTCTACTGCGTGGGGGTGGGATTTAGCTGCTTGTCCGATTTGTCGAGGATGTCTACGTCGGGGGGGGGCACAAGTGTCTGCGGTTCGTCAGAGCATTCACCATTAAAATACTTGTAGAACAGGCAGAGGGATGCAACGTTTCGTCGATGGGACAGAGGCTGAAGCTTAGAGGCCTATCAGATTGGCAACTCTCTTTTGAACCTTGTCTAGGAGCGAGAGACTAGCAGCAGATGCACCAGCCCAATTTTGACAGCAATACTTCATACGTGGGCGAATGATGGCCTTATAGAGGTATAGGATACTTTCAGGTGTCAGTAGTTTTCTAGCACGGTAGAGAGCCTACCTTCTTCGCAACAGCCCTGGCAATGTTTTCAATATAATTGTTCCAACTCATGTTTCCTGTGAACGTTAGGCCAAGCAGTTTGAAAGATGTACTCTCAGATAGGGAGTCACTGGCCATTGCTATTGGTGGCAGAGAAGGTTTCTTGTAATTATTGAAGGAAACCAGTTTAGTCTTGGCAGCATTGAATGTGACCATCCATTTTTGTCCCCATTCCACTACAGATTGAAGGTCATCCTCTAGTGTTTTTACCATTTCTTTAGTTATGTGTTCATTTGTTTTCCTGTCGTGCCTGTTATGGAGTGTGGTGTCATCAGCATATATACCCATCTCAGAGGCAGTTTTGTCAGGAAGGTCATTAATAAATATTAGGAACAATAGAGGTACAAGGATAGACCCTTGAGGCACTCCCGCATTTATATCATATTGTTTAGATGTACGATCGTCGAGGACAACCTGGATTTTTCTCTTCTCTAAGAAGGATCCAATAATATTAAGTATTCTACCAGTGATACCGTATGATCTAATTTTCCTGAGGAGACCCTCATGCCATAATGCAAAAGAACTGTAAAACGGTGTGAAATTTCGGCATAATCATATGTTTTAAAATGAAATTCTCTAAAAGAAGCTAAATTTTTTTTTTCTACAGGTCAGTCACCACTTATCGAGTGACCCTCAGAGCCTTGATAAGTTGATGAATGTATGGTGGTCACCGAGACAACAGTGTAGTAATTGTTTGTGGTGGAAATCGAGTATAATTTGATTATTTAATGGGCTGGCTCAATAAGAACTTGTTTACATTGGACTTGAAAACGACCGTATTGAAAGCAGGCCGGTGGAACAGAATTCCACAGGCGGTCAGTTGCAGGAAAGAAGCTTTGTTCATAGAATCTGTTTAGGTTTAGGCACAGATAGTGGAGGAAATTGTTTATAGTGCTTGTAGCTAGATGAGTATATTTTTATGGAAGTCTGGCATAGGAGGGCGACCATAATAATGATAGAGCAGAGACAGGTTCGTAATGGCTCTTCTGTGGGAAAGAAGCTGCAGGAAAGAAAAAAAACTGGGTTTTGGCAGGATAATCTCTTAGAACGGTGTTCATTATTTATTTACACATTTTCTTTGCAAAGAAATGTTATGTTTAAAGATAAAGATTCTTTATTCCTGGTGGAAAAACAAAAAAACTCAACAATCATAGACGAAGATCATAAAGGTTTTGCCACTTGAAAAGAGATCAAATTCTAAAATAATCTTTACAATGTGTTCAGTTTAATGTTTTGGACCAAACAAACATGTTTACTCTTAAAAAGAAACTCTTCAGAGTTTTGGTACTTTGTTGTATAGAATGCCAGAAAGTAATCAGTGTGAAGTCAATGTGACATTTGTTATGGTGATTAATATTACGAGGATTGTTCAAAAGTAAAACCTACTTTTTTATTATTATTATTTTTTTTTTTTTTAACTAAAAACGTTGAAGAACTGTGAAGACAAATGGTACCACTAAAATGAGCAATCTTTTGTGCCTAAGAATTTATTTTTCTACATAATCACCACCATTCAATTAATTTTGCCAGGAATTCAATGATGTATCTCTGCTTCTGATGCATGTTCATGACAGGAGTTGCTTTCTTAGTCATGCACCATCCATATCTGTGACAGAAAGATGAAACTTTCTGGTCATGACTGCATAAGTTCAATCATCATAACAATGCAATTTACAATTCTTTTCAGATCCATTTAGGCAGAATAAAAAAAAAAAACAGTCATTACTTTTGGAATGCCCCTCATAGTTAATAATTATAGCAAACAGTTTTGCTGATATTTTTTTTTTATTTCTTTAATCATTTACTCAAAGGGCAAATATTTCTTGGAAGACAAATTACATTCTCCGAATTGATTGACAACAGATAATTTTGATTAGTCCATCTGACTGTTGGCATTTCTTATTTCGGTCTCTACAGCCATTGAGGTTTGGTTAAATAATACACAAATGTCGGAGTAATTGGATTGATGTTTACTTATATATATATTTATTTATTTTTTTTTTTTGCAGACTTATCCTCATCTTCATAATTGTTGTTTCACCATGTTTCGGCCAACTATTCCTCTGGCCTTCTTCAGGTGATTAACCACGACTGGATAGGAATGTTGAGTCTTTTAACTGTATCCTCAGTAATTACTGCTTTCCATAGTTGTTTGTTGTCTCACCATATTTTGGCCAACTAACCTTCTGGTCTGCTTTAGGTAGGATTGAAACTGCTGTCTTCAGACAACGCTCACCTGGAACCATAGAAATTTAACACCTGTATCCACTACACCATGGATCCTGAAATAAATATACAAATTATTCATCTCAAAGAATTCCAATATATATATATATATATATATATATATGTATAGATGTTTTTATTTGTTTTTGTTAGCGATACTCTTTGAACGAGTTCAATTATTTATATGAAAGTGCATTTTTACCTAAACGCGAGTTGGGAATAATTTTCCCTTTGACCAATTTGGTACCCCCCTAAATGGGGAGCGGCATATATATATTATTTGAATCTCGCTAGATTCAGCCACTCTGATGAGTCGTAGACGACGAAACACGTGTCAGTGGATAATTATATTTTAAAAATATATATATTTGATGATGCTTCATAGAACTTGCAGTTGAAGGTTATTTTAAGTTACGTGCATGATTGTGAAATTGTATATAACTAGAATGCTGTTTGGTGTTGCCCGGTCATAAAATACGCTTAAATATAATACTTGAATTTATGCAAATTTTGCATTTATTATTAAAGAGTCAATTCTTTAGTATTATATTTTAACTAATATAAAATAGTTATTTCAAAAGTTAGTAAAATAAAATATTACTCCGGTGCCATCAGCTAAAATCGAAACCAGAACATTTAACTCTCCATCGGTATTCGCTACCATCTGATCTAAGGACACATGGATATCAAAACTTAACAATTAACTCTGTTAAACGTATAAATGTACATGTGTAGAGAATAGACATTCAGTTGACTTACACCAGGCCGTTTTTCAGTTTTAACCTATTAAGTTATTTTTACCGGCTAAAAACAAAATCAAATTTGTTTCACAGGTCAGAATCTTCTATATATCAAGTTCCAAATCTGTAGACCAAAAATTAAGTTTGGTTGACCATTCTGCACACACACAGACAGAAATAGGAAAACATCTATTATATATGCTTTTCTGCAAAGAAAGAAACAACAACAAAAAAAGAAAAATGAATCTACTAGCTGAAAATAAATGACTGGGTACAATGAACATTTTTGTCTTTGAATATATATAATTTATTTTTAACATTACATTTTATCAGCCAATTAATGCTATATAATATTTTGTTTTGGATTGGGCCTTAGACACACGTCTGGTGCATTATTTACTGTCAACTGTAAAATAGAAGTCTAATCTGAGAGGGTCCGTCACTTAAAAATAACACTCCGTTCCATTCACTATTCTCTTCAGGCACAAGTTGGGTGTTACAGCTTTTGGCGGTTTGTAAATTAAACCCTATTTGCTGAAGAAAACTGCCGACGCATCAAGTATAGTGATCTTGCCTATGTTGATCGTGGTGTACTTACCGATAATGGTTATTTCAAAACCGGACCAGGGTTTCTCCAAGTGAATGGCTGTTTGTGTAATAGATTATCACTTTAACAGTTTTAAAAAGGGAAAAAGGTATGAACCGACTCTCTTCTACTTGGATAAAATGGTAGGGTGATCGAGACTGCCACACTTTTATAGGATATCTAAAATAAACCAAGTTTACCTATACATTACTTACCTAGTGGAGAGAGTGGGTCTTGTTCTGCACAATACACTATTTGCTATATTCAAATTCATGTGTAGAAATTGTCCGATTTTCAAACAATCGCATAATTTTCAATGAGACAGTCGTCTGGCAATTTCCTCGTAATAAATGAGACTCCCCATGTTCTCGGCCCCCAACTTTGAATCCTATATTATCATTTTGGAAACATTCGCAACAAACACTTGTCTAGCTACAACCGCTATTAACAATTTTCTTTACTCTCTATTTGTGCATAAAACTAAACAAAAGTTCTGTAAGCAAAGTTTCCTAGAATTACACATTTGTGAAACAGCAGAGCTACTTCTCAGTTGAGTATAACATTGTAGATTTCAAGTCCTATGTAAACAAGTTCTTGTTGAGCCTACTCGTTCAACCATTACCCATCATCACAGTTTTGTCTCGACCTGACACTTATTAACCCTTATCTTTGGAGTAGCCTTTGGACCTTAAGAAGCAGATGCAGTTGATGTCAGCACAGTTAGATGGGTTCGTCGATTTCAGAGTGGCAACAGATGTGAGTGGCAGAGGGCTCTCTGGACTTTTGACAGGCATCAAGAGGCTGCCAAAAGTGCATCAAGAATAGTGATAACTATGTAGAAAAATCAATTCGCTCTTTTCACTTTTTAATGGTATTACTCCCATCTTCATGGTCCTGGATATGACCTTAAACTATATCCAGTGGTGAGGCCCCAGCTTGCGGGCTTTGGGGAGTGTGGAGCAACCCTTTAATTACCATTGCTCCCAGGTCCACTCTGACCCGGAGTGGTAGTACCTGTTAGGGTTCCAACTATGGGTTAAATAGAAACCGACTTGAAAACAACAAATACATTCTATTTCGGCATTAAATAAACCGAAAAGGGTTGATATGCCGTAAAACAACCAACTAATCCATCTTCATAGTTTTTCAATTTTTTATTTTATTTTTTTAGTAAAAAAAAAAGGGGGAGGGGCAATGTTCACCATTATGCCAACTGAAGACGCCTTAACAATTTCTTAAAAAATGATGACTTTAGTAGGTTTTCAGGTATGCCGAATACAAATATCGCAGGGAAAATTAGCAGAGACAGTAGTTTTATTTGGCCGTCATCTTTGTTTCAATGAAATGGTATATTGAGATGCGCGTGCACGCTGTAGTAAACAGACGATCTGTGTAATTAACTCAACGCAATTCTGAAGGCCGTTCTTAACATGGGGAAGTGGGTGTGTTTATTCCGAAAGTCGTTGTTAATGTTGGGGGGGGGGGGCTTTATTCCGAAAGAAATGACGTTGAATAAACGTTTGTATCTCGTATACTTAACTACACACATCGCATGTTCATTATCCCATTTCATTGAAGCAACAAAGATGGCGGCCAATTTAATATACTATAAATTATGATGCATAATACAGCTATTTATATCTCGAAAACTATTTGTCTGCGCTAATTTCCCCTGCTATATTCGTGTTCAGCATAGTCGAAAACCTTTAAAAGTTGTCGATTTATCGAAAAATGTAGAGGCGTCTTCTGTTGGTGTAACGGTGAACTTTGACAAAAAGAAAAAAAAAAAAAAATGGCCGTAGTTTAAGAATCGCTGAGGAGTTCAGAGAGTTTAGCTTAAAGTTAAATTTACTAATGTCTAAATTATCACCCTGGCAATTAAATCTATTTCTTTTTGTTGCTAATCTCTATATCAAATTAGTTATATCATCATGCCAGGAATTGGCTGACCGTCAACTTGATAAGAATGTGACCTTTGTCCCAGTTTGTATGGCGCCTGGAGTGGAGCTGGTTGTTACATTTTCAAGGCCAAACATTTCTTTCTTTTTTCTTTAAGTTAGACAATCACGTGTTCATGATCCGCTTTACATTGATAACAGTTACTCTCGTAAAATTTGGTTACCTGTGTATCTATCCAGTGATCTGGTGATGCGCAGGATCTAGTGCTATCATATCAGGCTGTCTGAAGATACTGGCTTCCTGACCTAAAATACATCAAACATTCATATTATTTTTCCCCCTCTTTGGAAAACTCGGTTAACAAAATTTTCCTCTACAAAACCAAATCAAACCAAACCAAACACCATAAATTTGGCGATTTTTTTTTTTTTTTTTAAATTAAAATTTTTTTATTTTTTTTTATTACTTACAAGAAGTGAACTGTTTAGAAAAAAAAACAAAAAAAAAAAACATAATATTCACATGCATATGTCTCGGTTTCTTTCCGTTTTTTTGTTTTTACTCAAAGGAATTTAACGTTATGTTAACACCGGGTATATCTACTAGTGTGTGTGTATATATATATATATAATTTCGGCGTATAAGACAAGGTGCAAAATTGGAGCAAATTTTTATAATTTTATCATATATCGGTTGTTATAAGACGACTGCTAAATCACGAAACCATGTTTGTTTAGCCTTGCAACATTCGGTATCTTATGAAATATTGTTTTTTTTTTAAAGATTTAGCTTTAAGGGTCGTCTTATACGGTGTGTGTGTGTGTATATATATATATATATATATATATATATATATATAATCAAATGTGTTGATAGTTACTATATCAACTAGAATATAATGAAAGCTCAATTTACAAGTATAATTAAGATGAAAGGGTTGGATTTATTATTGCAATTAAGGATTCAATTCAAGGTTAAGACTGCATTTACTGCTGCAAAATAAAAGGGGCGTGGAAAACAATAGTCTCAGTTATTAATAATTACTAAAAAACTGGCTACAGATGTGGTTTTTATGATGAGCATTCCTGTTAAGTATTTCTCAAATTAGACCATAAGCCAAGCCAGTCGCTTTTTCTGGAACAAATATTTTAAGTAGTTTTTATATAAACTGTAGTAATATAACTTGTCAACACATGTTGGCTTCTGCTCACAGTCGTGATCCACACTCGTAAAATATATATATATATACATATATATATATATATCTTGATTACAAAAATACTAGTGTCCTCCTAGGCATTATCTCTTCCCTTTTTTATATAGAGGTTTAGTATCTGTTCTATTGTCCTGAGACCGTTTTCCCAGGCATTACTTCTTGGGGGGGGGGCGCTAGCATAATACATGTTCGTTTGTCATAATACCATCCTTCCAGACATTATCTCATACTTTTTTTTTTTTTTTAATCAAGTTATATATTTTATTTATTTATTTTTTTGTCTGTTCAATAGTTTTCTGTAACCTTGCCCACAAGTGAACATCTATGGAAGCAATACTATCTTTTCCATTATTTGGCAATAGTTATTATTTAAAAAAAAAATAGTGTTATGATTTGCTTGGAGCCATGTTGCATATTATACTAAGAGATTAAAAAAAAATTTAACTTTGCTAATGCAGAGGTGTGGTCACTGAGAAAACTGAATGAAAAGAGCGGGGGGGGGGAAGCTAAAACAAAACTGGAAATTATTTGTAAGGCTGTTATTTTAGCATTTAATATAAAATGTGTTTGGTATTGCAATGTTTTCAAATAATTTGATATTTGAATTCTTCATCCATAGTGTTTTTGATAACAATCCTGAATGCACCTAGGAAGAAATCGATTTTAATTTTGTTATGGTGTGAGTAAAAATGTATGAAATCATTTTTGTGTGTAGTTTTTTTACGATGAACTTTGAAGGATAAATTGTTGGATTTTACAATTATACAAGGGATAAGAGGTCAGTTGACATCTGGGGATAATTTTCTTTATTACTTAATATTTTTCTTCCAAATCTATAGTGTAGACCAGTGTCGTCTTGATATTTCGATAAATCACCTCTTGACGTTTCTGAATTTTTGAGATGAGGATTGGTTATTCGTATTATTTGGATTCATTGGACTACTGTTCTCACCTTGAGTGATTTTCACAACGTTTCAATCGCTGTAACCTCCGACCATCAAGTGTATCTTGTTGAATTCGGGAATGTTTCTGTCAAACTCAAGTAATTCGCAATTGTATTTTTCGGTTTTACACTGAGGATTGAACCTTCAACCTTTAGGAGATATCACTTTTTACAATTAATTTTTCCAAGCACTCTAACAATTGTAAAAAGTTACCTTATCCTGAAGGTTGAAGGTTCAGTTTTCAGTGTGGGAGACTGAAAAATACAGCTGCGAATTATTTGGACCCTCTATCCAGTCATGGCTGATGGGACAAGAGCATGCTACCCCCGTGAAGTAAAAGGGTTCCACTTGAAATTTCGTCCAAATTCCCGAGTTCGACAAGATACTTGAAGAAGGTCAGAGGTTACATCAACCGAAACGCTGTGAAAATCACACTCGTGATGAGAACAGTAGTTTGATGAATCCAAATAATACAAATCACCTCTTTATCAAAGGTACATAGGAAAACTTTCGTACGGTCGAATATGTAAATTGGGTGCTAGTACTGCAACAAGCAAAATTCAGCAGTCAGGCCGGAAGTTGAAATCAGACTAATTAGATGAGCCCTTAAAATCTTATGGTTTAAAAGAAATTTACTTGTTTTCATCTGTTTTATTTATTTATTATTAATGTTAAATTTTATTCTATTTGGATTGCCGTAGTTCTATTACCATGTTGTATTTTTATAGTTTTGGAAGTGTGGTTGGTTTCTTTACTTTGTGACGGTCGTAAATAAATTATAACTAAAATATTTTTTTTTAGAGTTTAATATCAAATTGTGAAATAAATACTTGCATATCTTTCAAATAAAATGTGATTTTCTAAATTTTCAAATTAAACTTACAAAATGTTTTCAAACGTGTCACCCATTTTTTTTTTTTTCTGGTTAAAATGTGAAGATATTGTGAACGATTCTGGTGGGATTTCCTTAGATAAGTTCAACAGAAGCAGCTTATAATGGTGACAGTATTTGCATTGGGTTCATCCCTTTAGACTGGTTGGCTCCGTTAATATTTAATCTTACAAATGTTTCTGATCAAATTCACAATGGAATCTTTGTAAAGCCTCTATCAATGCCTGACCTAGACTAAAATCACGGTACTTTATCTGAAGGGTGGGCTTTGAAAAAAAAGTAAACCTAAATATCAGCCAGTAGCTTGACATTCTAGTCTGCTTCGATGCTTTGTGTTTGTTTTTGTTTGTTTTTGTTTGAAATTTTTATTGACTGTTTATAAAATGGTGGTTGAAGGAGATAATCTTGGCTTACTAAAAATTCAGACAAATGAAATGATTTCAATAAAATCTTGCTTCAAAATGAGATGATTAATGTGTGCGCGTGTATATATCTAGATGATATATGTATATATCCAGATGAAGGGCTCCAGGTTAAATCTCGTCTAGTAGATTTCATTCCCCCCCCCTCCACCTTAAATAAGGTATATTGCTCCTTGGACGTGAGGTGTGGGGATTACTAATTGGATCATGTCTCCAGGAGACTGTGGGGAGTTGAGCGGCAAGATGTTTGCTCATGTTAGATTTAAACTTTTGCATGTTAGTATAGTTAGGGAAGTAGGAAACAGGGAGGGAATTCCAAAGTCCAAGGGAAGAAACAATTAGAGTAGAAAGCTTTGACATTTAGTGATCTCAGCAGTAAAACGGTGGGATTTTGCTGCTTGTCAGGTTATCGGGGGGGGGGTATGTATGTCGAGGGGACACAAGTGTTATGAGTTCATCAGAGCACATTCCATTAAACTATCTGTAAAACAGGCACATGAATGCAACATTGTGACGATGGGGAAGAGGTTGGAACTTGGCTGATAGGTGCGAGACCTATTAGATTAGACTCTTTTCTGGACCCTGTCTAAGAGGGAGAGACAAGTGGTAGATGCACCAGCCCAGTGTGATAATAATACCCCATTCATGGGGGAATTGTGACTTTGTAAAGATATAAGATACTTTCCGGTGAGAGTAATTTTCTAGCAAGGATCGATTTTTGAGGCACGCTCACATTAATATCATGTTTGGACACCGAGGACAATCTGGATGTTGCACTTTTAGTCCTTTCTCAGAAACCAATCAGTATGAACCCTGAAAAGCAATAAATTTGGCTTGTTTGGATATGGAAATGCCTTTCTTTTTTACTTTGATTAGCAGGTCACACAATTGTACAAATTGTTTCATTCACTTCGACAAGTGACCACTGTTAAGCCAGGTCTGGATTTACACTTTAGCATCTCCTAAATTGCATACACGATGGCTTTGGAATTTCTATCATTCGATTTTTTTTGGAAGAGAAACATCAAACAAACTGAACTCGCTATCGATTAAAAACAAGTATGTTTATTACTGTTAGGTTCAGATGTGTAACGCATTTTGTGTGCCTTTTACAGCTGGGGATTTTGTTTTCTTTGAGCCCCAAAAACCAACAGATTAGACCATTCTTGTAATGACCTGTGCAATGCTGGTTCTGTGCAGTTCTAGGAGGTCCAGCATCCCATGCTTTGCCTTCTCTCTTTCAGAAGCCATTAGTTTATTGCTAGTCGCTTGAAGCGTCTCTTCTGGGGAATGCCGACAGGGCTGCACAGGCATATTTTACAGGATCAGCATGCTTCTTCTCTGATGTGCTGACTTCCCAATCCTAATCTCACATTTCTCTCGGTAGGAAAGAAATAAATACCTCAACTATCACTATGTATGTTATCAACTCAAACACCGACCCCACCATTGCCCATGTATTTTACATAGTACATATTACCAGTGATCTATACTATTAATCAAAATTCTAAGTGTTTATTTATGTGTGTGTGTGTGTGTCTATATACCAATAAAACTTTCGAACGGATGCACCGAATTGAAAAATTCTTTTTTCCCCTGAAAGGTGTGAGTCCCTAGATTGTCCTTATCTATATATGGTTCGTAACGAACTATGTCGAGTCACACCAAAAGCCCGAAATAAGGGGTTTTGGGTTGTTTTGTAAACTTGTTGAAAAGGTTATCTGCTCGTGTCAACGGAATTTAGCACTGTCTGTATACAGTTACAGTAACATCTTTTTGCATATGGACAGGACTTGTGGTGCAATGGATAACACGTCTGACTACAGATCAGAAGATTCCAGGTTCGAATCCTGGTAAGTTCGTAATAATTTTAAGCATCCTTTTATCCAACGTTTACTCATTATCCTTACCCCTAGTTAGGGTATTTTTGTTTTTTCAGTGATTTTTGGTTTGTGCATATGGGAATTTCCCATACTCATAGTTCACAGGGTAAGCGTTGATGGTAAGACGATGTTGAGTGTACCTGATGTTGAGTGTACCTGATGTTGAGTGTACCTGATGTTGAGTGTACCTGATGTTGTGTTTGACTTGGCATTATGTGTGCTGATACGGCACAGCCGCTAGTTATTAATATTACTGTTGATTTTTTTTTTTGTTTGAATCCGAATCTGTGTACTCTCTTTCAGTGCTTCATTCAGGAGTAAGATAATGCATCTTTTCTCTTGTCACGATATCATTCTCCCAGGCATAACTTCCTTTTATGAGAGCAGTATAGTATGCTTGTTCATCCTATGTACTAGGATTAATAACTAGCAGGACCCATGGAAATTCCGTGGAATGAGAAATACATTTTTAATCAACAAATATATTTTGATAAAGCGGATATTTTTCTGGATAGCGCAAAAAACAAGTTTTTTGAAGAGAAAAACTTATAAGTTTATTAACATTTCTATGAAAATAGTGTCTATTGTATTTTACATATAAAACTGATCCAAATGAGATAAACTAATAAATATTCAGAAAGTAATATTGTGTTACATAGTTCAATACAAAATATAAAATCACATTGTAAGTGGCAATCTTTAATTTACTTCTTCAGTCCAGCACCTCTTGGCAGACAATTTTCTTTTTTTTGCCTTGTTTATTTTAAATTATTATTTTTTAATTTTTTTTTTTTTTAATTTCACCGATTTCTTTCCCTGGTGAAGAACTTCTGCACATTGAAATTATAAGTTCCTTGCTCACACCATTACAACAATGAACATATTATTATGGTATTAAAAAAAAGTAGGCTACATCAAAGGGGGTCACCTGTATTTTTGTCCAGAGTTGTCAGATTGGGCTTTTTAAATTGAAATTTCGTTTTTGAAGCCGGTTAACCTTCAAAAATTGTATTTGGCCTTTTTCAAAGCATAATGTATTGACTAAGGAAGGAACAAGCAGAATATTATATAGATACTAGCAAAGATACCTGTCTTTGTGCGGGACTTTGCTTCATGGGCATCCTTGCAGTAAGTGGATGTTTTAAGAGCCACACCAAATATAACCTTAAACCTTTGACTTTGACCTTGAAAAATGGTGTGCACTATCCCTAGGTGGGAGACTATCATGCCAGGTTTGGTCATGATCAGTCCAGTGGTGTGGGCTGTAGGAGAGTTGTACATACACACACGAACGCTACTACTTTAATGCTCCCTATCTTGGGTTGAGCATATTGGGAAGTGATATACAAACTGCCATTAGCGTATTATGCGACGCTCTTTGTGTAAACAAATCAAGCAGAGGAATTTGGACGATGTCAAAACATCGTTAATTCATTACCCACACAGCATCAGCCGTATAGCATAATGGTGAGAAGCCTTCAGTCATTTGGGCGGTCGGGTTTTGATTCTGGCTTGAGGCAGTTGCCTGTCTAGCCTCACTAATGAACTGTGAAACAACGAAATAGTACTGTATGTGGATAAGTATATATATATATATATATATATATATATATATAGTTTTGTTGATTTTTTTTTTAAACGATATTAATGTTACTGACTCCACCTTGGAGATCCGGTGTTTTCTTAGAAAATCGCCCTCTTTTTATTTGGACGTATTTATTTATTTTTAATATATATATATATATATAGTAAAAATAAGAAAACCTTATTGAAATAACAAAACTTAGCATCTAGTAATCGACAAATTCCATTCAAGTTCTTGGCTATGTAGTTAATATTTTATATAAACTGTTTCGTATGTATGTAAAATTCGGAACGATGACCATTTTTAAATTTTTTTTTTTTACATCCAACTTTTGATGTTGCCTTACTGTTTTGTTTATTTTTAATGTTATTTTTTAAATATCTGGTCATTTTCAAGTTTACATTTATAATTTATTTGCCAAAATCTTGTGACAAAAAATGCTGTGATATATCTAATACACCTATAAAGTTGAGTTTTTTTTGTCGCACTGATATTGATATTAAAAGCCTACTTTTTTATATTTTAAAATTATTAAAACGAACTTAATATACTTGGTCATGGATATACATCGGAAGTACTCACAGATAATGAAAGATAAAACGTATGGATCCTACATGCGACAATTTGACAAAAAATCCTGGATGGACCATCTGGTAGGGGGGGGGGAGGTTAAACTAAAGCAGAAGCATTTCTTGTTGTTCAATAACGTTTGTCTTTATGAAAATGTACTGCCTAAATGCACACATACATAATGTACTGTCAGGAAAGCCCACAGTTGATCAAGACTGAATGATGAACCTAACGTTTCCTTGTCTCCAGCTCATATTAGTAATATTCTCTTTTAAATTACCCCCACCCCACCCTCTCCTTTACGTTTTACATTCTATAATATTTAATTTTCAATTGAGGCCTGAAAATGTACTCCGAATCTATTGAAGTGGGGGTGGGTGTAAGTACAGTGGAAACTATTCAAATAAATTTCAGTAAATCGAATTTAACTCTCTATAGTCACACCCAGCAATATGGATATGTATTTTTGCCAAACCCTATTAATCTTTCAATTTCTATGATTTTCAAGTAAAGTAAAATGTTGCATTTTCTTTATATGGATGTTAAACATGAAAGACCGTACAATAATGTTGTACCCCATTTGATCAAAATGAAATATACTCATCCAAGTATCTTGGATAACTTAGTTTTAATATATATATATATATATATATATATATGATTACGGTGGTAGGGGTTCTATATCTGAAATCCTCGGCAGAGTTTAACAGACAAAAACTAACTTTACATACACACAAGCACACAATTTTCTTGGTAATATATCGATTATTGAAGAGGGTTAGGATGATTACTGAAATTCTAAGAATAAATAAATAAATCAATGTTTAACAACAGCTGAACCGCAGAAAGTGAGGCAGGTTATATTGATTTTTTTGATTTTTTCTAAGCTTTTCTATATGATTTAATTCTGGCCGAAATGTATTAGATGCTCAGCAAGGATTGAATTTAATAAGTCTAAACTTTGGTGTTGCCAAACTTTTTTGAAATGGCCAGATGAGATATATTTCAACTTTGCAAGTCAAAAGACAACATCGATGTTCCTATTTACTTGCCTCCCCACGAGGGCAGTTAGACAGAAGGTCAGTTTTTAATGTGGGGAAAATCCAGCTTCTCAAAAAGGGGCACTCTGGATGGGAACAAAAATAAAAAAAAATTGCTTCGATTTAGGATTTCTCCTCCACTGATCAAGGCCAGAAAAGGTGAAGCGTAATATCGAAACAGATACTACATTTTGCTCCTATTTATATAGTTTATCGACTGTAAAATTACAATTTGAGTTAGGAAACAAAAAGTTACAAAAATCTTAGGCGTGAAGCCCTATAAGAAATTGGGTGAGAGGGGAGAGGTACAGGGTCTTTCTATTTGTCTATAAAACTTTGGAGATTACTCTTGACTGGCACCATTTACCACAATACCACATTCATTCCATGGAGTTAAATCTATTTAATAAATTCCTCAGCGTTTTTGTAAAAAAATTATGTACATGTGAGCGTGTGTGTATACAAAATTTTTAATTTAATTTATTTATTTTTAAAAAATATAAATGATAAAAAATGTAAAATGAGAAATGTTCATTGGATAAAAATGTCTTGGCATTTGGTGGCATAAAAAAGTTTGTCTTGCGGAGTTGGGAGAAGCTAAGAAAAACCCCAAAAAGAAAAGATTGAACCAAATAAAATGCCATTTGGGGGTGTTAGTATGGTTCCTCCCGAATCAACCAACCCAACGGAAAACAAGCAGGATGGTCTCTAGATGGGATGGGGGTGATTTAATGGGGGGATGTTCGGAGAAAATATTAGGGAGGGAAAATGGGGGTGGAAAGTTACCTCAGTGAGGGAAGACCGAAGGGGGGGGGGTAAAAAGAAAAGGATGCATTGATTAGGCAAACTCAGAGGTTCTCTAGTGCCAAAAAACAACAGGAACGGTATCTCATTTGTACCACCAGCCAAGAGTCTTTTTAAAGTCTAAGCTATTCTAGTAGGATAGGTTCCAAAGAACTCAGGACCATGTATGCCATTGCTTTACCATGGGAACACAAATTTAAACCTGGCTCCTCCGCAGATGCATAAACTAGTGTTATGCACTCACCTCTTATTGAAATCCACTTGAGGCAACCTCCTCCAATTGCATCTGATTTTCATCTTAAGCAAATGCTTAAAATAAACAATCAGATGCTGATCTGGAATAGATGCTCACTTGTAGACCTTTTTGAAGTGGGTAATCCAAATCATCAGATCGCTACTGCTAGGATGGTCAGAAAAACATTCTTGTCTCCCCGGATAGCGGCAGATCGATGTTGTCAATGAGGGACACCAGATCTCTCAGCACACGCATGGCTATGATCCAACATCTCATGCCCCTCAAATTAAATGTAACCAAGTTCAAGACATGATCGCTAATTTTACGCAGTGTCACACACGGGACTGAAGTCCTCGGAAGTGAGGACATGGCAGGCCTGACTGAGATTACCTGAAAACAGTTCAGACGTAATTTGTCCGTCTTGTACAGTACCTCCCATGTCCAAGAGAAACGTTAGTTTAAGTGCCCTGTAAAACAAAGGGTGAACATGAAGAGGGACCCTACCTTTGCATCTCACTGCCAGCTTTTTCAGCGACAGGTGTTCTTCGTCTACCAGCTTTTGGTCCGGGAATGCCCTCTTGCCCTCCTCCACCATGCTCTGGTTCTGTTGTCCTTCCGTCCTCTCATGGAAGTGGTCAGCATTGAACTTTGTGGGGTTCGTAACGTTGTCCCCCTAGACATAAACAAAGTTCTTTAGTTTGTTATAGAGCACCTTCTGTTTGCCTTTAAAGTCTGGGTAGGCTTGCAGAGGACGTTCTCCCATATTTTATCTCCCAGCAGGAACGGTAATTTTTTGGTCTGTTCCGTACGAACTGGAAAGGTGGGTTTAGGTCTCTCTGGCTCTGATTTTATTGCTAGATGGAGTATGCGAAGAGTCTTGGGGAGGGTTTTGGTAGGAGGCGGGCTAGTTTGCTCAGCTTGAAGTATTTGGGGACTGAAGTTTTTCCTCCTTGGAAGTTTCTGTCAAGTTTTCCTGGAGAGGTGGACTGGGGCCTGCCTTCCTGCTCTTGTGTTTTTTCCTCCCCCTCCTGTCTTTGCTCTCAACACAGGCCGAGATGATGGTCTCCACCTCCTGCTCCTCCTCTTACACGGCTTCTTCTTCTGACTTGGTTGGGGAGACTGGAAGCTTCCGTTTGCTCCCATTGGAGGATGGTGGTGTCGAGTCCTGTTTTCGTGGGCTCATTAGTGCCAGGAGACTGTTGCTGCTGATGCCGCCGCTGCTGCTTTTGGTGTTACGGCGACTGAAGTTGCTGCAGTAGCTATTGTGCAGGTTGTTTTTGCAGAGGTTGCTGTTGTTGGTGCCTCGATTGTTGAGCTGGTGGAGGGGGTTGTGAATTTCCGTTTCTTGCCCATCACCATGCTCCATTCCTCCTTCTTGGCCTCCTCTGTGGTTTTGGATTTCCTTCGTGTTGGGGTTGGTGCCGAGGTTGCAGGAGTGGTGGCAGCTTATTTTGTCTCTGGAGCTGGGGCTGTCTTCGGCGTTTGGACCGCCTTTAGTGTTGGTTGGGTCAGGGCTGGCCTATTTTGGGTAGCTCTTTGCCATGTGGCACTGCTTTTGGCAAAATCAGCAGTGCAGGCTACAGCCCCCTACCATTACCATCATACTGTTGCCCTTGAAGGTCAGCACCGCCAGTATTGCCAAGAAGTCCTCTTTCTTCAGCATCATCGCCACTGTGTAGCAACCTAAGTGTAGGCCGGTTTTAGACTGTACCGGAGCCACTTACTCCACCTCGCCAAACTGGCTGAAAAGAGCTCCCAGGAGCTCTGCAGGTATTTCAGGTGGCATGTTGAAGACTTGAACGTGACTCCTTTTCCTGCCCTGGTATTCGGTCGTTAACTCTCCCACACTTCATGTCTTAGAGGGAGAGTCTCTCTGCATCCTCCTTGGTGTATAGGAGGATGTCCCGCATGGCATAGTTCCTGGTATATGTATAGTGCTGGTAGGTTCAGTTTGTGGAGGATCTCCGCCATGTCCTCCTTCTTCAGCCCCAAGAGACGGTTCTCGGGTATGTTTGAGGTGACGATTTTTTACAGACTGTTTTTTTTTTTTCAGAATAGTTTTTAAAAGGTCAAAATTGAAAAATGTCGTTATACATTTTGTACATTCATCTTGGAATTAAAATTTTAATCAGTTAATATGCGTGTCACATTGGTACAGTGTTAACGTCACCATCAGCTTTAAATGCTACAGTTTTGCTTTCGGTTTTGATACTAGCTGATGGCACCCAAATATTTTTTTTTTTTTTTTACTTTTGAAATCATGACTATAATATATACGAAATCTGGACAAATTAAAATATATTTGAGCATATTTTAAGACCAGGTAAAGCCCCCCCCCCCTCCCTCGCTAGTAAATTCCTGAAGATTGAACTATAAATGTTTATTTTGTCTCTATTACTGTAAAAACGCATCTTAAATCTGCATATATTTTCTGAAACGTAAAAACACACTCGTGGACAGGATCTATAGCTTGTAGTTTTACTAGAAGTTTAAATCAATAAGTATTTATTTTATTTTTACTATCAGTAGTGGATTTTGTTTTTTAAAGAAAATTAAAAAAAAAAAAAAAATGATAATTAAAGAAATCGTTTTTTTTTTTTTTTTTTTTTTTTTTTTTTTTTGCATCGGAAAATAGGCACAAATTTTTTCCAATACTTCGATATGTTCTGATTTTTCTGATTTTCAATTCTTATAAATCGTCCCAACACAGATCTCTCTCTCTCTCTCTCTGTATGTATATATATATATATAGTAATTTATAAAATATATATGGCGATTAAGCTACACTGAATATTCCGCGTTTCATCCACTCTAGGACTCTTCAGGCTTATGCGCATAAGCCTGAAGAGTCCTAGAGTGGATGAAACGCGGAATATTCAGTGTAGCTTAATCGCCATATATATTTTATAAATTACTAACTAGCTCTACCTACGTATTGAGCACTTTTGAAGTAAATACTTCAACTTTACACATAAATCTATACTTTCGTATATTAATTTTATGTGAGTAAATTAAGTAGTTATATATAGATTAAACTATACATTTTTATGATTATTTTCTTTGCATGAACGGCACTGTATCTCTATTCGCGTAAGTATAGGAAAACTAACAAAATAAGTTGTCATTTGCTTAATGCATTTAGTGTCTTCTTTTATCCAGGTGAGATTCAATTGATCTATTTAAGTCTAACCATAAGTTTTTTGCTTCCATGGTAACACTGCGTGTCGACAAGCGACGACCCATGCTAAGAAAATCAATAATCTTCTATCGGATCAATAGGCACCATTTTATTTATTTTTTTTTAGAACGGTAGTTTCACATTTTCTACAGTTCTTTATTTTAGAGGTTGCGCTTTTAATCTCCAGTGTATCCCCCCCCCTCTCCGACCCGGTAGGTTTGTTTAGAAACCTATTAAATTATCCAGATTAATAATAGATATAGTTTTGCTGTTGATGGTGACCTATACTAGTTTACATGTCATGTGTATACGTATATGTACTATTAGCATCTTATCAAATGTTTAACACAAACATGAGATAAATTTATATGTTTAAGTTATTGAACAAAAACTAAATCAAAATATAATGATACTAAACCTTATGTCTAGAATCTTTATTCCAATTTTGATTAAAACCCATTGCATGCTTTTAATTTAAAAAATGTCTAAATTTATGGCTTAATTTAGCTTGTGAAAAAATTAAAATAAAGGATATCTTGCTTAGGCATCAAATTTAATGCAAATCTGAAATATTTGAATTTTCAGATGAGAAGTTGTACCTATATTAGGCACTGTAAACACCTTTAAAATACCCCAAAGAAACAAAATTTTTATTAATGTCTAATACTTATAATTAAAATTTCACAGAAATCGGTTCCCAAAGAGCTTTCAAACTTTTTAAACCCTCCTTTGCATAAAACATATATATATATATATATATATATATATATATATATATATATATATAGCTCACATTCCCTATTTCTTAGCATTTGGCTGCTGTATTCCAAAATTCAGAATGATAGGTTAATTAGTTTAAGAGCAACTCCTACATAAACATACACATACCTTTTTACGTTTCACTATTTCTGGTTAGGCCAGATTGCACACTGACATGAGCATTCTCATCACAATTTTCTGAGGCTTACTTCTGTGTTGGTTCACGGTAAATCAGAAGTGGGTATTTTGTGACACCATCACTAGAAAGTTGCTATACAGGGCCAACAGGATCTTTTTATCTGCTTTGGATTTTAAGAGAGACCTCTACTTTCTTGGATGTATTGCCTTCACCACGGCTGAGGAACTCCATCTAGCTCCTGTATAATAACCTTCCAGAATATCAGGAAGGATAACAATCTATTTTAGCTCTAGATGATCTAACTCTCATCTATTGAGCTAATTATTATGTAGTATTCTGGATGACTTGTTTTAATTCATGTTTTACTCTACTTTATAGGGGTTAGCAAAAAGTTAATTACTCATTGTTGTTCTTAAGTTGTGGCTTCAGACCATTATCCCTCTCTTTCTTATATATATATATATATATATATATATATATATATATATATTAATCATCTACATAAGTACTGCTTCGCTGTATCACAGCTCATCAGTACGGCTAGACAAGCAACTACCTCAAGCCAGGATCGAAACCCGGCCACCCAAACGACAGTCAAGGTTTCTTACCATTATGTATTCGGTTGCTGCTGTACAGGTAGTGAGTTAACAATGTTTTCACATCGTCCAAATATCTAAGCTCGATTTTTTTTTTTTTTTTTTTTCACAAAGCTTAATATGCTAATGGCAGTTTGTATATCACTTCCAAAATGTATTTATTTATACTATTGGTTTATAAGCAACATAGAAATGCCAGCTTTGTATCCACATTTACTTATTTAAGTGGCAGCGTTTCCTCCATTACGTGCAAATGCTTACATTTATGTCCATAAAAGTAAAAAAAAAAAAAAAAAAAAAAAAAAATCAAAAAAGATTTAAAATGCATTACTTGGACAGGCACCTAAAATCTATAAATTTTAGGCTGATAAATAGATAATAGCTAAGAAATCTTCATTTCCATACTCAGTTTTCATATTAATGCATAAGTGTATACTAGTTTTGTGATGCTTGTTCACTTTTAGATCATAAAGAAGACGGATCAATGAGTGTTTGGACGTAGGACGTTGATATCGTGATTGTTGAATGTGGCCAGCTGTTTCTTTGTGCGCATTCACTGTGAAACAACTTCTCATTTAATTAGAACATACAATAGGGTTAACATTTTTTTTTTTTTTTTTTTTTTTTTTTTGAAGCTTGAACATTCAATCAACATCGCAGTTAAATTGCTGGATGCTGCTGATGTAGTTCGTTTGTTGAGCATCGTTCATGATGATGAATTTGTTGACATATCTTTTCTATTAGGAATTCTTTCTAGAACGATGTCGGAAGTGACCACGTGTAGATTGCTAACATGTGTAAATGTTTCTATGGAACGAATGATGTTCGAACTTGGCACACCCAGATTAGCAGCCTGTACCGTTAACCACTGAGCCACCATCTCCTCCATCCAGATTTATACATGAATTATTTGGGGTATAATTGGTGATATTCTGTCACATAGATGGGTTGGACTACCAAATTATCACTGACTTCATAATCGCAACCAGTGTCATATTCCCTGCCAGTTAAAACACTTTTGTCAGAATATTTTTGAAACAAAAACAAACCCGCAATTGCTTTTATTTATGTAGATAATTTTTATTTACTCCAATCATTCTGAGTGTTGCAATACTTTTGATATACTGAAGAAGGGATGATGAAAGAAAATTGAAAGGTTCTATTTATAGACACTTGCGATAGAAACTGACCAATCAAATGGAGCCATGCTCTGCTAACAACCAATCAGAAACCGGAATCACTCCATAAAAATACATCTCTTAGAATTCCTGCATATACTTTTTCATCTTGATGCAAGAAGAAAATCTATTCTTTATATCACAGAAATTATACAGATTAGCTACTCACCGAAACTCTATTCTTAATCTCAAGACGTATACAGGTTGGCTACTTATTGGAAACTTCTAAAATTAAAAATCACTTTCAATTCAAAACTGATTTTTTTTTTGCTCATCTTTATAGCAGCACATCAAATGGAGAAAATTGTCTGTCTCGCTCTAAACGCCCTTGTGAGAAAGTATATCGCACTATGCCTCTCAATTGGTATGACCACATTGTCTGTCACACAAAATGCTCCATAGTGTGTTGGCATTATTGCCAATAGTTCAAAGCTACATAAGCTGCTTAAGACATGGAGGGGATCAGTTGATGACTACCTGATCCTGACGGACAGCATTAGCGAAATAACAACAGGAAAAGTGACCAGACATTTAGGAAACTGCTAACCTTAAGCATGATACGAGATGAAAAAATAAAAATGAAAACTGATGAATTTTTCTCGAGTCTAAGTTACATGCTCTAACATATGTTCTTGATCACTGAAGTTGGCCAATACCAGATAGGTGACAATTTAGGAATGCTGTATGCAATATGTCATTTTACCATAACCGAAATATACATGTGTCTGGAGGGAGGGCTGCTTATGAATTTTATATTCACCTGTAAACTTCCTCCTTTGGAGGGAAGCCGGCATATACCAACCAGGACTAAATACCATACCAGGTATTACTGGTTCAGTTTCAGTAAAAGCAAGTTTTTTTCAATATTTCAGGAATCTCGATTCCTTTAAAGTTGTGATGTGGATGGTGATATCCTTCCTTGATCTTCCTATTCTTTCAGCCCCTCACTTTCAGTGGCATGAATTATGTTTTTTTTTTTTTTTTTCCTTTTTGAGGGCGGAGAGGTGTTGTTTAAATCTATTTCTTAAATTTTCGCCAGACTCGTTATCCAGGTAATTTTGGTCCTCTTGGATTATTTGAAAATATTAACTTTACATAATTCTTCAAATGAATCTGGTCCTTCCGTAGGAGTCCAAAATCCAGTCTGATCTAATATATTCATTGGCATTCATGATAAGGAATGGATAGGATTTGAGTTCTTTCCCATAAACAAATTCCAAAGAAACTGTTTTGCAACAATTATAGTGCTTGCTGGCTCACAGGTAGTTATGATTTGATTACTTTACAGCACTGGAGATCAGGCTGTCTGATGATATCGGCTTCTTGACTTAAATGCACTAAACATTCATGTCATTGCTATTTTCCTTTCTCTTTGCAAAAAGATATTAAAAAAAATTGAAACCTGAAACCTTTTTTCCAAAACTATTTTATTCGGCATTAAATAACTCAAAATAAGGATTGATATGCTGTAAAACAAAGTAAGCAAGCAACCAATCCATTGTAATAAAATATGGTACAAGGTTGGAAGGTAGAGAAAACTATTTTCCTTGAGAGGGGGGCATTCTGATCGGGTACAAAAGTAACTAAGAACTGACCTGTTGCCCTTCTATTCTGTAAGGATACAATAAGCCAAACCTACGCCCAGAAAAAGAAGGTAATGTCTTAGAGGGGTCAGCTCCTAAGACCAAGTGGAACAATACCTTATTCTAATAAAAAAGTGTCTGCTTACTAAGGACACATTTTCGGCTGGTATGAATACAGATGGTGAGTGAAGACATTGAAGGCTGGTTAACGCTCAGTGATGGAATCGTGAATGGTAAGCCATCTTCTGTGATCTTGCTCTAGACCACCAACTGTGTTGTCTTTTCTGGGTTGAGATGTTGTGCATGCTATTGGAATAAATCTGCTTGATCTGACCAAATGGAATGATCTTTTAGCTAAAATGGGAACCTGCATCATGGGGAAAGGTATGACTCCTTATACTGCCTTCATCAACTGGGATGAAATTAGCAGATTGCATCCAATAAATCGTGTACAATAAGTATTGTTTTGGCAGTATTAAAAATAATGTGGGAAGCTTGCAATTTAAAAATGAAGTCGGACCCCCCCCCCCTCTTTCCTCTATTTTTCTATAAACCAGCCAAAGAATTGATATGCTCTAGAAATGGCCAAATCAAATCACTCTATCCAGTTAAAAGATGGATCAAATTTTTAATCAATTTTCTACAAATGTTGGAGGCTTGATCTTCAGTTATTCAAGAAAGTGATAATGAAGAAAATAAATAAATAAAAATAATGAAAAAAAATAAACAACTTACAATCTTGACCTTATGACATAGTTTTCTTTATTAAATCGAAATAGAATGAGTCATGAAAATAAATCGATTTTTATGAGAATTGAATGATTAAGTGCTGAAGGGGTGTTGATCTTTTAATGTTTTTTTTGTTGCTTATTAACATCATACTATAGAGATACCTTTTTTATACACTTTATTGCGAGGTTGTTTAAAACGTTTTAAGAACAAGGATTTATTAAAATCAGATACTTTCTTTTAGTTAACGAGCCCTAATCTCTATTAATAAATCTATCAAGCAAGATCTTGTCTGCGTTTCTTACCAATATCTGGCTTTGGTGTTCAATCATTTTTAATATCAATTAATCAAATATTTTATAGAAATTAAAAATAAAATTAAAACAAATAAAAAAAAAACCTTAAAAAATTATGCGTGATTATATCTTTCTTACCTTCATGTCTTCATCCAGGCTACACTATTTAGTTATTGTATTTTTCTCCAGTTTCCCTTTTGTTGTTATTTACATCCAATACTTTTTAGAGATGAAAACATTACCTTAAGAAAATAAGCACTAGTTTTATAAGAATTTGAATCAATTGATTCAATGAAGAAACATTATTTTAATTAAATTTAATATACAAAATCTTATTTAAATAGTGTGTATATATATATATATATATATACACTCGTGAGCAAAAAAAAAAAAAAAGGGGCCAAACAAATTTTATGCATTTTATTGCATTAAAAGCTATATTGAACGAAGAACGATTGAACAAGGGAATTTAAACGAGACTAATAACACAGAACAAGACATTTACTTTAATAAATGCTTAGGATGGAATCGCATTCTCCTTTGATTTCTTTAAAAGATCAATCCTTTTAGAAATAGCTCTCAACCAAAGTGGAACACTGAATAGGAGATGCTATTCCATTCGCTTTACACAGCTTTCCACAGTTTGTCATTATTCTCAAAAGTTCTTCCAGCCAATGCATGAGATATTATGGACCAAACATTCTCGATTGCGTTTAAATCGGGGCTTTGACCTGGCCAAAATATCACATCAATTGAATTATCAGAAAACCATTTTTTGTGATTTTAGCAGTGTGTGCAGGGGCCTTATCACATTGAAAAAATAATGTTCTGGGATATTCCCAGCTTCTGGATACTTAGTAATATTCGAATGTATTCCTTTGCATTGATTGACTTCTCACATCTAATAAGTTCCCCAACTCTTGCTGCAGTAAAAGTTTCCCCTGCCATTATCCCTCCATTCCTGTGTTTAACTGTCATTTTTATGCAACTTGGTGAAAATCTTTCTCCAGTTCTTCGATTGCACCGTTCAGGAGCATCACTAACAAGACAAAATCTTGATTCATCTAACCAGAAAACATTCCTGAAACAGTCTGTATCTTTCTTGCCATAACATGAGAAAAATCTTTCTATCATTGATGTTCTTCTTAGATAAAAATAGCTTCTTTGCACACCTTTTAGAAGAAAATCCCATTTCTTCCATTCGTCTAGATATTGTATATATAGAAAGAGAATTTCCAGCCCCTGTTTTGAATTCTTTGCTATGGTCAACATAAGTTTTCTTTCGATCCTTTAAATCAGTTAATTTAAGCCTGTGGTCGTTCTTCAAAGTGGATGCTCGAGGGCGACCAGATCCAGATTTCCTTTTTACCAAGCGTTCAACTTCGAACCTTTGACCAATTCGCTTCACTACAGAAAGATGTTTTCACTTTTTCTTTTCTTACAATATAAAAAATCTGCATTTAAGTCATTTTGGACTGCCTTAATCCTGCAATTCGGTTTTTTATATCCTTGCCAAGATGTGGTCTTACCATTTTAGGATTAATTTTTCCACTTATTATATGCTATGATAATAATGATCTGCAAAATAGAAATTTTCAATTAAAAATAGCAAAAAATTCATGGAAAAAATACTGAAAAATCGATTTCTTCCTTTCACTCTTGGTCCATTTTTTTTTTTTTTTTGCTCATGAGTGTGTGTGTATATATATATATATATATATATATATATATGACAATTCCGCATTTTATCCTTGTGAGGATGGAACACGGAAATTTCTGTGTAGTTTAATTGTCATATATATTTTCAAAACTTATTACCAGCTCTACTTTGAAGTAGCACTGTCGAAGTAAATACTAAAACTATTTACATAAAATTGTGTGTGTGTGTGTATATATATATATATATATATATATATATATATATACTAGCAGGAAGACCCGACGTTGCCTGGGATTTAATGATCAGCGAATGTTTCACGCTCCCATATTTTTATTGTCATTGAAATCGGTGTTCACCTATTTATGGCACTTATGGTGTTGACCAACCAGATAACACTTGTAAGTATATTAGGTTTATAATTTCAAATAGGAGTTAATATATTGCTATGCTGAATGCGTGATGGTTAGAGGATTTCACGTTTTATTGTCAACAACTCGTATACTAATCTGATTTTTTGTCTTCCTGTGTTTGTCATGACATGTACATTATAGAGAATATATCATTAGTGCTATATACCATTATGATGTTAGCAGTTGCAGAATCAGAAGTTATAAGGTCTGACTTGAGCTCCTTATTTTCCGAATGTTTGTCAACCTTTTGAACAAACTGCAATCTAATACGTAGCCTCGTAGATGTCCTTTTCTCTTCCCTGGGACCTCTATCTCACAGAAGAGATGTTGCGAGTTTGTTTCTGCTGTATCGTTATTTTCATGGAAAATGTTCCACTGAGCTCCAATCTATGGTTCCCCCTCGCCAAACGTTCACAAGAAACAATCGTCTAACTGAAAACACTATCAATAATTTCCCCCACTCTTTATCTGTGCCTAAACCTAAATGTCGATTCCATGAACAAAGCTTCTTTCTTAGAACTGCACGCCTGTGGAATTGTCTTCCATTTTCCTGCTTTCCAGCTGACTACAATATGGTTGTCTTCAAGTCTAATGTAAACAAGTTCTTGATGAGCCGTTCCACTTGTTAACAAATTTACCGAATTTCCATTACTAACGATTACTATATTGTCCAATTGTCTACTGTACACTTTTAACCCTTATCCTCGAGTGGCCTCTTGGCCTTGATAAGTGGGGATACCTATGTAAATAAAATAAATAAAAAAAAGAAATTGAGCAAAATTTTCAAAGTTGATATCATTTAGCTGTATTAGTGTCAAGGATCTCCCTGACTCTCTCACACCATTTGACTCTATCCTCCATCACACTTGGTAGGTCTTTGTAGATTGATTGTAAGTCTTCTGAATGTTCGATCAATATTTTTAATTTTCGATTTTTGAACGATTAATAAGGGTCCTTGTGCAGTACTTATGGTCATCGTTTTTTTTTTTTTTCTAACAGAATAGCGAAAAATGTTTAACTGAAAAATGATTTAAGATATCTTAAAACGCACACAAAACTAATCAAAGTAGGTAGAAGAGTAACTTATCTTGCCTTTGGTAACATTTATTTGTTGTATATATATTTTTATCACCCCTTTTTGTTGACTCTTGTTAAAAATGTTCTTTTCTGTACTGCGATCTCTACACTGAACCACATCCCTGTTCCATCTTTGTTCTTTATTTTTAAAGTCTTCTGATATATTTACACGTGATCCTTTTGACGTTAATTTGACCCTAGTATACTTGAGTCCGACTTTGAAAACTTATTTTGAACAATGAATCAATATCCATTAATATCCGGTAACGAGTTTCAAAATTTTTGTTTGTTAATTAAAAATATAAATTGATCTGGTGTGTCTGAAAGAGATCACTTCATATCAATTAACTGCTAATTACAAAGCCATTTCCCTTTTTGAAAAAAAACAAACTTTTCTTTTTTTTTTTTTTTTTTTTTTTTTTTTTTTAATGATCAAACTGAGAAGAATCCTCAGAGTTGACAATCATTGTTTGCAAAAATAATTATCTTTTCTTTAAATAGCAAACAATTTGATATCGTGCTGAAAAGGATGAAAATAGAATCTAATCACATTCAATAACCTATTTCAATCGGATCTTTACAAAAGAAGGGTAAGATAGGACAACTTGAGTGAGACCTTAGATAATTAATAGAATATTTAAAATATTGATCAACTTTTGAATCTCGTCTTGCACCGGACATTTATTTGCAAGAAACAGGTGAAAAACTCAATCGGTTACATATATCCGAATTCACACAGGCTTGAAAAAGATGTGAAAATATGAGAAATGTCTTGAAAAGGGCCTGAAAATTGTCTTTATATTCAGTAAAAATTTATGTCAGAATACTAAAAAAATAAAATCTAAATACATTCTTCTGAAATTGCATCCTTTCCAGTATTGTCGGTACAAGAGTTATCCATATACTTTTTCAATTTAGCCAAAATGAAATTTAAAATAAATACAATTAAATTATTTTTTTAAATATTAATTAAAATACTATTAGGTTTTTGGTTCAATATATCATTGTTTAAATATCAAATTTTATTTTGAAAACTTGAATTTTGTCTGGAGAAGGTTTTGGAAAGTCCTTGAAAATGGACATAGGAAATCTGAATGAACGTTTTTTTTACTCATTTGATATCCCATTATCTCCAACACTTGTGCCCCCTCGACGTACATACCTCTGGCTTACCTGACAAACAGCAAAATCCCACCCCTTTACTGTTGACGTCCTTAAATGCCAGAAAGTGTTCTATGCTAATAGTTTCTTTAGAACGGCTAGACTTTGGAAATCTTTTGTTATAACTGCTTCCCTAACTGTACTAACCTGCAGAAATTTAAATTTAATGTGAACAGACATCTCTCTGTTCAACTCTCCATAGTCCCTTGTTAGACATGATCCTAAATTGTAACCCCTTACATTTCAAGTGGCAACATGCCTTGTTTGGGGGTGAAAAGGACTAAAAAAATTATTTATCAAATGAAAGTCGTGTCTTAGTTAAAGTCATTGGTATTTTGCATGCATGTTGTTGTTTTCCTCTCGTGAAAAAGGACAGCCATTGTTAAGTGCATATCTGAACTATTAGTGGTCGTTTCGTAGAGGTGAAACAAAACCCACCTGACATGCTTTCTTTAATATAATTATTCAATGACATATGGCATAATCATGTTGACATACCGGTTCCTATTAAATCACCAAAGTTAAGCAATGTTGAGCCTGATCAGTATTAAAATGGGTGACCATTTGGGAATTCCAGGTGCTGTATGTGCTCTCTGCTTATTTCAGCATTGTTTCCAGTCATTCTGAGCTTCTCTTTGCCACTGGACTCGAGCAATAATAGGTGTGGTTAGGGATTGTGCAACCATTGCCTTACAATTATGCACACAGTAACTTTTACAAGGAGTATCCATTGTCTTTTGAGACTGAACGGAGGCGTTTTTTATTCAATTACACCACCACCACCACCACTTTTTAGAGAGTGAAGAATTTAATCAACCAAATGATCATCTTGTGGCTGTAAAGTCAAGAGGGAAGAAAGAAGTCATTTTTAACTGCATTGCTTAATTATCTCATTATTTTCTTAGTGTAATTAATGTGCCACAAAGACTATATCTTGTCCTAGAATCCTGTCATCCTCAAACAGTTGACACCATGTTCGTTTCCTCGGTTGCTTGTTCTGACGATTTTTGATTCAGTCAATTTATTTAAAAAAATTACTACACTCTTTATATTAAAAAAAATTATTCTAATATATATACCAGAAAAATTATTCTCGTGGTAAACTTTTTAAATATAAAGGTGGGTATGTTTACTAGTTACTATTACCTAGTGCATATTAGCTTATATCACAACCCTCCTGATCTCTTTGTGACCTTGCTTCCTGTTTTCTAACATAACTGCCATATGCATCCACTAATATGCAGAAGGCATGAATAATGAATCTATCACAAAAATATTTTTTCTGGTTTATATTAGAATAAATTTCTTGAGCAACATTAACATAGCGCGAGTGTAGTAAAAATAATGGTAAAATTTCCTATATAAAAAAAAAAAAATCTAAATAACAGGACATTTTGTGTGAGTTTCTGATGAAATATTTAAGAATTTTATCTCTTTATATCATAGTCCGAGATAAATGTGTGCACGTACATGTGAATTGTACACTTAGCTTATCTCTGTTCACGCATCTACGACTCTAGCATACGAATTAAATGAAGTATTAATTTGTTTTTTATCAGTATTATCGCCTATCGTAAGAATTAAATCTTCATCCCTTTAGGAATTTCAGCTAAAGCTGATTATTAACCAACTTTATTAACCATTTAACCATATGTCTTTGAACAATCAAAATTGCTGTGTTTCTTTGCTAATGATATGCTTTCTTTTGTTTTGCAGAGTGGAATTGGCAAACCATTGTGTGAAATGGGATTGTCCATTTCGATTCCTCTGCAAGATGACAGCAAACGCTGCCAATGGAGTTTTAGAACCATGCGTATGTCGAGTTTCAATACGAAAGGTAAGGAGACCCCCCCCCCCCCCTTTTCAGACGTTTTTCAACTAAAACACATGGCTCTCTTCTCTTTTTCTATTTTCATTTGTTTTCTTTAACTCCCTTTCCTCATCTCTGTATCTCTTATGTTTTAAAGAATGTTAGGTCTTATAAAAATAAATAAATAAAATATAAAAACGACTAACAACAAAAATGGATATTAAGATTTCTGTTTGATGTTTTTTCTCTAAACATGACATGTTTCCCTTTTCAGACATTTTTCAATGACAAAACACGTGAACCTTTCCTCTTATCTGTTTCTTTTTCTCTCTCCCTCTTTTTCTATTTTTTTTTTTCTTTCTTTAACCCATCTCTGTATCCCTTATGTTTTAAAACTGTTGAAGAATGTTGGGTATTATAAAAAAAAAGAAGAAATTTAGATCTGTGTTAATGATGAAATATTTCTCTAAACCTGACATACTAACATAACATGTCTATTCAATCCGCCTCTTGCTAAAGGGTGGGGTGGGTATTCGAAAAAAAATTTTTTTATTAGCTTTAAATTTGACTATTTAAATGTTTTGGTCTTTTTTTTTTTTTTTCTCTCTAAAATATTCTAAAACCTGTTCATGGCATTAAAAATTAATTCTCCTGTTTTATTGAGCTGAAAAGTCCATAACCGTTTCATTTTTAATTGAACGCGCATCTAATAAAGTTCTGAAAGATGTTCTCTTGTTTTTCATTTGAAATAACACAAGGTTGTTTTTCTTTTATCTATACTTTAAACGACTTGACTCTATAATAATTTTCAGGTTTGAAAAAGTAGCAGGAGAAATTCTTTCAAGTCAAACTACTTGAAGCCATAAATAAAGAATTTTGCCAGAAAAAGATCTTTTTCTAATTTGTAGTTATTACATTTTCTGATGGATTTTTTTTTTTTTTTTTTTTTTTTTTTAAGGAATAAAATTCCTTAAAGGATTTGTTTTGAATCTAACTTTTCACTTTGTGGTTTTCTTGGGGGCTTGGAATAATTTACCGTTTATTTGATAATACACATGCAAATACAAACATGATGTCAACAAAGTATCAAGGACTTATGTATGATATGAAACGAAATTGGAAACTAAAAGACGTTTCAATTATACCAGTCATTATAGGAGCAACTGGGCTTATGAAAAAGAACTTTAAAAAGTACATAGCAAGTATACCCGGTGAACCAAGTGCAAGTGAAATACAAACGATTGCACTGAAAGGGACGGCTAGAATCCTGAAAAGATCTCTTGGTTGGACTCACTAAAATAGGGGTAAATGTCAAACATCTGGTTGAATGTCCCACCCCCTAGAAGAAAAAGTTTAAGAAAAATGAAAAAAAAAGGGAAAATGTAAAAAGCAGCATGATGTATATTTTAAACTGAAACATACAATTTATTGTAGTGACTTATGGTAATTTTGTTTACCTAAATTGAATAATATATATAAATTGTGTGTGTCTCATTCAAAGACTTTCACTGTATCATAGCTCTTCAGTGGGGCTAAACTAGCCCTCCTGAATTGATTCAACCTACAACCATCTAGCTGATAATAACTCTAACCTCCTGCCCATAGGATAGGTGTTTTCAAACGGTCTCAAATGTCTATTTATATAAACATTTGACTTTTACAGTGCTCGATTTGTTTATCAAAATTCATTACCTGATTTTGATTTTAGAAAATGTCTCAAATTTAAGGCTTAAGGGGTCTTAAGAAATCGAAATTTAGGAAATTCTTGTTTTATTAGTGTCTAATGACTATGGATAAAATGTTCCAATTTTCAAATGAGTTTGTACTCCTATTATCCCCCTAAAACCCCTCATAAATACACAGAAGAAATTGAAATTTGGGGGATATTCATCAAGTCATGCCTAATATCTTAAAATTTCACAAAAATTTGGATCTGAATATTCATGAAAGGTTTACATCCTCTTATCTATTTTTCATAAAAATAAATTAAGCTAAAAGAAAACCACATTTAGACCTTATGCTTAACAGTTGTATTCCAAAATCCAAGATGATTGGTTAATTAGTTTGGAAATGAATTTTGCATATATAAATATACAAGTATTACTAACTTAATAAACATACACGGTGAGACGCATAAGTGTTGGATACATGTTATTTTCAGTTATAACTCTGGTTTAGGTTTGCCATTTTGCCTGTTATTTAGTAAGTAATATCCTGTAAAGTTGTTTTAGTTGTATGTGGAAGGAAAATTAAAAACTTATGGTTGAATCCATTTTTTTTTTTTTTTTTTTTTTTTTTAAATCAAAGTTTATCAAAATTACCTTATGCAAAAGTATTGGATACATGACACTTTTTTTTCAAATTTCCAATCACAACTTTGTATTTTAAAAGATTTTAAATATTTGAATGTTTGGTAGTATTGGAATGTTATCTCTGATAAATGAAAGAATCACACAATTGTTTACAAGATATTGGTACTAATCATCTGACACTTTGATGTGCATTCTGCAATTCAAGGATTAAAGATGCCAAAAACTGAAGAATTATTCAGAGATTTGCAAGATAAAATCATTAAATGTCACAAATGAAGATAAGGTTACTGAAAAATTAGCAAAAAAAAATGAATCTAGCACTAAGTATAGTAGGAAATATTATCAGAAAGTATAAGGAGTATGGTACAGCAAACCTCCCAAATAATAGAAGATGGAGAAAAATAAATGAGAGTAATTAAAAGAAAGGTACTCGTTTGCAGTTGTGGGAAAAGGTAATTTGGTCGGTTCAAATGAACTATGTGGAAGGAACATAGTGACAAGTGTTTGATGAAAAAATGGCACTGCCTTCAAGCACAATACCCCCCCCCCTGTTAAGTTTGGAGGTGGTTCCATTATGATGTGGGGATGGTTTTCATTCAAAGGCATTAGTGAGTTATAAGTCATCTATGGTAGAATGAATACAGAGAGATTCTAGAGAACACCACTCAGAAATCTACAACTTCTTTAGGGCGTGGTCGGAATTTCATGCTTCGTTACGACTACTATCCCAAACATACTGTAAAACTTACAAAAGAATGGTTTGAAAATAATGGTATTAGTACTCTCAATTAGTCAAGTCAGTCTCCTGACTTGAATCCAATTAAAAATTTGTGGAATACTTTGATGGTTAAAGTTCATAAGCCACAAAATATCAAGCAATTAGAGGTTATTATGCACGAAAGAATAGGCTAAAATAACTAGATCAGTGTGAAAAACTTGTCAACTATAGAAAGAAACTGGAAGCACTGAAACAAAGCATGAAACTGATGTATCCAATATTTTTTCATAGAATAATTTTGAACTTTGATTTAAAAAAAAAATTGATTCAACTCCGAGTTTTGATTTTCCTTCCACATACAACAAAACAACTTTACAAAATATTTACCAAATATCACGCAAAATGGCGAACATAAACTGGAGTTATAACAGAAAATTACATGTATCTAATACTTATGCATGCCACTGTATATAGAAAGATAATATGTACGTAAACATTAAAACAGCCTACAGAAATTAACCTACATTTCTGTGCTAGCACACATCTAATGCAAGTTAATTTGTGTAGGCTCTTCTAATGTTTGTATAAACTTTATTTATAAGGCTCTTCTTTGTACTGAGCACTTTTGAATAATATTGATTCATTCTAGTTTATTATATCAATATATTTGAACTTGTATGTCTATATTGTCGGTGTTGCCTTTTTACTTTTACTTATACATGTCTGTGTTATCCTTTTACTTTTGTATAATGTCAGCTTTTTCTACTCTTCTGACGATAAGCATTTAGCTTTGAAATGCCATGACCAGAGAGGTTTCTCTTTTATTCCTCTTTCTGTAACCCTTATTGACTTGATAATGTAATAAAGTTCCTATGTAACTTTACGCTTTAATATATATATAATATATATTGGCAGCAAGTCATTTAGACACGTTTGATTGAACATGACAGTTATTCCTTTTTCCGATCTTGTCGGATATCTTTTTTATTTGCCAAGCAGTCTTTTTAATTTCAGCAGGCATATTATATAGAATGGCGCCCAAAATTGTTGGTCGGCCATATTTTTCTCAAGCGCTTTCTTTCGAGCATCCGATTGTCGTCAGAAGCAATTGTTGTCGTCCCCCCCCCTTTTCTTTTCCTTTGAGGCTTGGTGTATTTATAATTTTTTTACTATAAAGATGGGTGCAAGAGGGTTAGGGGCAAATTATTTTTATTTTATATCTTATTTTTAGTTTTGATTTTCTTATTTTAGAGTTTATTAATTTAGTTTCTTATTAGTTATTAAATACTGTCAATATATTTGTTCCGGTGTAAAATGAGATCCGGTTTAAAAAGGGCTGTAGTTTTTTTTTTTTTTTTATGAGTAGGGCTTCTAGTAATTTTAGTCGTCGTGTGCATTTGTTAAGATGTCAAATTTTAGTGTTTAATGAATATATATATATATATATATATATATATATATATATATATATATATATAGTCTTGTATATATAATTTTAAAGGTTGAAAAACTTACATGTGTTAGTGGAAAAAATGAACTGCAAAACTTGCATCTGGGTATTTAGCACTGCAAAAACTGTGACACCAGGTTCAGAAAGTGGGATTGAAAAAATTCAGTACTTCAGAGGATCAATCCTGTGGTGATTCTGCAAAAGATGCCTGTATAATCCTGTCGGCACTCCCAGCAAGGTGTCTCGGGCGATTAGTTATAAACTAATCCCTTTTCAAAGATAGAACATAAAGCCTGTGAGGGTGGACCTCCTAGAACTGTACAGAACCAGCATTACACTGCAATCAACTGGAAACGGGTCATTACAGGAATGGTATAGTCTCTGTTGATTTTAGAGCCTGTTGGCTAAAAAAGCTTATGGGCAGAAGTTGTGTGTATAACAAAAACAAATCAGCTTCTAATAGATAATTGCAATATAATTTTAAAGCAAACGAGTATAAATCATTATTCGTAGTGACTTAATAAATTTAATTCTGCGTTTAAAAATATTCTCGTCATGAGTAAACATGACTTTACAAGACGTTATGTCAAATAAATAAAAGAGATGTGTCCTCCAGAGTATCAGACCTGACCGAATGGCTAATTGTAGGCATAGACCGAGTCATACCATTCAAAAAATTCCAACAAAAACCTAACAGCCAGCCATGGTTCTTCCCAGAATGTGCTGCTGCCATCGCGCACAGAAATCACTTTTTCAATAGCTACCAACGTAATAGATGCACTGAGACTAAAGCTGCCTTCAGGACTGCCAGCAACCACTGCAAAAGAGTAATAAAAAATGCAAGAGAGCTATATGCTCAGTCTGTTAAATCCAAAGTAGCTGAGCAGTGGCTTGGTTCCCACCAGTTCTGGCAAATAGCAAACAGGTCCTGAACAGAAGCGTGCGTTCTATCCCAACCATCATCAATGGACCTGAGGTCATCTCGTCAGCATCAGACAAGGTCAAACTATTTGCCAAGAACTTTGCAGCTAATTCTACCCTATGCGACGAAGGCCATCAATTTCCCGTATTTCCTACTATAATGGACAACACGCTCTGCAACATACAAATATCTGTGCGTGATGTCGCCAAGCTAATCAAGAACCTTGATTCCAGTAAAGCAACTGGTCCTGACGGCATTCCAATCATTGTGCTGAAAAAGCTTCAACTAGAACTTGCCCCCATACTTACAAAACTCTTTAAGCATTGCCTTAAAGAGAAGTGCTTACCAACACCCTGGAAAACCTCATCAGTATGCCTTGTATTTAAGAACTCGGGTGATAAGTCCTCTCCCTCTCAGTACAGACCAATAAGTCTCCTGTGTGTCATGAGTAAGCTGCTGGAATCCATATTAAATAGAAAAGTAGTCAACCACCTCAGCAGAAATAACCTTCTTAGTGACATACAATATGGTTTCCTTTCTGCCAGATCTACAGCAGATGTGCTGTTATATCTCATAGGATTAGCGAATCTCTTAACAAAGGCTTTCCCTCTAGGGCAATTGCTCTTGACAAATCAAAGACCTTCAATAAGGTATGGCATAAGGGCCTACTTCACAAGATTTCTAGCTACGGTATAACTGGAAATGTTTTCTCGATCATAAAATCATTTCTCTCCGATAGGCTCATACGAGTAGTAGTTGATGGGCAGAAATCAGAGGCCATCAATATTAATGCTGGAGTCCCTCAGGGGTCCATCCTAGGCCCAACTCTCTTCCTGATCTACATCAATGATCTCCCAAAGCACATACTTAAATCATTCGTTGACATCTATGCTGATGACACGACCATCTATGGCAACACATCAAAGGTCGTAAATGACAAAGTTCTCTCAGATTCTCTCTCCTCTGATTTAGAGCGCGTTGTACAGTGGGGGAGGAGGTGGCTGGTTACTTTTAATGCATCTAAAATCAACCTCCTATCTTTACATCATCAACACTCTGATCCCCATCTGGCATCAATTGATATGGGTGGCTCTGGTCTAGGGGAAGCTCCATGTTTTGATAAGCTTCTGGGCTTGACCTTTACCCCTGACCGGAAATGGAATATGTACATCAAGTGAGTTGCCAAGATCGCTAGAAAAATGGTAGGATCCTTCTACCGCTCCAGAAGATATCTCACCCCTGATGCAATTCTCTCTGTATAAAAGCCAAGTACGTCCAAGGATGGAGTACTGCTGCCACATCTTGGCAGGAGCTGCTGTGCTAAAAACAGCCTATCCTGCCTTGTCCGAGTACAAAATAGGCTTCATGGCCTAGTGGGTAATGCCCTTTTCTCGTCCCTACAACCTCTCTCCCACAGGAGAAATTTTGCGAGCCTTTGCTTTATCGTTACTACCATGGCAGGTGCTCGTCTGAACTCAAATCTCTCATCCCTCCTCGCCAATCTTTTCTTTCTTTCTTTTTCATTTTTTTTTTTTTTACAAAATGATCACTACTTATCAAGGCCCGGAAGCCACTCGAGGATAAAGGTTATTGCATTTACAGTATGTTAATGTTGAGATTTTATAAAGTGTCTTACTTAAGGGGGTGGTTCATCAGGAATTTGTTTACGTTGGACTTGAAGATATCCAAGTTGTAGTCAGGTGGGAAATATGCAGACGGAACAGAGTTCCACAGGCGTGAAGTTCTAAGAAAGAAGCTTTGTTCATGGAATCTACGTTTTGATTTAGGCACAGATAAAGTGGGGAAAATTTTTGACAGTGGTTTCAGCTAGACTTGTGTTTTTCATAAGATTTGCGAGGGGGGACTAGAGATTGGAGCTCAGACGAGCACCAGCCATGGAAATAACGATAAAACAAAGATAGGCTCGCAATGTCTCTTCTGTGGGAGAGAGGTTGCAGGGAAGAGAAAAGGGCATCCCCCACTAAGCCACGAAGTCTATTTTTGTACTCTGTTAAGGCAGGATTTTAGCAGCTCCTGCCCAGATATGGCAGCAGTATTCCATCCTTGGGCATACTTGGCTTTTCTATAGATAGAGAATTGCATCAGTAGTGAGATATCTTCTGGAGCGGTAGAAGGATCCCACCCTCTTTCCAGCGACCTTGACAACAGACTTGATGTATGTGTTCCATTTCAGATCAGGAGTAAAGGTCAAGCCCAGAAGCTTGTCAAAACATGGGGCTTCTCCTAGACGAGAGCCATCCATTTCAATTGATGCCAGATGGGGATCAGAGCGTTGATGATGTAAAGATAGGAGTTTGGTTTTAGATGCATTAAAGGTAACCAGCCACTTCTTCCCCCACTGAACCACGTGCTCGAGATCGGAGGAGAGAGAATCAGAGAGAACTTTGTCATTTACAGCCTTTGATGTGTTGCCGTAGATGGTTGTGTCATCAGCATAAACATCCGCCTAGCTGAAACCACTGTCAAAAAATTTCCCCACTCCTTATGTGTACCAAAATCAAAACGTAGATTCCATGAACAAAGCTTCTTTCTTAGAAGTGCATGCCTGTGGAACTCTAATCCGGTTGCCTGTTTCCCACCTAACTACAACCTGGATGTCTTAAAGTCCAATGTGAACAAATTCCTGATGAACCGCCTCCTTAAGTAAGGCACCTTATCAAATCTCCAACACTAACGTACTGTACACACAATAGCCCTTATCCCCGAGTGGCTTCCAGGCCTTGATAAGCGGTGACTACCTTGTAAAAAAAAAAAAAAAAAAAAAAAAAATCTGACATTGGAAAATGATTTGATCTCGTCTAGTTTGTAATTTGTATTCAAATATCTACAACTGCATAGCTAGAAAATGAAGCGATTAAACCTGACATAGTGACATGGGATAAGGAGAAAGAAGCAACCTTAGTCTGTAGTCATGATTGCATGTGGTCACGTGTGAAAATATTGGCAGGAGTTCTAAGATAGCTGGTTTGTGAAGATATTAGCATCAGCTGTAAAAGCACATATGCAGATTAGCAAGTGTTTGTGAGCTTGCGTCATGAGAAAAGGAGAGAAAAAATACTCCACGTGGTCAGAAAGAGAAGTAAAGTGTGCGTCAGGCAAGATGGGCATGTGAAAGTCGAAGGCGAGAAAGCGCCGACATGGGGTTGCGGCAACAGAGACTTTTAAGAAAAGCATGTGTGTACGAAGAGACTTTGGAAAAAATAATGAAATGCGTTGTTTTGGAAGAACCATGAATAAATGTTTTTCATTTGCATTTTTAAAAACTGCAGGGTCAGATTTATTTATTTTTTGTTCATTCCTTTGCAACGGTACCAGACGTTGTGGGGGGTTAGAGATTTGAACTGTAGCAACGCAGTCATAAAAGTAACAGCCACGCCACGTTATAAGTAGAAGTTAGTGTTCCAAAAGATGTTGGCTTAAACTTAGCTAAGATGGAAAAGATAACAAAATACCAAAGTTTTGTTCATGGCATAAAAAGAAACATTAGTTTTAGGTTAAATTCTATTATTCTAGTAATTATGGGGACAACTGGACTCTTGAAAGAATTTTAAAAATTACCTGGCAAATGTACCCGGTGAACCAAGTGCAAGACACATGCAAACAATTGCATTTAAAAAGACGGTTAGAATCTTAAAATATCCCATTCCCAGTTAGAAAATGAACATTTTTTAATTTTATCATTTTGTTCTAACAGATTTATCTGTATCTCTGACAAAATACAAAACTTGGCATAAATTTAAATAGTTGATGTAGATCTGGATAATGGTACTGTTATATGTTGGTTGAGGTATGTGCTCTCAGAATGCTCATTCCAGATAAATACATTAAAGCTGAACACTGGTTTCAGAATATCTATTAATGCATGTAGAGCGATCTCTAATGCATTTTTGCTTTGTTGTTGTTGAAAGACACTAACCTTTTTTTTTTTTTTTTTGTCTATTACTAAGCAAAAATGTCATATGAATTGTTTTTATTTTCCTTTTCAAAGTAATGAAAATAAAGATGTCTGTCTTTGCGGAATGGCGACATTTTGCCAACGGTGATAAAAAAACAAAACTTCCTACATCTATTTGATTGATTTACTTAGCAGCGCTCGGGGTATATTCAGTTATTCTTTGATAACGGATCAGAAAGACATAATAAAATAGTTTATTCTTTTCTTTTTTTACAACTCAAGTAAAAATTTATCTTGACTTTCAAACTCTAAATGATGATGACCATGATCACTATCGTCATGATCATATTCAATTTTACATTCATTTTACATGCTGGCATGCATTGAACGGCTTTAAAAAATCGACTTCTACTCTCTCTGACTAGATTTTTATTTATGCCTCTTTGCCACAGCAGGACTATCCAGAGTTGCCTGGGTCTGAATTTCTTCAAATTATGTAGATTAAAAAAATAAATGAAAGTAAAAATGAAACAATCTACATATATGCTAAAGTTCATTTTAAGATAGTCAGAGTAAAATATTTATGCTTGGATGAGATTTACTTCTGTCTCTATGGCGCACTAACCAATTGAGCCATCGACTCAGTTCTTTCTCTTACAATTGAATGTTGGTTAAAACCAGAATAGACAGAATTCTGCTTCATTCCCCCTTCTCTCTCTCTCTCTTTTTATTTTGCCCGTTCGCCAAAGGCAACGAAAAGAGAGAAAGCAAAAAGCTCAAATCAAGACTTTTGTTATGCTATATCAAGCAATTTTTAAAGATTTGTTGTAGTCATTGTTTTTCCCATGCCCCTATGTAGAGTAGGAGTACATCTGAATTAGGGAGCAAAAATTCCTCTCTTCCTTTTCTTTATGACTAAAAAAAAAAAAAAAAAATGAAAAAAATAGTGAACCGGATTAAATATGAAAAATTCAATGAAATCGATTGAAAATAAAATCTTTGTCAATATTCGGCAAAACAGTGTTAAGTATGCATCCGTTTCCTCTCTTTTTTTAGAAAGCTATTTAAATCAAAGCAATAGAGGAAACTCGATTTTTGTATAAGATATTAATTTATTAATTCCATTCCACGACTGTCACTGGACAATTGGTTACTTTATAAGTTTTTCAGTTATTCATGGTTAAAATTGCAACTTTTCACTTAATAGTATACTGTAAAATTTGAGTTGCTGAATCTCGTAAAAATATTTATTTATTTTAACTTAACAAATGACAAAAAAAGTCTTTATTATTTGGACCACTGTTCTTTTCTGGGGTGTTATTTGCACAACGTTTCAACCAATATACCCCCATCCCCAACCTTCAGGTGTATCTTGTTGAATTCTGAAATTTGCATGGGATTTTAAACAAAACCCTTTATTTAATCCGTGGGGTTAGTACGTTTTTGTTCTGTCAGCCATAGTTGGGTGGAAGTCGTAAGTAATTTGTAATTGTATTCTTTATACCGTCTGCACTGAGGATTGAACCTTCAACTTTCATAAGAGTATCACTTACAACTGAATTTACCAAGTATTTTATCCGTTAGGCCGGGGAGATTATATTGGATGAAACGTTTTGCGAATAACACTCAAGATAAGAACAGTAGTCTGAATAATGAAAAAATTTCAATCCTCATCTAAAAATTCTGAGACATAAGTCTCTATTCTTATATGAACTTTTTCAATTTAAATAGTAAGACTATGATTTTAATTTTTTCTTCATCTAAAAGAAGTTATTTTTATCCTTTGTGGAGAATATTGAAAGCTCTTATTTTATTGCACACACAGTGGCTCAATGCTTTCATCTTTAAACTCTTAAAAAATCGATTTGCTTCAAAGTATTATATTTTCAGTTAATGGAGATGAAAATGATTTTTTTTAAATAGCTTGCAACTTAAAATACGATCATAAAAAGTTAAAATTTATAAACTTGTTTTGGTATTTTTCAACTCTTCGTTTGAAAACGTGAACAAGTACAACCAGTGGGAACATGGTAAACATAAAAACAATCAAGATAAAGCTAACAGTCTAAATTATGTAAATAGAAAAAATAGAAAATTGTCAAATATTGCTTTTTCTTATTTAAACAGAAAAACCGTGAATTGTATCTAATTTTATTATACAAACTTTATGGAAAAAACTTAGTTAATAACTATATCTATCTATCCGTTTTTTTTTTTGCTTTTTTTTTTAAACTATGCCGTTTTATTTTTCATTTCTAAAAATATTTTGTTCCAAACAAAGAAGGGCACTGATGTATTTTAGCAGTCTTGAATTTCTAACGTTGGGAAAATGAGGGTGCTTATTCAAATTGGCACTTATGGCAGCAAAAAGTAAAGAAAATACAGAAAAGTCTGTGATGTATGTACTTGTTACAGAATGAATATATCGTATTTAAAAAATTACGTAATTTAATCAAGTAGATTTTTTATATTCAAGCAAATCAAATTTTACGACTTAGCGAGTTGTAGTGTCTTTGTTGACCATGATTAAATCCGATGAAATAAGATAAAAACAACTCAAATCGAAGTGTCGAGGTGAAAAATCAGCCTTATGCTCAATACAGCTTAGTAAAATCGCTAAATATTGTAAATTTTGATTTTCTCAGTTAAAAAAAAAGATACTTGATCGATTTACGTAATTTTTGGAATGTGACATCTTCGTTTTGAGACGAGTATGTACATCACAGACTTTTCTGTATTTTCTTTATTTTTAGTTGCCGCCATAAGTGCCAATTTAAATAAGCACCAAAATTTTAGATAGCATGATATTTTTTTATGGTGTAATCTCAAAAAAAAAAAATAAAAAAGTACCCCTCCCCCCTCCCAACCCTCGTCTGAAATTACTGGTCGCAACTTTTATTAACTATTCTACATCATTTGTAGTTGTCAATTCATTCCAAAGGCAGACTCCAAGATTCTAGTTCATAAAAATATGGCGATCCAGACATCGTTTTATGTGTGAATAAAATTGAAACCGCAAAGACAATAACAATATTTTCATTTAAAAAAAAAAAAAAAAAAAACTTTTTTAAAACTTTTTTTATTATTTTTTATATAACGCAATTACGAAAATTATAGTTTGTAAAAAGTTCTTTTCTTTTTCTTTTTTTTACTTGGAAGTCACAACTTATTAAGGACTCGAGATCACTCTGCGGTAAGGGTTAAGTATTAGGTTAATAGTGAGACAACATGATCGGTTATGGTAGAACCTGGGTAGGGCTAGATTGTTTAGGAGGAAGAAGACTCAATAGGAATTTATTCACAATAGATTTGAAGATGACCATGTTATAGTCAGCCAGGAAGCAGGCACACTGTATTGAGGTCCAAAGATGAACAGTTTTAGAAAAGAAACTCTATTCATGGAATTTTCTTTTAGTTTTAGACACGGATAGAGCAGGGGAAAGTGTTGGCGGTTGTTGTAGCTAGACAAATATTTTATAGGGAGGGACCACATTATATATTTTTTTAATAAGTATTTTGATAATCCCAATGTGTAACCCTAATTTTTACCTAATTGAAAATTCTTAAATTAATATTTAAAAACATTTCTCCCTTTTTTATTAATTTTTTTTATGTATATCAAAAACAATTTATCAAACTTTGTCTAGTTAAAAAAAAAAAAAATATTTCATGGGTCTTGAATTAATTTTGCCGATTTTTTTACAAAATGTGATCCTTTTATGAGAAAATAGTCAAATTTTTGGATTTGACTTGTACTGCAGATTCAAGAGTGGAAGTGTTAAATCTGCAAATTTTGCTTGAACCAAGTTTTAGAAACTTACACCTGGAGTTGGATTTCAACTGATTTCTTAGTTGATTTTTTTAAGTGCTGACTCTAGTAACATTGTTTCACCTCTGAAAAATATTAATTCTGGAATTATATATATATGCATGCACGCGCGCGCACACACACACACACACACGTGAATGTAAGGATATGTGTAGGTGTGTCAGAAACTTTGTGAAAAATATTGAATAATTCGATCCCCTGTCTTTCCAAGCTTAAAGCTACTCGAAAAATATAATTCAAACCCTAATTTATTTTTTTCAATTAAAGGAGCAAGGACCAAGGTTTCATTTAAAAATCAAACAAAACAAAACAAAAAAACAACGTGATTTAAAAGAGAAAAGGTTTTAAACTTCGGACTTACAGGTAAATTTCTAAAAAAACAAACACTTTTTTTGTTTTAAATTTGAATATATTATTGATCTTTTATCTTCAATTTGTGATATATAAAGTATTTACTTTTTAATAGACATTTCCAAATGGGGTGGGGGCGTGAATTTTTAAAAAAAGTTTGTCTAAAATATTATATTTGGTTTATTGGAAAGCACATAAAATTTCACATTGACCCTGAAAATATCGTAAAAATAGAATCAATAGAAAAATTTTGATAGATTTTTAAAGTTTAAAAATTGAAAAATACTGAACTCGTAAAATCCAATTAATTTCATTACTGTTTAAAAAAAAAAAAATATTTCTATTACTTTTTATACAACTTCCATAGTTTATTTTGGAAGTATAATCCATAAAGAAAATAAACAACCCACTTTTAAAAGAGAAATTACGAGTTTTTTTTATATTTTATTCGCACTTTTGTGTTAGGGGTGTCAAAAATTCCTACAAAAATTCTGATACACCTAGTGCATGTGTCAGTGATCTTTATAGAGATTTTCATGGATAATGATTTAGACTTCGTAACAAAAAATGAACCCGAATTTTTACTGCTTTATAAATATGAAATCTTCCTAGACATAAATTTGTGTGCTTTTTATTATGCAATTTAATAGCCATTTACAATCTTATTGTGCATACATGAGCAGGCACGTTCTTGTGAATTGAAAGCCCATTAAATTAGCTTGTGTACCCTGTGACCACCGAAGCAACATTCTTATTCTGAAATAGTTTCATTCAGATTTTTTTTTTTTTTTTTTTTTACATAGGAGTCGCCACTTATCAAGGCCCAGAGGCCAATCGAGGATAAGGGTTAAAGAGTGTACAGTAGTCAAAAGGACAATATGGTAGTAATCGTTAGAAGTGTAAATTTGGTAAATTGGATTACTTAAGGGGAACGGCTCATCAAGAACTTGTTTACGTTGGACTTGAAAACGGCCATATTATAGTCAGCTGATCCTTCCACCATGCGCATTTTGTGGGTCAGCTCTATTTACTTTCATGAGAATTTGAATCTCACTTTTATGAGAAATGGATTTTCTATTTTGATTCAGTATTTCATGGTTGACTATGGTCAATTTTATGATGTTCACTGAATCATAGTCATAAAAGGGTTTGTGATGTTAACCATGTTTACACATAGGACCCACACATATGCAGTCTACATCGCAAAGGAGATCAAGACAAAGAACAACTAGAACCACTTTTATTTTTTTGTAACATTTCTGTCCTCATTCTTCCGCCACGCATGACTTGTTATATCTGTGACGTCTTTCACATGATCCTCGTCTTGAATGTGCTCTTGAATGTCATCCATGTCTCTAACATGATCTTTCTCCTTTTTATAGTCCTTTTCCTTAGTGATGTCCTTTCATATGCATCTGCATATGCGTGTTTGCGCTCTGTTACAGGTTTATTCTTTATGTGCAATCATACCTTCCACGGTGGGTTACAAATTAAATGTGATTTTCAACTGTGGGATCACAAATGTAAATAAGGACCCAATTTAAAAAAAAAAGAAAAGAAATATATTGAAGTAAAAACTTTTTTACCATGAGTGTATTTCTATTTAGCTTTTTAAGACATTTATACAGAACATCATTTTGTAGGATCTTTTTAAATTCACATTTGTTTAGAAAGTTATTTATATATTTTCAGATTTTAACACATTTATGATTAAAAAAAAAATGCTTTCTTATTTTATGATGCTCACTAAATCAACTATTTTTCTCTCATGCGTTTAAGATCTGATCCTAATTTTCTGAGTCTGTAATCTACACACTTGAACTTCATTTTGATTGGTCAGCAAGATGGACCTGTAGATTTTGTTAAATCGTCCACTTAGCAGACAGAAACTTTGATTTAAAAAAAAAAAAAAAAAAAAAAAAAAATTCAGCTGGTTGCTGAAATCAAGCTTTGTAGAAGGAATGTGTGCTCTGCTTTTTACAAGTGCACAGCATGTCCATCTTCATGCAGAGATATTCTTACAAGAACCATGGCAATAAAGAAATGACGGTGCAGCTGTTCATACTTGTTGTAAAAATGAGCCCGGTCTGCCAATCTTCTTTTTTTTTCTAAATAAATGGTAATCAATGTGTGGGTGTAAATCACTCTGGACAAAACGTGAAGGCACTTGATGTAAGGAGCTAATAAGAACGAAAGATGGTTACTGCAAAGACAAGATACACCTATTGACCTTAGTCTTCAAAAGACGCAAACTATATGTAGGAGGAAAACGGTCAACAGGAAGGGTTCCACAAGTCTGCAATCATCAGAAAGAAGCTACTGGAATAGGAAGCTGTATTACAGTGAGTTATCAAAACAATGAATTGATGAGAGACCACTAGACTGAGTTAAATGAGCTGGAATAAAGGAAGCAGGGGATAGATCAAACAACTGAGGAACACATGCCGTGATAGTATTCATAGAAAAGACTGAGACTAGCAACATCAAGGTTTTTTGGTATAATATTGCATAGTCTTTCTATTTCTAGTGAAGGTGTAGTGGTTTCTTTTTCCAAAATATTTAGAATGAGTTCACTGATGATGGTCAATAAACAGAATTTGGCAGATTGTTTTGAAAAATCCAAGCTGTTTTGGTTTTATATAATTATTTTTGTCATTTTAAATATTATTTTACCTGCAGACGTGCTTCATGCTTATGCTATCTTCAGTGTATGAAATGATAATTACTGTTGATTGAAGGATTCAAACCCAGTTATAAAATCGGTTTAACTCTGCAGTTTATATATATATATATATATATATATAGCTACTTTAAGAACTTGGTCTTTATTGTTGAGCACTTTCAAGTTGAAATGAAAATCGGTCACTTAAGCTCGCATATGCAGATCATGATGTTATAATCATTAGGTCACTATGGACGGACGTCTTGACACTTAAAAATAAATGTTTAAATTTCAACGATATTTCTTGCGGTTAAAGTTGCTGCATGGTTTGTCCCTTTCTAATGGCGTCAGAGATGGTCTCGTGGCCAGGTTCGAATCTCCCGACTGGCGGTAATCGTGACACCCTGCACTGATGATTCCCGAAAGGATGAAACACTAGTGTGTAGGTATTTAAAATTATTATAGTAATTATATATAGTTTTTATTTATTTTACATAAGCATTTGTTGCTAAACATTCATGAGCATATTTCGATTAACCAGTTAAAAATAACTAGAGACATCTTGAGGCTATGCTGGCTTATACAAAAGAATTGCCTGAAGTTTCTAATTACTTGTAACTGGCTGACCGAAAAATGCTCATGAATGTATAGCGGCATAAATGGTTATGTAAAATAAACAAAAAGTATATCCTGCTCTAGAAGTATCAGAATTTTTGTAGGAATTTTTGACACCCCTAACACGAAACTGCGAATACAATATAAAAATCTCGGAATTTCTCTGTTAAAAGTGGGTTATGTATTTTTTTTAAGGATTATACTTCCAAAATAAACTATTACAGTTGTTTTAAAAGTAATAGAAATATTTTTTTTTGTTTTTTTTTTAAACAGTAATGAATTTTCCGAACTCAATATTTTTCAATCTTTAAACTTTAAAAATCTATCAAAATTTTTCTATTGATTCTATTTTTACGATATTTTCAGGGTCAGTGTGAAATTTTATGTTCTTTCCAATAAATCGAATATAATATTTTAGACAAACGTTTTTTTTTTTTATTCACGGTCCCCTGTAAAGTTTGAAGTTTAAAACCTTTTTTTTAAACCACGTTATTTGTTTTTTCTTTTTTCTTTTTTTTTTTTTAATGGAACCTTGGTCCTTGCTCCTTTAATTGAAAAAAAAATTAGGGCTTGAATTACATTTTTCGAGGAGTTATAAGCTTGGAAAGACAGGGGGTCGAATAATTCACGCCTCCAATTTTGTAAATGTCTAATAATAATTAATTTAGACCCGGATAAGTACATAATTATTTACTCACAAATTGAAGAGAAAAGGTCAATACATAATATATTCAAATTTAAAAAAAAACGGACATCGTGTTCTCGCAGAATTTTACCTGTAAAGTCCGAAGTTTAAAACCTTTTTAAAAAAAAAAACGTTTTTTTTTTTTTTTTTTTTTTTTTTTTTTTTTTTTTTTTTTTTTAATGAAATCTTGGTCCTTGCTCCTTTAATTGAAAAAAAAATTAGGGATGGAATTGCATTTTTCGAGGAGTTATAAGCTTGGAAAGATGGGGTGGAATTATTCGCTATTTTCACAAAATTTCTGATACTGCTAATCCTGCTCTACTTTGGTATTGACCACGTTTGTATCAACCTCATTAAATTCATTGGTTGTTTCACCTCTGGAAAATATTACCCTAGAATTATTTATATATATATATATATATATATATATATATATACACACACACACATGAATGTATGTATATATGCACATATTTTGGTATTTACTTTGACAGTGTTTAATACCTTAGTAGAGCTTAGTGGTATAAAAGAATCATCAGATTAAATGCCTGATGATTTCCTTCGGGAATAAAACATATGTGAAAAACAACAAAAAAAGGAAAAACTTCTAGTTCGTGTAGCTTTTTAGTATAATAATGAACCAATGTGCAAAATCCAAGAAAAATATGTGTTCATGTCATGAGCGAGTCAAGTCATTGCGGATGAATAAGGAATATGGAAAATATTAGTGTGATCTTCTCTTGGTTTTAGCATTTCTGGATATCACCAGATCAGGTGTTTGAAGCTGTGCATTCATACTCCTTCAACATGCAGTCTGAATTTGTGAAGAAGAATGTTTTTATTTTAATTTATTTTTTCAATTACTATTGCGTCACCTCTTATCAAGGCGAAGAACCACTCGTGTAATAAAAAAAAAAGCTGAAAGGATTGTAGCTAACTATGAGCATTTTTTTTCACTTCAGTTTCTATTCTAATGTTGCATTTCACTAGTCAACGTAGAGAATTCTTTTTAGACTAAGGCAATAGGTATTAAACATCAATTAATAAATACTCCCCAAATTTCAGTTTTAAATATTTCAAGAGTTGTTAGGAGGTATTATGAGCATAACACAATTTTTGATAATTAAAATTTTCATTAAATTTGATCCATTGTCATTTAACTTTGTTTTCAGTGAATGTAGAGAAATCCTTCTAAACTAAATCAGTTTTTTTTGTTCTCCCTCTGATGGCCCCATTTTGGGATCTGATTTTCCACACATAAAAATCTGTCTAACTCTTCCCCTCCATGTGGAGGCAGTAGTGGCTCTAGCAAGTTTGTGTACATACATATACATATACATATACACCTTGATCATACCTATTAAATACTATTAAATAGCTAAAATGTAGAGGCCTTGTACAGCACTTGTTTCTCTGTAATTTCTACGACAAGTTTAACAATTGACCACATGAGATAATTTTGAATGCTAGATTGGTCATTTTTGACTTCCCAACCCTTCCCCATCATCTGTTGCTTGTTTTTATTTTAAGTTTGTGTCTTTTGATGTCGCCTACTCAAGTCTGACGAACTACTGAGTTTCTTTGTTTTATGAAATAATTAAATTTTTCTGCATTTGCTGCAAAAAAAAAAAAAAAAGTAAAGTAATATAAAGTAAAATTTGTTTTGACGCATTGCAACATTTTTATGTTAAAAGAAATAATTTGTTGGAATTTGAATCGTTAAAACAGAAGTACTAAAATGTATGCCTGTTCTTTGGGAACTCTCTCACACACACTTATACACACATACACACTAGAATATGCAGAGTTTTTTTTTTTTTTTAAAGAAAAATTAACTAGAATGCTCAATTACTGGATTATGAGGCCAACTTGTTTAGATAGGTAGTCAAAGGATTAGACCCCCCCCCCCAGTTTTCATATCTATATTGTTTCCAGATTTCAAGGAATCTGAGAAGATATTTACAGTTTATCTTATGTTGTAAACCAGAAATTGGAAGGTTATCTCGGGTTCATTTCACATTTTTCACATGCACGCACGCACGCGCACACACACAACGTTGCCGGGTTGAAACATTATTTAAGATATCCTTCTTCTTACGATTTTCCTGAAAGTGGACCGCATGTTGGATTTATGAAAGCATAAAACACATCCATTTTCGTCTATGAAATATGAAAATTAAACGGGAAATCATTCTCATTGCTTAAATAAACTTGTATAGATGAAAATCGCATGAGTTTATCACAATCTTGGAGGGAAAACATCTTTAGAAGTTTATCAACTTAAAACAGAACTTATACCTGTATTAAAATATATCCTCTCCAAAAAATTAGATTCTACCTTTTTAAGGCGATGGTCTATGAAGACACTCAAAAGAAAAAGCAAACAATTACTTTAACGTGCGAGTACCACCAAATGATTGTGAAGTTTTTAAATACCTTATTTTCTTTCACAACAAAAAATTATAATTGCAGACTGTCGAAAAAAAAAGGGGGGGGGGACAAGCATCGCCAATTTCCTTGGAATACAGTGTTTAAAGTATCTAATAAATGTTTTAAAATAAAAAAAAAAAAAAACGAAAATTGAGCATTCGAGCTGTTAATGAAAATGAAAAACAAAGAAAATATTGCAATGGGAGGTAAATTCTGTGTATTTATTCCTGTATGGTTGGGGGGGTCTACATTTTTTAAGCGAGGAGTATGAGACACGGTTTTACGATTTTGCCAGTCAGACCTAAGGGTTAGTGTAAAAATTTAGTGAACATCTCTAAAAAATCAGAATGGCTCGAAAATGATCATTTTACGTTAAATTTATATACAAAACTTATCCCCTCACTAAAAATTCTATCATTTTTTTTTTTTTTCGCCAAGTTTTTCAATATGTTCACACATACTAAAAAGTAGAATTCCATTTTGGAGCGGTGAATTAGCTGAAAGTGTTAATCTCATCTGATAAGACTTGCATGAATTTAAACAAATATATATATATATATATATATATTTTTTTATCTCTGTCAACACCATGACAATTTGCTAGTATTTCAAGATTATTGAAATTGATTTTGGGTGTAACCCTAAAATATTCGAGTTTTTTTTTTGTTAAAAAAAAAAAAATTATACCAGTTGTAAATTATTTGATAGAACTTTTAATTCAGTCCAATCAAATATTTATTTACTCTCAAACATTCTTTCTCTCGGCTCAGAACCTTATATTGCCATTTTTATTATATATTTAACTTTCTATAAAATAAACCTAAATTTCTCTAAGTTGATATATGGCTGACTTGATTCTCTTATTGGCATCAGAGGTTCTCAGTTCTTTTGAGAATCTAGTAATTACAGGTGGGACCACGTAAACATTGCCAACACCCATAGGGAAAGTGGTCATATAGGTCTAGCAGATATACCCAGGTTGTCAGTCTACGTCCTAATTTCTTTGATCTTTTTAAAGAAAATAATGTACTTTTTATTTTTCTGCACGAATGAAGATTCCACAATGTTATTGTAACCCCCTTTCCCATAATCAATAATACCATCATTGGGTTCTCATAGAACTTGAGAACAGCTGTTTGATCTTGGTATGGAGCTTTGTTTTCAATTGAGTCGTGAGAAACATGCTACAAATCTGTTTATATAAAACCTCAATATTTGTGTTTCATATAGGTAGAAAGGTTATAGACTCTATATAAAATCTAAAAGTGTATCCTAATGTAATATTTACTAAAGATAATAGAAGTTCACCCTTACGTTGGTTAACCCCCTTAAAACTTCAAATATATCCTATTTTCATGAAATTTAAATTGTATGCATAAAATTTTCTCAAATGGAAGTAGCCCTAAATCTCTTAACCTTTTATGTGATGAATATCTACATGCCCTTGTCTTTGCATGATCCATTAAGATAGAACCACATTAAAACTTCGAACGTGTATATCTATCCAATTTTAATGAAATTTAAACTGATATAACACTAATTCAGAGTTTTTCCAACATTTCAACTTTTGACTATCTTGGGTGGGGGTGAAATAGGAGGAAGGAGTCAATAAAAAACAAAGTATGTTGTTATCCTTATCCCATCCCGAGCAACATAGAGTCTTCCTGCTAGTCTGGTATAAATTTAAATTATGAAAAGCAAACCTGACAATGAATCATTAATGATTTATGTAGAACTCCAAATTGAGACACTATGGTTTTATTAAGAACTAGCAGGGTGCCCGGCATTGCCGAGTGTTTAGGTGGACCCCCCGGGGGGGGGGGGTATAAACAACAGTACTGGGTGTGTGTAGATGGTGTAGCAAGGACCCTTGGTGGGGGGGGGTAAAGAAAAAGAAAAAAATGGTAGTAGCAGGGGAGGTAGAGGTGTTAAAAAGAAAGTGGTTGTAAAACAGGCAGGCTCGAACCCATAATGCGAAGGAGAAAAAAAAAAGGTACAAAAAAAAAAACGTCTTTGCCGATATCTCCATTGTCCAACCGGAAGTTCGGAACATTGAAATTAAGCGCAGTCAATTCAATCAATACGATAACTTGCAAAAATGGCGATGTAAAAAGCCGACCCCTCCTTGTAGAAAACTGACCAGTTTAAGGTGAAGGAATGAATGATTTTGGCCAATTTTTTGATATCTGTCGTCCGAAGGGTCGAGTTTTAAAACGATACCAATCTCGTGAAAATCCGTCGCCTCTGTCAAAAGTTTTTGCAAGGCATACAAACACATACACATTTTACCTTTTATGTTAGATAGGAACTTGATATCAGCTGCCTAGGAAGATTGTTTATATCAAATAAATAAAATTAAAAAAAAAAGGTTGATATGCCATAACAAAATGAAATCAGTAAGTTCACTGAAACCTGTTTAAGATCTTATGCATCATAGATTGGCGGGTATGTGCGCATATTTTTCTCTTGTTCATTCCATATTTGGCAACATTTTTATATGGAATGTAGACACCATCTTCTCTGCTTATTAATTTAGTCGACTAATGAGATATTGACTAATTGAAGTTGTTAATATTCTTACGGCAACTTTTCTTTTACTATCTAATTACTTTAACAGCAAAACAATCGACTCCTTGCTCTTCAGCGGCGCTGGTTGGCATGCAAATAGCTTTTTGGTTTGTCGCCTTTTCAGTGTATCAAAACCGAAGTTTAGTTTTGCAGTTGCATTTGATTGGCTTATAATTTATGTTTCAGCTTGAAAATAATGTGTTGAACCAATGAAAACAGAGGTTCTGTGTTTTAATTAGTGATATCATATTTTTATTTTTACTTGTTTTATGTATTGTTTTCGGTTCATGCTGTGGTACCATCTAACAATTAGAAATATATGACCTGCAGAAATTCAATCAAACGCAATTTGATTATCACACTTTCATTGTACTTTTTTTTCATTTTTTTCCCTTTGCTGATAAATAAAACAATTTTGTGGAAATCACTCCAGACAAGCCATGAAGACATTTTAATGTAAGAAGCTAAAAAAAAAATAATAATAAAAAAAGGAATACTACTTCAAGGGCAAAACTAGCCAATAAGTGTGAGATGGAGAGATTTCAATCCAAAAACAGCAATTCTTCCCTCTTTGTCAGAAATATCGCTTATAGAATGTGAAGAACTAAACAAGGGAAGTGAGTTAATTATCTACTACATATTATAAGATGAAGTAAATGTTTTCCCCATCTAAATTCAATCATAACTTTTTTTTTTTTTTTTTTAAACTATGTTTTAGTAAAAAAGAAAAGACAACCATTTAGAAATACAGCTAGTTCTATTGTAAACGTGAAACGGCTAAAACTAGGTTGGAAAATATAGTTGCCATCTTTATAAACCAGGTGAGAACATTTGTTACTTGGCACCATTCTTTTTCTAATCCTAACTATAATTTAACCTTAACCTAAGTTTTCTGTTTAGTTTGGCAAAAGTTTGTTCAGTTTTGCTCAAATTCTGTAGAAGCACAAAATTCCACACACTGATTTGTCACTATAGTACTTAAAATATTTTATGGGTATTTTTTTTTTTTTATTAAAACATGCTTTTATATTCGATCCCAGGTAATGCTGGGAGACGGGTCCTGCTAGTTTATTATAAAATATGTGATGGCCATCAAGGTATTTTGTCTTGTGTATTCAAACTAGTGGACAATGTATGCTGAGACAACAGTGTAGTGATCATTTGTGGTTGTTTACATTAGACTTGAAGACAACCATGTTGTAGTTAGCTGGAAATCAAGCCAACGGAAAAGTTCCACAGGTGATCAATCTAGGGAAAAGCTTTGTTTATGGAATTTGCATTTAGGTTTAGGCACAGATAGAAAGTGGGAGAAATTGATGGTGGTTGTAAGTAGACAAGTGCTTTTTATGAAAATTTTCAGTAGGGGGCACATATATTTAAGCTCAGACACAACTAATGCATTCATAGCTAGAATAGCTGCAGTCTTACCGTTTTTTTTATATGGATATTAATGGTCACAACAGAAACTTAAACACTGTGAGCCTGTAATAGTTTATAACTCAGTTGCTAAGCATAAGCAGTCATAATATGGGTTATGTTTAGTTTAATTTAGTTTCTATGCAAAAAAAGTAAAAGAGTGGAAGTTCTTCAATTTTTAATTTTAACAATACGTATTAGACATTAATTAATAAATATTCCTCAAATTTCAGTTTGTTTGAAGTATTTTAAGAGTTTTTAGGGGGAAAAATATAGGCATAACATAATGTTTGGAAATTAAGTTCCATTAAATTTGATCAGTTTTCATTTAATACCAATTAAGCAAAATTACCTTTCAATTTCTTAAGATCTCTTAAGCTTCAATTTGAAACCTTTTCTAGAATCAAAATGTTATGGATTTTGATTCAGAATTGGAATAAAGATTTTAAATATAAGATTTAGTATTACTATATCTTGATTTTAATCTCCATAACTGTTCTGTTCAGGGAATTAATTTGATCCATCCTGGAACGAATATTCTTCTAGTGTTTCTAACTTTCCAGCTTTTAATCAATAACTTTTATTTTATAAATAATGCTAGTTTTAAAAAAATTATCTATTGATCAGAAAAGATCAATTATCATCTGCTTTTTGTTAACATATAAAAATACAACTGTATTAATACTTTTATATACAGTTTGCATTTACTTTTTGACGTAGTGCGTGTGCATTGGCAGCATTATGGTTCCACAAACACAGGAAGGCTAAACAAATCATATAGATTGGTTTGCTTGGTATAGATATTGTGTTTAGGGAATTTTAGCCATACATACGGAGAAAAGAACGCCGTTTATGAATTAACTAGCAGGGCTACCTGGCGTTGCCCAGGTCAAAAGTTTAACATTCCTATTAAAACTTCTCTCTATTTCCCCCCTCTTCCTCTCCTCACTCCCTTTCACACACATAACTTGCACTCTTAGAGATTCCTTAAAGAATGAGTCGATGAAAGGAAAAAAAAAACTCATTGATTAAAAATTCAGAATTCACTTCAATTAGTATATAATCTGGTTGCGCGCCCCCCCCCCCCAAAAAAAAAAGAAGAAAAAAAAGAAAGCACTAATTTAAGATCAAAGAATTAGTATTTTTTTCTTCTAAATTTTACATATTATTCATCTAGGGTAACGTCGATTTGATCAAGGAAATACCAACTTTATGGATATTTGTTTTGTATTTTTTTAAACTTTTAGCCAAACATGCACGCAGACAACTACTCTTTATATTATAGCCATGTATATATAAATAGTGTATACTAACGCACTTGATTTTCAACTTAACACCTGGTCTTGTCTAATCTCCTAAAAAGGTAAATGAAACAAGTAGTGTTATTTTTTTTATCTTCTGTCCAATTAGTTGCGACTCTAAATTAGCCGAGTTTTCTTGTTGCTTTATTAAATTGTTGTGATCCCTGAAAGAAATGTCTAATTTTATGTGAGCAGATTTTTTTTTTGTCAGAATTTGGATTAATTTCCTGGCTCTCTTTTTAATTTACCCAAAGCAATTCCTGCCAATAAAGCAAATATTGAGTTTACAACCTCATTAGGAAAACCATTATACTCCTTTTCATAGGAGTATAGATGTGTAGTCATAGCATTGCAGTTTTCTTGTTTGTGAATTTTTTAGATGAGGATTGATAATTCATATTTGGACTACTGTTCTCATTTTGTGTGTTATTTTCACAATGTTTCAGCTGATGTAACCTCTGACCTTCTTCAGGTGTATCTTGTTGAACTCTGGAATCTTTTTTTTTTTATTGAACTCGGGGAAACTGCACAGAATTTTAAATAGAATCCTTTATTCTGCAAGGGTAGCATCCTCTTGCTCTGTCAGCTATGACTCGGTTGAAGTCCTAAATAATTTACAATTGTATTTTGTAAGGACTCATTGCATAACTGATAAAGTACTTGGTAAATTTCAGTTTTAAGTGACACTCTCCTGGAGGTTAATGGTTCAATCTCAGTGCGAGAGACATAGAGAATGCAATTGTGAATTTTAGACTTTTCCGCAATCATGGCTGATGGAACAAGAGCATGCAACTTCTGTGAGTTAAATAAAGAGTAAAATTCGAAACAACTTGATTGATCATCTTTGTTAGTATGCTAGTATTGAGAAAGGGTTAGTATCAGAGTTCATGTGTATGGATGGAGACAGAAGATTAAACAGACCTTTCAAAAGAGAAGAGTTCATGTGCAGAGAGAGTCCTGTAGGAAAATGTACTATATTAAAGTCCGAATGTGGCAGTAGCCATGTTGGTTTGTTTGTCTTCATGCTACCCTGGGGTCAAAGGGCTCAGGCAAAGTTGCATCTCAACAGAGGAGTGTGTTGTCAGGCGATAGCCAGGGAAAAAGAGGGAGAAGTACCACGGGTTAAACCTTTTATACATTCATTCACATGGTCAACTGGCTTTAAAGATCATCTCTGATTGGCCAAACCAGAAAGAAAGTTTACTGTTACAACCAATCGACCATGATGTGATAAACCAAAGATATTCAAAAATCTTGCGCTGCGAGTATTCGCTTTTGCTGCTACAAAGGTCGGAGGTTATGTCTGGCAAAATGTTTTGAAAATAAATCTCAAGATGGGAACAAATGAGTCTGAATAATCTAAATAATATGAATTCAGTTTTTTGTTGTAATTAGCTTTTCGGATAAATGGATTTCTAAAAACAAATAATTAAAAGGTGTGTATTTTAACCCATTACTGTGGTTTTGATATCTTCGATCATAAGATTGTATTCAAATATATATAGATGTATGAAACATGTACACTTCTGGCGATCAGATTTACCATAAAACTGCAGTAAAATGTTTAGTTAAACTCTATTATAATTAAACTGACTTCCTGAACATGCTCAATATTTGATCTGAGGTCAAAGATGTTTGTTGCTTAGTACTTAATCTGTTATATTTCTCTTAATTTGTCTGTCCATTCCACTTTTTCTCAGAAACTACTGGGTTGATCTGGCTGGAAAATTTTGTATGGACCTTCATTATAAGATCATGTTAACTAAGTATTATGGTATCTGTTTGATGCACAGTTAAGGATTAATAAGGATTAATTATTTGATACAAAAATGAACACATTTAATTATATTCAACCATCAATTTGGCATAAAGCACTCATTCTAAGTCAACAGGCTATAACTTTTGCTCGTTTTTAACTGGCTAAAGAGTTTAGTATTTTTTTTTTTTCATTTTTCATAAAAACATCCAACACTTGACAAAAAGCAAATGAAATATCAGTTGCTGAGGAGCGTGTTGAAGTTCTCAATGAACGAGATTGCCACCAGACACCCCTACATTTTTCAGTAGAATTTCGATACACAAGGCCAAGAGAAACCAGATGTTTCTCACTGAACTTGTGGCCGCTTTCCTTACCCAACTGCAACTCCCTTGACTTTTTTGTGTGTGTGTGGGGGGGGGGGTGATCAAGGCTCAAACCAACAAGCATGTCCTTAAAACGGTCAACTGTAAAGATTTTCATTGTGCAAGGTACATGGTTGCTAAACTGTGTCACTCATTTCATGCTCACTTTGAGATGATCGTCTGTTTACTGTGGCTACATTGAAAAATATCTTGTGAAATAAACTGTCATGTGTCTGCATATACGACTCTTGTTTTTTTATTTTTTTGTCAAGTGTGGGATTTTGCTACAACAACCTGTGTGCACACGTGTGTAATATATGTACGAGTGTGTGTGAGAAAAGGTACAATATCTCATGAAATCTCAGAAATAGAATGTAGTGTTTGAATCAATTTTTCTCAAGGTATTTGTTGATCAAAAGGAAGGTGATCAAATATCCTGTTTTTGTTTTTCCTATTTTGTATTTCACTATTTTTTTTTTTTTTTAAATTGAATACTCCAAATTACTTGTTTGCATTTTTTTCTAGATTCCTGATTAATTTTCGAGTTTACTTTGTGATTGGTGTGCCAGATTCAATTTTTTTTCTGGCCTACTGTATCACTTTCATTAACCCCTTTGGGAAAGAGGTCAATTCATATATCATTCCTTCAACTAGGGATCAAATTGTACAGTAAACCAGACTCAAGTTTTGGTTGTTTAACTTGAACAAGAAAAACGAAAACTCTGAAATAATACCGGTCTTTCTCTGCTCATCTATTGGAGATTTCATAACCTTTGCTTCACTATAGAGTCCACACCGATGCAACCTTGCAGTGGGTATACATTATCTTTAGCATGAAACGAGGTCTATAATATATATATAGAAAATTTAGGAATCATAAAAAATGTACATTATTTATTGTATCATCACATGCTAAAAAAAGCAGGGAACAGAGTAGAGGTTATTCCTTATTCCATGAAGTTTCGAAAATTTACACTTTTCTCATCAACGAAAGTAAATAGTCCAGCAGTGTAATAAAATATTTCAGGAAGAAAATTGAAACCTTAGATATTGCAGTTTTGGAATCTGGTTGCAGGAATGAGAAATATATATATATATATATTAGCAAAAGTACCCGTCGTTGACTGGGTTAAAAAACAGCCTACAGAAAATGGACTCTGATTTATGAAAGTATCATAGGTTATGAAAAGGAAGAGTTGTAAAGAGATAGCTTCGAATTTGGGGGTATCAAAACCAAAGCAAAATATGATGAAAGTAAAAATAAAATAGATAAACCCCATAATTTATTATATCATACCTGTTCACACTGAAACACTTATCACAATATTCTGTGGATCTATATTAAAAAAACCTTGTTAAACTTTGTGACATATTTCCATCCTATGGAGGCCAGGCGCGAACGAACACCCCATAATTTTATTATACCATATTTCTTCAAACTGAAACATAATTATCAAAGTATACTTACGCAGATAGATATGAAAAGTCTTTATTAAAGTTTGTACCTATTTTCAGTCTATGGAGGCCAGGCGCGAACGCAAACCCCACAATTTTATTATACCATCCCTATTTAAGTTAAAGCATAGTTATCAAAGTATTATGTACATCTATATCAAAAACATTTATAAACGTTTTTTTTTTTTTTTTTTTTTTTTTTTTTAATTTAAAAATTTTTTATTTCCATACTTTGTGGACCAAGCGCGTACGCAGACCCCACAATTTTAATGAATCCTTATTATTCCAGATCAAACATACCCATTCCTGTGTCTCGATACATCTTCTATCATTATATGTGATCAGTTTCTATAATAGTCAACCATATAGGAGCCTATTTGTGACCAGATACACACACACAGACATTCAGCTTTATATTATAGATATATAAGATATATTAGTGTTGGGACGATTATCGGAATCAGTAAGAATCAGAACTTTTAGGGGCATCAGAATCGGAAAAAAATTTTTTTACCAATTTTCTGATGCCAAAAACAATTCTTTTAATTTATTGATTTTAAACTAAACTTTTAAAACTAAAATGTATACATCATCCCCTACAAGTATATTTTTACGTTTGAAAAAATGTCTGCACACAATGTGTTTTTTTTTTTTTTTGGTAATTGGGGGAAAAAATAACAACTCTGGTTAAATATTTAGAGATTTATAAAGAATCTGAATTGGGGAAAATATTGGAATCGTTTCATCTGTGTGTGTGTGTAATATATATATATATATATATATATATATATATATAGGCCCTTCAGAATCATATAGTATATATAAATTAAAATTACCAAACAGCAAGTATTTGTATTATGAATTTAAGTGGATTTGATCGACTTCTCCTTGTGAATGTCTGTAGTGAAGTGAAATGTCTTTCCGAGGTTATTTTATAATTAATCTGGAAAAAAAAAAAAAAAAAAAAAAAAAAAATTAAAAATCGCTCAGACATGTATGAATCTAATAAAAAAAAATATTGATGATGCAACAGCTGCGTTTTAGTGGGGGGAAAAAAACAAAAATAAAAACAAAATATTTTCAACAAAAAAGTTATCAAATATTTGAACAGAAAAAAAAATGGCCTTCAACTAAGCAGACAACACTGGTTAGCATTTAACAAAACAAAATTGCTTAGATTTAAAAGAAGTTTAAAAGTAATAACGGATTCATTTTAAAAAGAAATGTTCAGATTTATTTGGCTCCCTTTGAAGGCAGTCAGACATAACGTTGGTTTTTATCATGAAGAAAGTCCAGCTTCCCCCAAAAAGGGCAATTTGGATGGTATTAAAAATAACTGCTGCACCAAAACAGATACTGCACTTGGCTCCTTGCCAAAAGACCAATAAGGTTATTAACTTCCTTCACACTCCAGGAAGATGTGACACAAGTTAGGAAGGTGAGGGGGAGTTAAATCAGTGCCTTTAAAGCAGGAGTACACTGGCCTATTAAAAATTGCCATGGCAGTCCTGTTGGAATTTCTTTAGCAGCAAGCAATAATCTTACTCTCCCAGAAAGCAACGGCCTGGAAAGATGGAACTCCTAAAATTGCACAGAACCACCAGGTAAATGCCGCAGTCAACAGATAAAGCCACTTCACCAATAGCATAGACCAACCATCCTCAACCTTCCTTCCTTCCATCATTGATCCCTCTGCTTTATCTATTTCTCTATTTAACCCTACTCTGATACAAAAAACTCAGTCATCATGAAATGACAGAAAAACAGTTAAAAAATATTTTTGAAATTAAAAAATTGAAAAAAAAACCCTTTTTATTGTTTAAACTTTAAGTTTTTGTATAAAAGTAGTATTATACATTCGTATCACAAAAATAAAGAAAATCATTTTCTAAATAGAAAATTATGAAATTAATTTGTATTACGTTTCTTAGTCATGACACAATCTGAAAAGAAATTTTTTTCTTTTTTTTTTCAATTATCAGGTACTTCAATGATTTACCCCTAACTATATAATTTTACCCTCTAAGGATAAATTTACCTCTAGTTGAAAACCTCTGGTCTAGACTCTGTTGGCTTTTGGACCTGAGGTAATAATTACGACGGGTGGGAGGCAGAAGATAATGTCAATTTCTCCATTATTATCATTATTATTAATACAACAATATCATAACTGTTGTATTTGTTAAAAATGAAGCCACATTTTTATATTAACATATTCCTATGTCCAAAAGAAAAAATTTTTTTATGTAAAGTGAAAACGTGTATCTTGGTTTAATTAAAACCTTTAAAACTATTTAAAGAAAAAAGGTCCTTCGTTGCAACATTTTGTCAGTAAATCAATCTCTCATATCACTGAATAATTTTATTTACATGAACAAACAATAGTACCAATGTTCTTAAAGGAATGTTAAGTTTTATATATATATATATATATAACGAACTTTGTGGGTGTGTGTTCTTTACCTATGGATTCGGAAACAGTCGGACCGATTTTTTTATTTTTTATTTTATTTTATTTTATTTTTTTTTAAACATTTCACACAAAAGTTCTTGATGTGTTTGGGAGTGTTCTTGTGTAGGTTTTGTATTGGAATACATCTGATAAGTATTGATAATCAAAAAGTCTGATTAAAGAAGGAAGTCATTTTGACCAAAGTTAACTTTTCTACAACCTAACATCACCAGTGCATTTAGGAAGTTTTATTATCAAACCGGCAGAGCGCCCAGCCTATAAAATGAACTGTAGACTCTTTTATAAGACAGGGGCCTGTTCTAAATGAATGTTTCTGTTAAGAGCACAACTGAACTACAATTCTTGACTTTTGCATTTTAAACTTTAATTCAAGCCATTATTTACAGGTAATTTTATAAAATCAACAGTAGATTCTCTACAGTATAATGTAGACTACAATATATTGTGGATTAAATCATTGCAAAGAGGCATGTGAAACTTTCTCCCGATGGGGGGGGGGATAAAAAATAGCCAATTTCACCAATTTCGATAAGCAACTATGAGAAGGTGGAACACTTGTTCATCATTATTCAATTTCGGATAACGTCAGGTCTCCCTGCTGGTATAATTTATATAGATGGAGTACTATTACTACATATGAGAAGGTGCTGCTTATAGCACCGTTTATTGTCTATAGTTTCAAATGAAATTTACAATCTAGTGGAGGATTTATGGCTTCTGTTTTTACAGCCACTTTCTCGCACACAAAAAAGGTCTTTCTTTACTCTATAGTTATTTTTATTCTAAGTGATTGATCGAGATTCAATCTCTGGTTCTTCGTTATAAAATTTTCACAGCAAGTACTTCTCTTGCTGGAATTCTTTTAGCATTCTTTTAGTTTCTTGTGTTTTTTTATCTTCAATTTAAAAAAAAAAATGGCTTAGTAAAAACTTTTTTTAAAAACTTACAAAAATGAAGATAAAAATCTTTTGGCAACGTCGTGTAAGAATTGATTTTACCATAAAATGTAAATTATCGAAAATTTCTAAATTTTATTTGGATCTTTCAGAAAAATTTAATTGCAATCAAAAAATCAATCATAGAATTCCCACAATGTTCTGCATGTCGGTAATAATAAAATCTTCTAGGATGAAAATTTATTTTTCGAAATTTTAACAAATTTGCATGAAGCATCCTTGATATGAAAAGGTTTCAGAAAAGGGTCAGCATTCCACAAAGTACAGCTGGACTAAAAACCACCCTTGATAAAATTTATTAGACCCCCTCCCACCCCACACTATAAAAATGTATCCTATTTCTTAAAGTGGGTCATGATTGAAAAATGTTTGACTCTCTGGAGTATAGTATTACTATGCATATCCTTATCATTGGTTTCCTGTATATTTATTCCAGTTTTAGGGTATTTAGCTTTTTAGAGTGCAATTTTGGAACCAGGTGTTAAACACCACCATCCTATCCCACATATTAGATTCCAAACTGTTTTCGTCTTCAATCTTCTTTGGTGTATCACCCCCTATCCGTGTTATTAAGCAACAATATTTTCCATTAATTCTTGTTTAACAAATCTATCAATCCTCATAATATCTCTTTTTACCTTTTTTTTTTTTTTTTGTAAATAAAGAAAAGAGATAGGTGGGCGAATTCTTCATTTTTCAATATTAGATATTTCATCCTTTGCAGCCATTTCTCCAATTCTCTATCCAAATTCTTCCTACTTGCTAATAAGACTTCATTTGAATCCAAGAAAACCAAATTGAATTAGGAATTTGCTGATGTTAATTTGATGCTCAGAGGTTTTAGTTCTCTTGCCATAAATTTTTCTTCTGGCCTTAGTAATTTTATTTGGTAAACTGTTATCTTTTTCATTATGGATTGCGTTAGTTGAAAATTACTTATTTTTTATTTGTACATATACTCATTCTTTATTTCAGTGTAAGGTATTAATCGGGGGGGGGCAGTAAAAAAGAATTATATTTACTAACAATATATTCAATCACAAGTATATGTTCAAAAAAGCAAAATGGTTGTAAACAGTACAGCAGGCATTATCCTATCTTTTCTCTCCATGCAACGCATATCCTTAATATTCACTGGCCAGGTTTTACTTCCATCATCACATTGCGTACTCAGGCCTGATAGACTCTTCCCTTGGTTAAGTGATAATATTCTGCTGGTTAGTAATGGCAGAAGTTCCCAGAGCTTATTCTATCCACTCCTAATTTTTGAAACCACACCAGCACCTCCCTGTGCTCCAATAGTATGACCAAGGTAACAAAACTTGAACAACATCTATAACTTTGCCATTGAAATATTCTTTCTCTACATTTGAGTTCTCATCCGTTTCAATTGTAGACTTTTTTTTACAAAGGAGTTTCCACTTACCAAGGCCCAGACGCCACTTGAGGATAAGGGTTAATGAGTGTAAGTTAGTCAATGGGATAATATTGTAGTAATCGTTAATAGTGGAAGTTTGGTAAATTAGATTACTTAAGAGGACGGCTCCTCAAGAACTTGTTTACAACCATATTGTAGTCAGCTGGAAAGCAGACAAACAGAACAGTTCCACCAGCGTGTAGTTCTAAGAAAGAATCTTTGTCCATGGAATCTATGTTTAGGTTTAGGCACAGATAAAGAATAGGGGAAATTATTGATAGTGGTTCTGCTAGATGTGTTTTTTATGAAAGTTTGACAAGAGGAGGACCATGGATTGGAGCTCAGATGAGCACTTTCCATGAAAATAATGATAGAGCAGGGTCAGGCTCGCAACGTCTCTTCTGTGGAAAAGAGGTTCCAGGGAAGAAAAAAACTATCTCCTACTAGGCTACAAAGTCAAGACAGGATCTTGAACGTAAACTGTTATTTCTCAACTTATTGCATACTTTATGCTTACATGTACTGCAAAACTAACTTGCACTTTTCAGAAACTGAGCAGGGAAACTTGCTCTTTGGGCAGCGGGAGGAATTTTCAATACTACTACAACTACTAATCGTAATTTTGGTCTATTCATTCTCAGACCATTACTTTTTATAGCATTCCTCAAAGTCTTTAAATTAACAAGTAGATTTTCCATTGTATCTCGGGCAAATACTAAATTATGATCAAAAATATCTCTTTTTGCACAACCTGTATGAATCTCCCTGAACAACACTTCTGAGATGTATATGAAGTCTATTTTTAGTATAATTGATATTCGTTTCTAGTCTGTTATATAAATAGCAATTGTCTGTGTGTCTGTATGTCTAGCAAAAAAAAAAAAAACCCTACAAAACAAAGATCTACAAAGTTGATGTATCATTCATCAGTGTTGCCCTGGATAAATATTTAAAATTTAGAAAAATTTATTCATTTTCTGGAGGTCAACTCTGCCAATTTTCATCAGGGAGAATCAGTTTTTCAGTATTATGTAAAAATTTTGAAATAAAATGCTTATTTATTTGTCAATGTATCTATTATATAAAGAAAAGCTGTTTAGCTAGTGTTTAGCTAGAGAGGAATGGGCTTGGTGGAGGAGAAGGGAGATTGGGAAGAATAAAAGTAAAATGAGAGAGAGTATATGAATGAATTTTAATAGAAATAGTTTATACATTTATCGCGGGGACAGTGCTGGGTAGGTGTCTTAGTGTAAACTAAATCACAAATGAGAATTTATTCTAAAAAATATTAGGAATAAAAATTCTCTTCATGAAAAACAAGTTTATTGAAATTTTTTTTCCCGTATCAAGTTAATAATAAATATATAAAATATAAAAAAACAAATAAAATTGCGTTCATTGATTTTTTTTTTTTTTAGCAAAAAATGTTTTTTTCAAATATATTTTCATAAAAATTCTATCATCTCATCAATTATGAAAAAGAAGTTTTGAAATCAAGCTTTGTCATTTGTTCTTTTTTTATGTTATATAACATCTGCCTGTCTTGTTGTCTAAAACAGATGTTCTTTATCATGTATAGATGAGCTTCCGAGGAAAAGATAGACGATGATGATGATTTTTATGTTTAACTGTATTTTATTCATCTTCACTAACGGAACTCCACTTCCTTAGCAATGTATTTTTCTGGCTGGATCACCCCTGCTGGAGAAATGGTGAATCTTAGCGTCCATATTTATCGTAACCTTCTTTTCCACTGGTGCCATTGGGAGCTCTGTGAATGCTCGGTGGATGATGACGATTAGGCTGGCTTTGGTGTTGTGGGAAGTCATCTTGGTGATGTTCTCGATGTATGATGAAACAAAGTAGTCCAGTGGGTTCAGGTTGGGGGAGGAGGAGGCCAGTGGGAGAATGGTCCAAAATTGTAGCACTCTTGAAACCAAGCCTGGACTTGTGAGTCAGCATGGAGTCCTGCTGCCACATCCAGGGTCTACTAGCAGCCACCTGATTGCAGCAGGTGATCACCACACTTTTGAGCACATCCAGGTACACTTTGGTGTTAATTTTCAAGCTGACTTTGAAGATGTGAGGTGGCATGATGTGGCTCTCACTTGAAACCACACCAAAGATCATAACTGTAAGTCGTCCGATATGTTGAGCTGTGTCCTCAAGTGTTGAACCCTCCAAATTTGCATTTTGAGGGTGCTGGCAATGGTCCTGTTGTCGTAACTTGAATCAGTAGAGACCATAAGTTGTACAGCGGTGTATCTCTGATCTCACTCATTGGACATTGTCACTTTCAGACATAGTAGAAGGCGCCTATAACTCTTGGGATTTGTAATCAACTGGTCAACTAGTAGATGGTCTGCTATAAAAAAAAAGAAAACCGGTTTTCATTTAATGGAATTGGAATCGTGTTGTCTTTTCTAGAGTGACAATTTTATCATTCCATCCTGTATTACATCTAGCATTAGTAAAATCTTGGCAGCAACTTTTTGAATTGTAGGCCACTTTAGTTTCAGAAGAAAAGAGAAATTTTGTTTTAAAGAAAATGGCAGTATCAATCCAGAAGTTTTTAATTGTAAAAGCTTAGATGAAGGATGCAGTTTCTAGTAGGTAGAATGTGTTCCAACAACTTTATGCTCTGATGCCCTTGTGACGTAAATACAGAAGAGATTCAATATATTGGAGTGATTCCGGTTGCTGTTTGGTTGGTGAAAAGAAATTGAATGATGCAAATAATTAAGAGAGAAGAAAGGATTTAAAAAATAAATAAAAATCTGTCCCAAACGAGGTGTACTACCACTGAGTCGTAAGGACCTGTTGTAGATTAAGGGACTAGGTTTATAGGGGACATCTTAAATGAGGAGTGGAGTAGTGAGGTATTTATTTACACTACATTTGAATTTCTGCTTGTTGGTAAGGGAAACATGGAGCAGGGTGGAAATTCCGAAATCTAGCACTTTGAGGAAACAAACTATTAGAGTAGGAAACACTCCTGCATTCAGGGACCTTCAGTGAGTTGAGATTTAGCTGATTGTTGGGTTGGTCAGGTGTATTTACGTCAAGAGGGCACTAGACCATAAAGTTTGTTGGAGCGCATTCCAAGGAAGTACTTGTAAAACAAGCCCAGGAATACAATGTTGTGGTTATCGGACAGAGGCTGGAGCTTGGTAGATAGTGTGGGATCTATTAGATTAGACTTTTTTTTTAACCGAAGAGGTAGAGACTAGCTGATGGTGCACCTAATGTGGCAGCATTAGTGCATGCATGGATGGATGGTGGCTTTGTAGAGATGTAGGATGCTGGCAGGTGTGAGAATCTTTCTAGCATGGTAGAGGGAGTTCAATTTCCTTCTGTTAATTACATCCCTTGACGTGTTAATGTTAAATCATTTGTTAATCAAGATAGTGGTTCGAAATATATTGCAAACAAAAATGCTTCGAACAAAACGTTTACTATTTTTGTAAAAATATAATTATCAACAAATATCAAAGTTAAGGAATTATATATTTCACTAGACTTTTTAGCTTGTTAAAAACGGGCAAAAGTTATAGCCCATTGACTTAGAATGAGTGCTTTATGCAAAATTAATGACTGAATATGGTTAAACATGTACTTATTTTTGTATTGGCCCAATAATTTCGAAGAAAGTGGAACACTATTACTAATCTATATTAATCCCTAGCTGTGCATTGAAGAGATACCATAATACTTAGTCCACTGCATCTATACCAAAGGTCCATACAAAATTTTAATCAGATTAAACCAGTAGTTTCTGAGAAAAGGTGGAATAGACAGACAAACATGCAGACTAAAAGAAACATAATATAGATAACATAACACATAATGACCCTATCTTGCCATGACACAACTTTCTGTACACTTCTAACTCTAAGATTCTGCTGGGGGGGGGGCTATTATACAATGTGACACAATGGAGTGTGTAAATATCTCCACTGGACCGTCTGTAAAAAGGTGAATATCGAATGTAGTAGAAAGTTCTGGGAACAGTTACTACAAAAAGTCAGTCCATAAATCATAGACGAATGTTTATATTTACTTTCCATAAACGTTTTACACGCGTTTCATTGTGCATGTAGCCGATATTGCCATCAGACAAATCATCAGAGACAAGAAAATATTAAAGATTGTCACACATAAATTTATGGAATAAAAAGAAGAAAAAAAAAAATTGTTTTTAGAAAAAGAAAAACAAATTCCAGATATTCAAAACCGCTTACTAAGAAATCATATCCGAGGAGATATATATATATATATATATATATATATATATATATATATATATCTATCTAATATAAAGCTGAACGTCTGTGTGTGTGTCTGGTCACGAATAGGCTCCTATATGGCTGACTATTATAGAAAACTGATCACATATAATGATAGAAGATGTATCAAGACAAAGAAATGGGTATGTTTGATATGGCATAATGATGATTCATTAAAATACGCGCCTGGTCCACAAAGTATGGAAATAAAAAATAAAAAAAAAAAAAAAAACGTTTACAAGTGTTTTTGATATAGTAATACTTTAATAAGTATGCTTTAACTTAAATAGGGATGGTATAATAAAATTGTGGGGTCTGCGTTCGCGCCTGGCCTTCATAGAATGGAAATAGGAACACATTTAATAAAGACTTTTCATATCTATCTGCGTAAGTATACTTTGATAATTATGTTTCAGTTTGAAGAAATATGGTATAATAAAATTATGAGGTGTTCGTTCGCGCCTGACCTCCATAGAATGGAAATATGTCACAAAGTTTAACAAGGTTTTTTAATATAGATCCACAGAATATTGATATAAGTGTTTCAGTGAAATAATAAATTATGGGGTTTATCTATTTTATTTTTACTTTCATTATATTTTGCTTTGGTTTTGATCCACCCAAATTCGAAGCTCTCTTTATAACCCTTCCTTTTCATAACCTATGATACTTTCATAAATCAGAGTCCATTTTCTGTAAGCTGTTTTTGAACCCAGTCAACGACGGGTACTTTTGCTAGTTATATATATATATATTCGTGTGTAAATAAATTATAAAAAGTCTATATTTCAAATTCCAAGATGTCTATCTTACCGTTTATTTCTTTCTTCATTTTAAAATGTTCAATTCTTGACAGCACGCGTTTTGCAACACAAAACCATTCATATAATTATTATACCAATTTTTAAATCTTTTCCACACTGACTTATCAGAAGAATATGAACATTAACTTTAAAAAGAAATGTGGGCATGATTACTTAAATATGAACACACACATTTGTTTTTTTTTTTTATAAAATGGAGAATTCCGACTGACAAGAAAAAAAAAGAACTGCTGATTTTATTTTTAATTTGAAAACTACGACCATTTTCTATGTGCATTGTCGTCATCATGATCACTGTTAAGTTTGTATTACATGCTGGCAAAAATATCATTTAATTTCTGAGAAGGTGGTTGACGGCAGTAAATGTGTAAAAAGGTTTGCTTCTTCCCTCAATCTGCAAGAAATGCACATTATATTAAAAATATATATAAAAAATAAAACGAATTTTAGTTGCAGGTTAATGAGAGTTCATCTGCTCAATAGAAATACAAACAAACAAAAAATAATTTAAATTTTTCCTCTTTTTTTTAAAATTTGAATTTTATAATATTTTTTTGCTGCCTTTTTCAGATCATTTTAAGTCAAGTGCATATTTTTATTAAAATATTATGCAATTTAAAAAAGAAACATAAAAAGTAAAGCTATTGATTTTATTTTCTATTGCCTTTGAAATTTAGACATTTTTTTTTGCCATAAAATGCTTCTGAATTTGGTTAATGTAAATATTTAACAAATAAAACGAGAAACAAACGTTAATTTTTGTTTTTTGTCTTTTTTGTTTTCGTTGAAAAGGAAAATGTAATTATCGTTCCAAAGATAACACGAGCACAAGATAAATTAAAGATTTTTAACATCTGTTTATAATATTGTAATCAGGTGGGGTTTTTTTTTTGCGCACGGGGGGGGGGGGTTTAAAAATAATTGTTCATCCATACTAATATGAGAGGCATGCGTCTGTGTGTCTAGAAACTACATTTAGATTATTAAATGTAGGAACATGAAATTTTGTAGGAATGATCCCTTACTAAGCAGAGTTGTGAAGTTGGAGTCAGATTTTTAAGCACCAAAGAATTAAGGAACTGCCTGAATATTAAAAAAACTGTAAAATGATGATTATTTGAAAATTCGTTTCTGGACGAATAGCACATGTGATAAGTTTTTTATTTATTTATTTTTTTCAATGAATTTTTAATAGTCATAATTCGGTGGCTCAATGATCTACTAAAATAACTTTGATATCATTATTTATATTTTGCAAAGGTCTATGTGGCCACATTAAAAGTTTTAGATTCAATCAAGAACAAACAAAAAAAGTTTTGTGATTGCAACTCAGTTTATTTTTCTGAGAATGTTGTATTCCTGATTCTTATCAACCAGTTTCAGAACTTGATCCCACAAATTGAAATACTTTTTATGGTCATAAGTCCAGTCATGTCCGCCATATTTTTACAATTTTCATTGTAGAAAGTTGTTTTTAAATTGCTTGTAAAGTGTTAAGGTATAGGGAGAGATGATACTCTTACACTTATTAAAAAAAAAAAATCTAAGGATGTTTCTGTATTATGGACCTGTCCCTAGATAGCTATTCTAGCTATTAATGTATTAAAGTTTTGATATCATCAAACTCTCAAGTCACTTGCAATTAATTGTACAGAACCTCTTTAGTCTGAGAATAATTGTGAGCAATTAAAATTCCTGCATCTGTTAAACAAGTTAACTGAACTTTGCTCGTTAGCCTATCGTCAAGACTTCAAATAATGATTTTTTTTTTTAATGCTTTATTAATATATACATATAACACAATCATTTTGATACATTGGTTCGCACAAGATTTCCAAAGTTAAGCCACAATGAGCCTGGCCAATACCAAATGGGTGGCCACTTGGGAATGTTAGGCACTGTTTGTCCTCTCTGCTTATCTTGGCATTGTTTCCAGTCTTCCTGAACATATATATACTTGAAACTGGAATTAAAACAGTACCGACTCTGGAGAGATGTGGTTGGAGATTGTACAACTCTTGCCACAATAATTTCATATGCAGACACCCTTCAGTGAGTATCCATAGCTTGCCAAGACTGAATGGAGCTATTTATATATATATAATATAAAGCTTAACGTGTGTGTGTGTGTTTGTGGTCACAAATAGGCTCCTATATGGTTGACTTATAGAAAACTGATCACATATAATGATAGAAGATGTATCGAGACAAAGGAATGGGTATATTTGATCGGGCATAATGATGATTCATTAAAATTGTGGGGTCTGCATATGCGCCTGGTCCACAAAGTATGGAAATAAAAAAAATTGAAAAATTGAAAAAAAAAAAACATTTACAAATGTTTTTGATATAGATGTACATAGTAATACTTTGATAAGGATGGTATAATAAAATTGTGGGGTTTGTGTTCGCACCTGGCCTCCATAGAATGGAAATAGGTACAAACTTTAAAGACTTTTCATATCTATATGCGTAAGTATACTTTGATAATTGTTTCAGTTTGAAAAAATATGGTATAATAAAATTATGAGGTGTTCGTTCGCACCTGACCTCCATAGAATGGAAATATGTCACAAAGTTTAACAAGGTTTTTTAATATAGATCCACAGAATATTGTGATGTGTTTCAGTGTGAACAGGTATGGTATAATAAATTATGGGGTTATCTATTTTATTTTTACTTTCATTATATTTTGCTTTGGTTTTGATACCCCCAAATTCAAAGCTATGTCTTTACAACCCTTCCTTTTCATAACCTATGATACTTTCATAAATCGGTCCATTTTCTGTAGGCTGTTTTTGAACCCAGTCAACGATGGGTACTTTTGCTAGTGTGTGTGTGTGTGTATATATATATATATATATATATATATATATATATATATATATATATATATATATATGCTCTTAGTCAGTTTACCATCAAGGCTTCAAATAATAATTAATATTTTTTATTAGAGATCTATATATATATATATATATATATATATATATGTGTATGTGTGTGTGTGTGTGTATGGATAAAAAATCAATACAAAAATATATAGATATTTATATCTTTTCTGTATTTCATATGTGTTGACGTGTAGGAATACAAAAAGTCTTTAAAAAAAAAACGAAAATGTTTCTTTTAAAAGCACATATTTTCGACTGATCCTTCGGTCTTCTTCAGTGTGAATGATCGATACAAGAGTGCAGGGTTAGCAGCAGGAGGGGAAAGGGTATAGCTAATGATTATATATATTCTTGCTGCGGTTAACGTTGACTAAGTGGTTTATTCTTTGCTAATGTAGTCAGAGATGGCTTTGTGGCCAGGTTTGGATCTCCCAACTGGCGCTCATTGTGACTCGCTGCACTGACGATTCCTGAAAGGATGAAACACTAGTGTCTGCAGATATTAAAAATATAGTAATAATAATATATTTGCCCAAAACCTCTGGCCTTGATGAAGGGGAGACTAAAATTTGATGCTATGGTTTCAAATGATCTGAAATAACAGCAAGGGGAGACTTGATTCCAAATATTCCTCATATGTTATATCTTCCCTCTTTTGGAAATAGGGTACAATTATGAATATCTCTAGTATCAAATAATCTTTATACACTGTGAAATTTACTTTATGTAAATCAAAGAGGGGAGAGATAACATGAGAAATATTTGGAATCCAGTTTCCCCTTGCTGTTATTTTAGATCATTTGAAACCATGGCAAGCTTTAGTTTCCCCTCCCTCAAGGCCAGAAATTTTAGAAATATCAGATATTTTGTAATTCATATGCAAAACTAGGAAAAGAAATGACTGTTTTTTTTATTTTTTCATATTATCTTCATTGTATATGCCTCGAATATATGGATATAATAATCGAATATATATCTATACTTGTAGCTAAATTAAATATTGGAATGCTAATATCTTTGGTTATATGGGACGAAACTACATTAAAATTTGCAGACTTTTTTTAAATGATAATACTATTTTATGGTTAAAATTTTATGACAATTGGTAAAAAAGAACCTATATTTTCAAACCAATAAAATATGCCAAAATTTGCCTATATAGTGTCCTAGTAGTTTTACTGCTTTTGTTGTTTCCCCTGTGGCCTTGCCAGGCTACTAATACACACACACGCGCACACACCCACACAATATGCTCTTACGTACATAATTGAGAAGTCGGGTCATTTCTCCTATATTAAAAACACACACACAGGACAAAAATTAAATGATGAAATATAAACTTTACATTATTTCTACAAATTTTCAAAACAAGGACTATAAAAAAAAATTGACAAAACATTTTTATATTCCTTGTTTTGACGAGTTGAAAATAAATAATGCATTATTTTTTTGAATATTTGAGATGAGGATCGATAAGAAAGGACCCGTGGTGGAGTGGATAAAGTACTTGATAAAATTCAATTGTAAGTTGTACTCTTCTGGTGGTTGAAAGTTCAATCCTCAATGTGGGCGACACTCTAACTACAATTGCAAACTACTTAGTATTTCTACCCAGTTCATGGTTGACAAAACAAGAGCATACTACTTAAATAAAAAGTTTCAATCGAAATTCTTTGTAGATTTCTGAGTTTGACAAGATACATTTCAAGAAAGTCGGAGGTTACATCAACCAAAACGTTGTGAAAATAGCACCAAGATGAGAACAGTAGTTTCAATAATCCAGATTTAAATTTTATATTTTACACTTTCATTCGGCATTAGATAACTCCTAGATGGATGATACACCATAAAACAAACCAAACCAAGATAACCTATCTCTGGCCAGGTCTTTATTTATCCATCTTAATTGCTTCCTTCCATATCTTAATCGCTTCTTTCCATGTTTTTCTTGGTCTTCTTGCTCACACTGCTACCTTAATTGTTCTATATCTAACTAACCCAGAAACTCTCATCCAATGTGGCCATACCATTAGAACTTCCTGTTCTGCACATGAGTAATGAAGAATATTATGAGAGGATTCAAAATTATTAATGGAATGGACTAAGTTTGGTTACTTATAGGCATGGTTCATCCAATTTATTGACATTGGATTTAAAGTTAAGTATCTTCCATGGAAATTCATTCCATATGAATCAGATGATTCTATTGTTGGCATTGGTTTCCCCGATGTTTTTCTAGTCCATAATTCTTTCTAGAAATACATTGAATGCCTACAGGAGCGACCACATGAAGGTTGCCAACATCCTAAGTGGAGGTGTTTGTGTGGAATTTGAACTTGACACACCCAAGTCATCAGTTTGTGTTGTTAACCACTTAGTCACTGTTATTTCCCATGGAAATAATGATAGTGGAGAGAGACTAACATTTTTTTTTTTTTTTTTTTTACACAGTGATCACCACTTATCAAGGCCCAGAAGCCACTCAGGGATAAGGGTTATTGCAAGTACATTACGTTAGTGTGGAGATTTGATGAAGTGTTTACTTAAGGGGGCAGTTCATTAGGAATTTAACGTTGGACTTAAAGACATCCAAGTTGTAGTCCAGTGGGAAGCAGGCAGATGGAACAGTTCCACAGGCGTGCAGTTCTAAGAAAGAAGCTTTGTTCATGGAATCCACGTTTTGATTTAGGCACAGATAAAGAGTGGGGGAAATTTTTCACAGTGGATTCACCTAGACGGGTGTTTTTCGTGAAAGATTGGCGAGGGGGGACGAGAGATTGGAGTTCAGATGAGCACCTGCCATGGAAATAACGATAAAACAAGTATAGGCTCGCAACGTCTCTTCTGTGGGAGAGAGGTTGCAGGGTAGAGAAAAGGGCACCCACCACTAAGCCACGAAGTCTATTTTGTACTCTGTCAAGGCAGGATAGGCTGTTTTTAGCAGCTCCTGCCCAGATATGGCAGCAGTATACCATCCTTGGATGTACTTGGCTTTTATATAGATAGAGAATTGCATCAGTAGTGAGATATCTTCTGGAGTGGTAGAAGGATCCCACCATCTTTCCAGCGACCTTGGCAACAGACTTGATGTATGTGTTCCATTTCAGATCAGGAGTAAAGGTCAAGCCCAGAAGCTTGTCAAAACACGGGCTCTCACCCAGACGAGAGCCATCCATCCCAATTGATGCCAGATGGGGATCAGAGCGTTGATGATGTAAGGATAGGAGTTTGGTTTTGGATGCATTAAAGGTAACCAGCCACGTCTTTCCCCACTGAACCACGTGCTCGAGATCAGAGGAGAGAGAATCAGAGAGAACTTTGTCATTTACAGCCTTTGATGTGTTGCGGTAGATGGTCATGTCATCAACAAAGATGTCAACGAATGATTTAAGTATGTGTTTAGGGAGATCATTGATGTAGATCAGGAAGAGAGTTGGGCCCAGGATTGATCCCTGAGGGACTCCAGCATTTATATTGCAGGCCTCCGATTTTTGTCCATCGACCACTACTCTTATGAGCCTATCGGAGAGAAATGATTTAATGATTGAGAAAACATTTCCCGTTATACCGTAGCTGGAAATCTTGTGAAGTAGACCCTTATGCCATACCTTGTCGACGGCCTTTGATATGTCAAGAGCGATTGCCCTAGAAAGGAAGCCTTTGTCAAGAGATTCACTAATCCTGTGAGATATAACCATCAGCACATCTGCGGTAGATCTTGCAGAGCGGAAACCATATTGTGTGTCACTAAGAAGGTTGTTTCTGCTGAGGTGGTTGACTATTTCTCTATTTAATATGGATTCCAGCAACTTACTCATAACACACAGGAGACTTATTGGTCTGTACTGAGAGGGAGATGACTTATCACCTGAATTCTTAAATACAGGGCAAACTGATGAGGTCTTCCAGGGAGTCGGAAAGCACTTCTCCTTAAGGCAGCGCTTAAATAGTTTTGTAAGTATGGGAGCGAGTTCTGGTTGAAGCTTTTTTAACACTAGAATTGGGATGCCATCAGGGCCAGTTGCTTTACTGGAATCTAGGTTCTTGATTAGCTTGGCGACCTCATGCACGGATATTTGTATGTTACCTAGCTTGTTCTGTGTTATAGGAGGAAATATGGGGAGTTGATGGCCTTCGTCGCATAGGGTAGAATTAGCTGCAAAGTTCTTTGCAAATAATTTGGCCTTGTCTGAAGCTGACGAGATGACCTCTGGTCCATTGATAATGGTTGAGATAGAACGCACACTTCTGTTCAGGATCCTATTTGTTATTTGCCAAATGTCATTTGTCCATAGAAAATGGATTGAGAACAAAAATATAAAAATACTTCTCAAACTTAAATAAGTTGTTCTTCATAATAAAATTTTTAATCAAGTTTGCATGTGTTATTGAGTTGAATGCACTGAAAAAGAAAAATGAGTAAATGAGAATTCTTTAGAATCTGCTTGCATCTGGATTCGTCTTTCCAGACGGACATTTTTTTTCCAGTGAAGAATATTGTCTGACATTTGGAACCAATTCTGACTGCTTCGATTCTTCTTTTCTGCACTGTGCGTTAGACTTGTCATGTCTTCCAGTCATGTTACGCTAAGACGCTACCAAACCTCGATTGTTCAAAGTCAGTCTTGAGTGGTTGTCACATGTCAGAAAGAAGACATTTTGATTTTTTTTTTTTTTTTTTTTTTTTTTCAGATGAATTGGACTCGGACTTTATTACCATAAAAAACTAAATTATCGCCCACATTGAAATGTAAAAGTATTTGGGTTTCTTTTTAAACCAGACTAAAATTAAAGAAAAAAAAAAAAAATTGTTATCAAGGGGTATCGTCTAAGTTTTAACATCAAGGTTTTTATTTAAAATTTTTCATCTGTATGTATATACTGGGGGCGGGGGGCTTTGCTAGGTCGTAAAATACACTTAAATATATTTTAATTTGTCCAGATTTTGTTTATATTATTATAAAGTCATGATATAAAAACAAGTATTTCGGTGCCATCAGCTAGAACCAAACTCAAAAGCAAAATTGTAGTATTCAAAGCTGGTGATGTACCAACGTGAAATGCATATGAACTGATTAAAAATAAATTAAGATGAATGTACAAAATATATAACGATTTCTTCAATTTTGACCCCTTTTTGATCGATTAAAAACTATTTTAATTGGCTAAAGACCTATAAAAAACGGCCCATAAAAAAATCCAATCATTTGAGGTCCCTAGCACCACTTTGCGACTTTTAGTTTTGGAAGAGATAGTTTGAGAATATGGAGACACAGACAGACATAGTGAGTTTTATAAATTAGATGTATATGTTTATGGAAAAATATACTTTAATTATATATCACCTTTTATTTATACTAATCCTTTAGTTTATGAAGCTCAATGTAACTAAAGAACATATACAAATAAATGACAAAAGGTCCATATTTTTAATTTCCAGATGTTGTCCATCTTACAGTTTATTTCTTTAAGCATGTTAAAATGTTAAAAGAATTGAATACTTTAACATGTTTAAAGAAATAAACTGTAAGATGGCCCGCATATTGAAATTTGGACTATAGACCTTTTATTTATTTGTGTGTATATACATATATATTAAATTTCCCCATAACCTCTGGTCTTGATTGAAAGGAGACTAAAACTTGTTGCTATGGTTTCAAATGATCTGAAGTAACAGCAAGGGGAGACTTGATTCCAAATATTTCTCATGTTATATCTCCCCTCTTTGGTTTTCATACATAAAGTAAATTTCACAGTGTATAAAGATTATTTGATAGTGGAGATATTCATAATCGTACGCTATTTCTAAAAGAGGGGAAATCTAACACATGAAAAAATATTTGGAATCAAATCTTTGGCTGTAATTTCAGATCATTTAAAACTATAGCAGCAAGTTTTAATGTCCCCTCCATCAAGGCCATAGATTTTGGGGAAATATCAGATATTTTGTAATTAATCATAGTCCTTTGTTTTCCTTGTTTTGCATATGAATTACAAAATATCTGATATTTCCCCAATGAAAAAATATTTGGAATCAAGTCTCCTCTTGCTGTTATTTCAGATCATTTGAAACTATAGCACTAAGTTTTAGTCTCCCCTCCATCAAGGCCAGAGGTTTTGGGGAATATACATATATGGATATATCTATAGTCGTAGCCAAATTGAATATTGAAATGCTCATATCTTTCTTTCTCTGGGACAAAACTACATGAAAATTTGTAGTTTTTTTTTTTTTTTTTTTTTTGATAATTATAATACTATTCTATGGTTAAAATTTTGGCAGTTGGTAAAAAAACAAACAAACTATATTTTCAAATTAATAAAATATGCCTAGATTTGTATATATAGTGTCATGGCAAGCCAGAGTTAGTTTTTCTACTTTGGGATGAATTTTGCTTAAGGTGTTTTTTGATTGGTTGTCTCCCCTGTGGCCTTAGCAGGCCGCTAATATACAAGGGATGTACCGATTACATATTAATCGGCCTTTGATAATCGGTCGATTAATAGATTTTCTAATACCGATTTATCAGCAAATTTTGTGGTCATAAATGATACTAATATTATATTGGAAAGGAAGACAGATTAACTCCCTTTTTCTTGTCAGTGAAAATTTATTGAAGAGACGTGCATCATTAAACCATATTAAATAACTCGCTGTTAACATGTAGACTTTTACAACTGCACTGAATTTCCCTCCTTTCTCGTCTATTTGAATTATCGTTATTTTTTTACTTTAAATCACTGTTAAAGAAAATTATTACTTCATTTTTCAGTTTTCATGTTGAGGAATTGTACAATAAATTACGATGTGCAAACCGGAAATAAAGCATTCTTCATTAGTCATACTCTTGTTCCTCATTTTCGGGCTCTTGCTACCATTATGTATATATTTTTATTTTTATAGTTTATAGAATGTATATTTTATTGCGATGACTAATTAGATATCAGACATAAATAATTTAAATACATAAAAAATTAACTAAATATTAACAAGAACCTTAAACCATTATGGCAACCAGTTTCTATTTTGATGTCAATCCCAAGAATAAGAATACAGCTGCTTGCAAGTTGTGTTAAACTATCACATCAAAAGGTGGCAAATCAGCAAAAACCTTTCCAATGATTAATATATGCTAAACAATCTTAGAAAGATTTGTTCAAAAGAAATAAAAGTTGCAAATAAGAAAAGGAAACACAATGAATATTCAAGGACAGAAATTCCAGGAACAAGTGGCAGCAACTGAAACACCAAACTACTATAGAATTAATATTGACCAAAAGAAAATTTAAGATGTGAGGGGCGTGCAATAAGTAATGCCCCTGACCCACTTCCCATAGCAGTAGAGCAACGAAACTTGGCACAGTTATTAGTCTTTCTCTACATAGGAACTACCCAGAGTTATGCATTTTTCCCATCGTTTGATGCAGCTCTGGAGACCGTTTTTGTAGAACACCCCAGATTGGTCCTTCAACCACGACGTGACTTCAGAAATCAAGGCTGTATCATCTGGGAAACACTTTCCTTTCAAAAACAACTTCATGGCTGGGAGAGGTGAAAGTCAGAGGGTGCAAGGTCAGGAGAGTAGGGAGGAGAGGGAGGATTTCATAACCACACGCCCGTGCTTCTTATCTGGCGATATGCAAGTTGTGGACCGGAGCGTTGATATCTTGGGCTATTTGGCGAATAGTAATGCGCCAATCTTCCAAAATGGCAACCTCAACTTGATGGACAGATACCTCATCAATGGCAGAAGGGGGTGGGCAACCAGGTCTAGGAGCTGTTTCCACATTCTTCCGGCCATGTTTGAATTCATGATGCCAGTGTTTTACAAGGTCATATGATGGGGCATTATCACCATAAGTTTCTTTCATTTCATCAAAAGTCTCCTGTAGTGTGCGTCCTTTCAAATACAAAAACCGGATCAATGCTCGACATTCAACAGGCTCCATTTCACACCTGACTCAGTTCAAACACCTGTAAAACAGAAACCGCAATTTGATCAGAGCTGTAATTTGCCACATAACCCATAGAGATAAAAATCATTGCACATGCAAAATTTCAGCTAGAGAAAACAACTGGAAGTGGGTCAGGGGCATTACTTATTGCACGCCCCTCGTATTAATGATCAGTTCACAAGAGATACATTATCTGATAAGAGAAATGATTGCTGTTGATTTCCAACCATATTCTGTAACATCTGACATTGGATTTAATAGGTTTGTTGCAAAACTTTGTTCAAATTACAGCATTCCCTCAAAAACATATTTCACTGCAAAATAATTTTCAATATTTTTACAAAAGTAAAACAAAAATTCAACTGTTTCTTGCTGAAATTAGCAATATTTTATGAACTACGGATATTTGGACAGCTACAACAGATGCTCCTTTTCTGAGTTTGACAGGTCATTGGTTTTCGAATGACTTTGAACAGTGCACACACAGGTGTAATAATAATAATTGAAGAATTGCACAATGTTCTAGATGAGTATAAAATCTTTAATAAAATTTTCTTAGTCTTGGGGCATTTAGGAACAAATATAGTTGCTAATGTCAAAGAATGTGATTTAGAATAACTATCACACATTGTAACTAAGGCTGAAGACAACCATTACAGCCAACAGAAATACAGTTTCTCATTTTAATTGCTATCTATTAGCAATTAGTAAATTAACTGAAATACAGAATCAGCTTAATTTGGAAAAACAAACTCATTCAAGATGTGATCACATGGTCAAATTCAACATATATGCTGAAAATAATTTAAGAACAATGAAAAGCTCTTGTAATGTGTGCTGTTAAGATTCCTACCTTAACAACTTACGAATGGGAACTTGTTTGAAAAAATATCCAGTTATTGAGTCCATTTGAAGAAATCACCAAAGAAGTATGTTATGATTCAACCATATCAATAATAACATGTGCAAATTTAGCTCTGAGATTATTTTTGTCAAAACCTGGCCAATCTAATTCTAGTATTTCTGACTTTAGTGGAATCCTTCTTACCATTGTTGAACAATTCAGGTTATCAATCAAAACAAGATTTTCATCCTATCTAAATGATAAAAACTTATGTCTACTTTTCTAGACCCATGATTCAAATATTAATTTTAAGATTGGCATAGAAAAGATATTTAGAATTGGATTCTACATCTACTTTTCATTGATTTGCTGAGGATGAAGAAGCACAAACATGTGTAAATTACAATATGGCAACTTTGAAACCAACTGACAAGAAAGTAATGAGTAAAAATGTCACAAAAGATGCTTTCAGCACTCCTAATATAAGAAGACAGTAGGAAGTAAAAGTACAATTATTTCAAATTCAATTTCGGCCTTCATTTTTGAGGTATGAAAAGTGAACATTGCATCAAAATGACAGTAAATATAATTCTATACATAATGATTATTATGTCTATTCTTAAACCAATTTCAGCTGCAATTTACTTCAATATAAATTAATAAAAATGCTATTATGTTCAACTTTGGTGACAGAAATAAAGTACCATGTATCATAAGCATATACTAAGTTTAAAATTATACATCACAAAGACTATTAAAAGACCTGGAATTTTGCAATCAATGTAAAATGCTATATTCAAATGTCAGCTCTTTACACCATGTACTTTTTAAATAATATCCTCAAGAAAATGTAATAAATTTATGTAGTGTTTTTCACTTTGTTCACCATAGCGAGGTAATTAAGTAAATGTACATGTTCAGCATCAATTTAATTTTATTAAAAGTAAGAACTGCAGGTTATCAGCAATAGAGTTCTTTATACAATTGGGTTTTCTTTGCAATTCTGTTGAATTCTTCACTTGGCACTGATCACATTGGTCCATTTGAGGTGGTTTCCTCAACTTCTTCCTCAGTCAAAAACATATAGAGAAACAAATCAGTTGGCCTTCTTCAATACATGTGGCACAAATCTCTTTTTTTGTATTGTTTATTAAGTTGTTAGGTGAAAGTACAAACTAGTTAGAAAAACACCCTGTCCTCCACATGTTAAGAAACGTCTTTCCAAAAAGTTCTCTGCATAAGTACTATTGTTCTTTTTATTGTTTTAACATCTTTATTTTATTTTTGTATTATTTTTGTTCAAGTTGATGCTGTGATTGTTTACAAATGATTTATTTCTGATTTGTGTGGACCGTTCTGCTTTATGTTGAATGCCCAGAAAAGGTCCCTTCTGATTAATGTTTACCGGTTTTAAAATAAGCAAACGAACTTGGCTACTTTTCAGAATAATAGTATTTTTTTTATCTGGTAAACATTAATCAGAAAGGACATTTTTGTGGCATAAATGTGAAGCAGAATGATTCACACAAACCAGAATTTTTGGAGAGATTCGTCCATTTTTTCATACGAGAATTGGTGACACCATAAAATTCCTACCATAACAATTTACCATTGGGAACTTGTTCGAAAAATTGTCAAATTACTGAATCCATTTGAAGAAATCACCAAAGAAGAAAGTTGTGGAACTTCAAGTATATCAATGATAATACCTACAATTTTAGCTTTGAGGTTATTTCTTTCAAAAGCTGTCCAGTCTAATTCTGATATTTCTGACTTTAGTGGAATCCTTACCATTGTTAAAGAATTCAATGAATCAATGGAAACTAGATTTTCATCCATCGAAATGATAAAAAATTGTGTCTAGTTTCCTAGATTCAAAATTCACATTTAAATTTCAAAAGGATGACATGGAAAACACTTAGAATTGGATTCTACTTCTTTCTACTGATGATGATGAAGCAGAATCGGAAGGTTACACTTCTTCAAACTTTATTGAGTCAAGAAGATCAAAGTGAAAGTAAAACTGTATCTCTTTCAAGCCTGTTTGATGAATCAACTTCAAATAAGCCTACAGTAACAAATGAAAACTTAGAGTTAAACTGAAACTGAGTTAAACGTGAAAACTGCAACTACAACAGAAATACAAAAATCACAATCTAAACTCAAAAGGAGTAAATCCCTTATGGTTAAGTGCACAAAAGAACTTTACTATTTCGTAAGAGGTGATGATCCATTTCAGTAGTGAAAGAAGACACAGGAGACCTTACCACTGCTGAGGAAACTGGCTTCAAAATATTTAAGCACATCACCTTTATCCTGGAGGATGAGAGGAACAGGCTGCGTTATGAGAATAGAGAAAGTTTAATGTTTCTATATTACAATTTAAAAATATTCAACGTTAAATACAGAAGAGACTATGAAAGCAGAGGTGGCAGGTAGCTAGAATAGAAGAGAAAGTAGAGCAGCATCAGGTGCAGAACTTCAGCTTATAGTTATTCACTTAAAGAATTACAATTTGTACTTTGTAGTTGGTTTGTAATTTTTTTCTTATCTAATTGTTTAATTATATTCATTTAAGAATTAGAAATTGTATTTTGTAATTTTATATAATAAAGACAAAAAGCCATAATAGTTGTCAAACACTTAGCAAATGTTAAGTTAAAATTGGAACATATCAAGATTATAAGAAGTTTAATATACTAGATAGAGCAATTTAGAGAAAAGGGGGAAATTGATGAAAAGACAAATTGAATAAATTATATTTATTGATTAATCACAAAATTAAACGTGGAATTATAACGAAAAATCTTTAACTCATGCATTTTCAAAGATCTGCGCTTTTCATCAGATGATAAACCTTAGTAAAAAAAAAAAAAAAAAATTAGTTTTCAGCATAAATTCGAAAATATATAGAAACAATATCTGAGAAACTTTTTTTGTGAAAAATGAAAAGCATTTTCAAACAGAAGAAACAAATTAAAAGCATTCAATTCATTCATGAAAAACTAATCCATGAAGCTAAAAGAATTTGGAATCCAAACGTAAACGATCCAAGTGCGAAGTATAGCATAAAAAAAATTGTTACAATTTTAAAAATCAAATAATGAAATCGTATGCAATAATATACATTCAACCATTTACAAATAGCTGTTTCGTCATTTTACTACTCGTAAATGTAGTGAGTGCATCAGTTTTGAAATTCAAACCCTGAGCATAACGTAAATCGTTGCCAGTCATAACTGTCTCCCACTCTACCCTCTGGACTAACATACCTACTATTATTAGTGGAATAAAGGTAATGCTTTTAAATAAATTTTATTTCATTTGTTTACATTTTTACAATATTCATAAACTTGAGGATTGAATGTTTTTACTGAAGAATCTTGCTGTACGCATCAAATGAAACAATCTTTTCCTCCATTTTCTGAGTAATACACTGCATGAAAAATAAATGAAACTTAACTTCCCCAATAGATCAAAACCCCCTGAAACACAACAGTCAAAGCATGTGTCTACTACTGTTATCAAAGAGTAATTGTACAATAACTAGTGATGATATTACAATTTTGGCCAAAAGTTTTGCAACACCATAAAAAATCCGACTGATAGCAAGCCACAATTATTCTTGCTCTACCATATTAAAATAATTAGAACCATTTTCTAGTAAAAAAAAAATAAAATTTTAAAAATAACTTTACATTTAGATTTTTATAAGATTAATACTTAATGTGCCTCCCTTTCAGTACAAAGTTTATTCATTTTGCCATTGATTCAATTATTAATCCTTGTAACCGGTAGGTGATTTTTACGATATTCAAGGGATAAGACATCTGGTATGGCTTTATTTTTTTTTTGTCTGATTGACAAGCTATTAGGTAATCAACAATTACTAAAAGAATGGTAGTGGTGTAGGAATATCAGATTGCAAACTACACTGGCAGTTGTTGGTAAAAGAATTAATGTCAAAGATTTTGATACCAATTTACATTTAAGTCCCACAGAAACCTCTCATGGACCTTGATGTGCCTATAGTACATGGTTCATGTCATGAAGAAATATAGACATGATTTATCTGCACTAAGCCTTATTTTGAAAGTGATGGCTTTGTATGACCAGACGATTTTCAAGCATACTGAAGTCGTTGTTGGCTTAGAAACATTTTGAATTGAAAGGATTAAAGAATACTAAAATAAATGAAAGCACCAATTAAGTATAATTCACTAGAAAAAAAGTTTTTTATGTGAAGAAAAAATGAGGGAAAGATTTTCCGTTCGTGTGTGTTACCGTATATTATATACAGAGTTGAGTTCAGATATGGAACAATCAGGAGAGAAAAAATAGAAAAAGATCTTTTCACATTAAAGATAGCAGTACTAAAGAATAGCGAATATTCTTTGGAAGGCAGACAGGAAAAGGAAAGGAAGAAAAGGGAGAAATTGACCCCCCCCCCAAACTTTCGGTTGTTTAAAAGAACTTTTATTTCACTGTCTTAGCTTTTGAAAGGTCATCCAAAATCAATTTTTCCTTTGTTTTTTTTTCCCCCTTTTTCTTTCTCCTGTCTGCCTTCTTACTGATCTTTCCTATCCACTTGTAATGCTATCTCCTACATATAAACCATCTTTATCATGCACTTTTTGTATAATTTTTTTATTATTTTTTACACCGTACTGTCAGATTTCTCACATTTTATATATCCACACTGAAGATTGCATTAAAATGAAACTTATATATCTCGATAATAATTAAATATTAGTTATTAAATGATTATTTATAGTTCACTTTCATCCAGCCTTTTTAACAGAATATATAAGCCATCCAATCTAAACAAAAATGCAAGTTCCTATCTATGTGATTAGTTGAGCATTGCTAGAATGATTGTTGTCCACCAGAATTTACATAAATAGGGTTTATTTCTCTACTTGTCGCATAATGATTTGAAGTGGACTCATCAGTTAGAGCACTTGGATTTGAGTGAGTTGACTTGTGTTTCTGGTTTCAAATCATGCAACTCGTTTGGACAGTTATCTCAATACTGAAGATTCCGTAAGGATGAGATATATACATAGAGCAGAACCCCGGTTATGATGTGGAATACAACGTTTTTCCGGCCCCTGGATATTTGCCCCGCCTTACAGTCTTATTTATGTTATTTGATTGTATACATGCGTATTATATACTTTTCTGTATTTTGTTACTAATTTTTAATGCCGTATCCCGGGGTTCTACTGTATGTAGATAAGAAATATTTATTATTAAATGATTACATGCTAGACTTTTTAGTCCATTAAAAGCAGGCCAAAGTTATAAACTATTGACTTAATTAGTTTTTTATGCCAAATTGGTGGTTAAATAAGGTTAGATTTGTGCTCAGTTTTGCATTAAATACTAATCCCTATTAATTCCTAACTGTACACCAAATGGAACTCATAATTTTTAGTCAGCTGCATCTTATAACAAAGGTTCACACAAAATTTCAGCCAGATCCGTCCGCTAGTTTCCAAGAAAAAGTGGAATGGACACAGGAAATAGTAATCTATATATATAAAAGCGAAAATGTGTGTATGTATGTTCGCTTTTTATGCATGTCCAAGAAAGGCTTTTTTCAGAGAAGCCGTCGGTCGGCTCACAACTTCTTAAAACTTTTTATATCACATATAAATTATATCTCTGAGTTAACAACGGAGGTCGCCTGTCTATTTAATTTGCTCGACTTTGGGAAGATAAATATTCAACATTGTTCGCTCGCCGCATGTGGATTATGTTGTTTCAATTCTGGCGGTATTTTTCTGGTCGCAATCGCCGGAAATGTCCGAAAGCAATCAGCTTTGATCAATGTGGAAATATTTTCCTTATATCAGACAATTGCTTATATCAGACAATTGCTATTCAATTTGGACAAGGGGTGTTGCGGTGACCCAGTTGTTAACGTCGCACGTTTTTTTTTTTCACACTTTAATTTCCAACTTTGCCTCAAGGCTTCGGGTTCGATCCTCATACTCACCTACCAAAATTTTTTTTTTATCCCCCCCCAGTTTTGTTTTACCCAAAACCACACACACCTCCAAACACCCGGGCGATGCCGGGTACCCTCTGCTATATATATAGGTGTGTGTGTGTGTTATCAAAGAGTAAATCTTTAATAAAGTGAAACTTATCAAGAAGCTCAACACTATTAAGAAGAGCAAATAATATTAAATGAAAGATGAGGAATAAAAGTTATGTATGACTTTCTAATATTATCAGAACAATGAGGAAAAATTAGGAGGGAAATTTAGAAAATAAAACTTTTAAACCATGGTATTTCAAGGCTAAATGTTTCTCATCAGAAAAGATCCAGAATTATACAAAATCGAAATATAGAAAAAACTGACTTAATGAAATCTTCTATATCTTCTATATATCTATATATATAAAAGGCAAAATGTGTGTGACCATTTTGTGTATGTCTTCAAAAGGCTTTTCTTGCACACGCTCCCGGGGTCGTTACTATCGCTTAAAACTGTGTATATAGGTCCTATATAATAATATCTAGGAATTAGGAAACCGCGTAGCGTATAGATTTATTTATGTCGATTTTTACAAAATTATTGCTATTTTGGCTTCTCGCGTGTTGATGGGGCTTTTTAGTATAAATAAAGTGAAACTAAACTCAAACGACGTCTTCTCGGCATTGCGCCGGGAAAAACGTCCAGAAGCAATCAGCTTTGATCTGACAGTTCTGGACAATTGGGAGCTGCTTCCCCCCTCCCCAACATCTGTTGGGGGAAGAAACAGTTAAATTTTGGTAAACAAACCCAAATGCTGCGTGACTTCTATTTGACCTTCTTAATTAGGTCAAATGGAAGCAGCAGAGTTAACTTTTATTGCGCACGCCTGTTTTTATAGTTAAATAACTTGCTTAACGTTGTCTGTCGCCGTGGCTCAATGATTAACTTAGCACGTTTTTTTTTTTTTTTCACGCATTAATTTCCAACTCAAGGGTACGGGTTCGATCCTCACACTCACCTACTAAAACATTTTTTTTTATTATTATTTAACCCCCCCCCCCCCCCGGAGTTTTGATTTACCTCAAGACACCCGGGCATCGCCAGGTACCCCCCCCGCTAGTATATATATATATAAAAGCGAAAATGTGTGTATGTATGTTTGTATTCATGTGTGTTTGCATGTCTCGCAAAAACTTTTGACACGGGTCACGGATTTTCGCCAGATAGGTATCATTTTAAAGTTCCAACCTTCGCCCAACAAATATCGAAAAATTGGCCAAAAACATTAATTCCTTCACCCTAAAATCATCAGTTTTGTACAGGGAATAGTGCCGAAAAAATCGTTCCTTCATTTTCTCTGCTCCTGCTAGCTACTATAATAACGTCATGTTTGACCTAGAAAGCGTTGACGTTAGTTTAAAACCACCGGCAAGTGTTTTTAAAGGTTTAATTTTATCCGTTCTCAGTTGTATGTCTCTTTGGTGTAAGGGTAATGTGTTGGCCATATTTTTTCCGCCTTAGCCTCAATGTTTCGGGTTCGAGCCGGTCTTTCTACCTAAACTTTTTTCATCTTTTACACCTTTTTCCCCCTTTTTTTTTTTTTTTACGTTTGTTCGCTGTTTTGCTTTGTATTGGTTTTTCCAATTTTTCTTAACATTGTTTTTTTTTTTATAATATTAAAACAGGGTCACCCTCTCCTACATACACATCCCCAAACACCCGGGCAATGCCGAATACCCCCCGCTAGTCTTCTATATATATAAAAGCGAAGATGTGTGTATGTATGTATGTTCGCTTTTTGTGTATGCCCGCAATAAGGTTTTTTTTCGGCGGCTTCTTGAGGCGGTCGCTCATTTTTAAAACTTTTTATATCACGTCGAAATCATAATATCTCCGAGTTACGAATGAGGGTCGCCCATCTATTTAATTTGCCCGACTTTGAAATGTTAAATATTCAACATTTTGGGATCGCCGCATATTACTTTTGTTTTTCGGTATTAAACAAGCGAAACTCGATTCGAATCCCTGGCCCACAGCCAGCGGTCTCTAGAAAGCGATTTAACGTTTAGTCAATGTCGGCTTACCGGCATCATATCATTTTGAGACAAGACACTCCCCTAATAAACGGGGGAGCTTTTTTTCCCCAAAGTTAGCTAAAAACAGGTTGATCGCTCATTCTTATAACTTTTTATATGCTACCGAAATGATAATATCTAAGATTTACAAAATGACTCTGTGTGTATCTTTAATTTGGGCAACTTTTATGCGCGATTTGGGCCATATTTATTGGTCCATGTGGGTGTCTTTGGCTTTTCAGTATAAAAAAGCGAAACTGAAACAAACCTCGGCACTCGTATGGCACTTCCAGAAAAGCAATAAGCGCTTTGATCAATGTCGGTGAAAACCGTCATATCAGACTATTGCTATTCATTTGGGTTCCCCTCCAACAAGTTGGGGAGAGAAAAAATAACCCCCCTCCCAAAAAAACTGTCTCTCAGAAATAGTTAACTGCAAGATTTCATTCTCCCATGGCGTGATGTTTGACATCAATAAAATCAAGTACTTGTTTGACCTCATTCACTTTTTAATCGCTAAATTTAACGTTTTGCATTGCTTCCGTCGCGTCGCCGTAGCGCAGTTGTATATTGTCAGCCTATTGGCCGTAAGGCTCCAGGTTCGAGCCTACCTGCCACCACTCCCCCTATTTTTTCTTTTATACCTACAAAAGAGTTTTAATATTGAAATCATTGTTTTTTGTTTTATTGTTTTAAAGAAGTTTAACATCGTTTTTTTTTTTTTTTAAATATTTAAACAGGGTTAAGTTTCCATTTTGTTTTGCTTAATCTAAAAATTGGCCAAAAAGATTAATTCTGTGCTTGTCAACTGGGCCATTTTTTTTGCAAGGAGGAGTCACATTTTGCGTCGACATGGGTAGCCATGCTAGTTTAAATATGAAATGAGAATGGAGGAATAGGGTAATATGGTAAATAGTATTTAAAAGTAGGTACGATATATAAGTTAATGAGAAGAGTGGTGAGAAGAGTGGTATAATACAAAAAATTGTGCGGCCCACTATGGAATAATGAGTATCATTAAAGAAGAGCCAATAATAAAAGGAGGAAAAATAGGGAAAATAGAAAAGTGGAAAAATAAGGACAGGAGATAGAAACAATAAAATTCCCTTCATTTTTCCTTGTTTTGTTGATATAATAAAGTTATATCCAGTAGAACACCGGGATATAACATTAATCTGTTCCGAGGTTGGGATCGTAAGGTGAAATCACCTTATGACAAAGCCTAAGCAAAATTTTATACAGTACATATTAAAAAAAAATTGACACAGTGCAGTATACAATACATGTATATATAATCAAATAACAATATAAATAACACTGTAAGGCGGGGGAAATACCGTAACCAGGGGCCGGAAAACATCGTATTTCACATCGTAACTTGAAAAAAAAAGTACCCTAGGGCCACCGTATCCCAGGGTTATTCTGTATAACTTTTAGTCCTCATCTTTAATTTACTATTATATAATTACTCTCATATATGCAAAGATGCATACAAATCTAAAAAGAAGCAGTAAAATTCCGTCTGTGTCCCAAGGACATTTCTTCATAAGAAGAAGAAAAAAAAACCCACCTAGGATGTGTTCTTTTACATCTCCTTTTTTCCATCTTTATTTTTATTTATTTTTTTTCTCTGATTCTATATTTCATGCCACCACAATTTAAAGTTTCTCGACCGACCTACCCACCGTTTTCTTTGTAACTGAATAATTTCGTTTTGTGACAAGGATCAAATACATACATGTACATACAGTGGACCTTGAACAATGATTTAAAAAAATTGTTTTCGGATCAACCATTGTTTGGAATGTACAATTTTGAATTCTCATCATCTGATACTAATGTGTCTAATTCACATTTATACTATTATATTTTTTCTGTAGTTTCCTTCATAAATTGAACGACTATTTCCTTTTTAGATAAGATGTTCTTATCATATTTTGGGAATAGTAACATAAAAATTTTTTTTGGATTCATAAAATTTCCTCTGGGTGCATTGAAATTTGTTGGTCAAAAATAACTATCAGCATCATTGTGTTTAATAAAAAAAATTAAAAAAAAAACGTGCGCGCAAGAAATATTTCAACGTGATGGAAAATGAAAACCAAAATTATTTCAAAACTTTCTCCAGCTGATTTGATTACATTACAGTATTTGAAAATATTTCGTGCGCACCAAATATTTGAAAGGCAAACGTGCATCTATGCACCATTCATCAACAATTGCCAACATTTAATCGTCATTTGCAATTACCCATAATGCATTGCTTTCAGAATTCTCTTAGCGGAAAAACGAGCTACTACTACCATAACTACCCATCATCTGCAAAGGCTTCTTAGCTCTTGCCTCCCCCCCCCAAGAATATATGGAAAATGTATAAGGCATGTGTCTCCTTTAACAGTGAAAGTCTCTCCCTCCTTTTCCCGCTCTCTCCTATCACATCATTTGTCCTGGTACTATCAAACCAGGAAGTTTGAAGATATGAGCTTCTTAGCTTCCTGACCTAAAATGCATCCCAAATTATTAGATTTCTTTTCCTTTCTCTTTGTTAAACTCAATCATGTTCTGCAACGGCTAAAAGAAAAAAAAAATTTTTCCTTTACAAAACAGCCAAACCAACACGATGAATAAATATTTGACGATATAAATAACTTGAAACAAAATCTTTTACCAAAATGACGGGATTTGACATAAAATAACCCAAGTTTTTATATTTCCTAAAACTAAATCAAACCAATCAATTGGCTCTTCCTTCCACTATCTAAAAAAACATTCAATATGCATGCAAACAAGACTATCAGTTTTGTTATAAGATTAGATCCTCAGGAGTCTAGACAGTTCGTCTAGTACACTATATGAGTTTAGAGTACCCCTCTTTTTTGGGTGGGGAGTGGAGATAGATTCTCCACATTTAAAATCTAAATTGTGATTAACTTTGCTGTCGTAGGGGTCAAATAGATTTTCAGTGGTTTTCTTTTTTTTATGCCGAACATTTGCTCGGATGCATCAGTTTACAGTTTCATGTGTTCGTTTCTGTCCACGTGGTCAGCTGAGAATTTAACGACTGATTCACGCGAGGGAGAAAAAACTGATTCTCTTTATGAGCATAGAAAAAACTGTCTTGTCTGTTGAGGCGAGTAATCCGCGTTAGAAAAATATTTATCTAAAAGCTTCCTTCTATCTCGTTAACGATTCTTGGATCTCTTTACTTACGCAGAGGTGGGGTGGGGGAACTAATAATATTGCTGTTGAACTAATTAATTGTAAGTTCAATGCAATTAAAGGAGTTGTGTTAAATTATCAACTGTTGACTTTGGTGTGTGATTTGGTTAAGGCCTTCCAAAAGACAACCATCGATTTTATCTGCTCATCAGTTCATGTTTCTCTTTTTCTATCTGATCGTATGTTTGTTTTTTGCTCTCTCTCTCTCTCTCTCTCTCTCTCTCTCTCTCTCTCTCTCTCTCTCTCTCTCTCTCTCTCTTTTTCTCTCTTTGTCTTTTTCTCTGTCTCTCTCTTTGTCTTTTTCTCTGTCTCTCTCTTTGTCTTTTTCTCTGTCTCTCTCTTTGTCTTTTTCTCTGTCTCTCTCTTTGTCTTTTTCTCTGTCTCTCTCTTTGTCTTTTTCTCTGTCTCTCTCTTTGTCTTTTTCTCTGTCTCTCTCTTTGTCTTTTTCTCTGTCTCTCTCTTTGTCTTTTTCCCTTTCTCTTTCTTTGTCTTTTTCCCTTTCTCTTTCTTTGTCCTTTTCCCTTTCTCTTTCTTTGTCCTCTTCCCTTTCTCTTTCTTTGTCCTCTTCCCTTTCTCTTTCTTTGTCCTCTTCCCTTTCTCTTTCTTTGTCCTCTTCCCTTTCTCTTTCTTTGTCCTCTTCCCTTTCTCTTTCTTTGTCCTCTTCCCTTTCTCTTTCTTTGTCCTCTTCCCTTTCTCTCTCTTTGTCCTTTTTCTCTTTCTCTCTCTTTGTCCTTTTTCTCTTTCTCTCTCTTTGTCCTTTTTCTCTTTCTCTCTCTTTGTCTTTTTCTCTTTCTCTCTCTTTGTCTTTTTCTCTTTCTCTCTCTTTGTCTTTTTCTCTTTCTCTCTCTTTGTCTTTTTCTCTTTCTCTCTCTTTGTCTTTTTCTCTTTCTCTCTCTTTGTCTTTTTCTCTTTCTCTCTCTTTGTCTTTTTCTCTTTCTCTCTCTTTGTCTTTTTCTCTTTCTCTCTCTTTGTCTTTTTCTCTTTCTCTCTCTTTGTCTTTTTCTCTTTCTCTCTTCTCTCTCCACCACCGAGAATCGAAACCAAAACGTTTAGCTTACGATTTACTTTTTCCTTTGACGTTAATGTCTGAGCTATGAAGACATGTTTGCTGCAAGGCTTAAAATTAAAACATAAATCGATAGCTACACTAGCAGTGTCAGAAATTTCGTGAAAACTATTGAATAATTCCACCCGCTATCTTTCGAAGCTTATAACTCCTTGAAAAATGTAATTCAAGCCCTATTTATTTTTCAATTAAAGGAGCAAGGACCAAGGTTTCGTTAAAAAAAAAAAAAAAAACAAACGTGTTTTTTTTTTGTTTTTTTTTAAATGGTTTTAAACTTCGGACTGTACAGGTAAATTTCTAAAAAAACACTACTTTTTTTTTTGTTTTAAATTTGAATATATTATTTATTGATCTTTTCTCTTCAATTTGTGATATATAAAACTTTGGTACATAAATTAATTATTTACTTTTTAATAGACATTGGAAAATGGGGGGGGGGGCGTGAATTTAAGAAAAAAACGTTTGTCTAAAATATTATATTCGGTTTATTGGAAAGAGCATAAAATTTCACATTGACCCTGGAAATATCGTAAGAATAGAATCAATAGAAAAATTTTGATAGATTTTTAAAGTTTAAAAAAATACTGAACTCGTAAAATTCAATTAATTTCATTACTATTTTTTAAAACATATTTCTATTACATTTTATACAACTTTAATAGTTTATTTTGGAAGTATAATCCATAAAGAAAATAAACAACCCACCGTTAAAAGAGAAATTACGAGTTTTTTATATTTTATTTGCAGTTTCGTGTTAGGGGTGTCAAAAATTCCTACAAAAATTCTGATACACCTATAGCTACACATTAGGCATGCATATTCGTAATGCCGTCGTTCGACCTTCATCTGGCAAATTTCATTATTTTAATTTTCACACTTTTGCACCGATTTTCCCCGGCTAAAACCCAAGTATAAAGTTACGCATGGATTTGAATACCCTATATATTAAGTTTCATGTTTATAGTCCAAAAAATGACAGGAGTTTGGTAGATAAAATTTTTTAAGCAAATATATATATATGCTTATATATATATATATATATATATATATATATATATATATATATAAAGGTTTGTTTACTATAAATCATGTATTACATCTGCATAAATATAATTACACGTAATAGTTAACTAAAGATGATCATCCCATGAGAAAACCGAAAAAACTAATGAATTAATTAAAATGAATGTTTAAAAGAATGCAAATTAGCTAGATCTTTTGCAGATAAATGCAATTCCACAAACCATATATAACAAAGTTGTATTTTCTTCAGTAAATAGAAAAAAGGGTTTTTAATATAAGTAAGAACACAAAAAAAATTTATAGGAATATATGTTTGTTTTGGTAAAATGCTTTTTTCAATTAATTTCACTGTTTGTGTATACCAATCCTTTTTGTTTAAAAGCTCAATGTGTGCTAAATATATCAACAGAGTATATATAAAAGAATAACAATATAGTTACATTCCAAGATCCAAATCTTTACCTATGAATTTAAATTTATTTTCTCGTTCTGACATTGATATTAAAAGCCCGCCATTTCCATTTATAAAATTAAAACGAACTTAATATACTCAGTCATGGATATGCGAGCAACTTCATGAAGGTTAATTAACTTGCATATTCCTTTGAAAAATGACCGTTAATTAGTTATTTGTTCATTATTTTGTTTTTTTATTAGATGATTGGTTTCATTTCAATATTACACTGAATTCTATTATGCATAGTTTTTACATTCTGCATAATTGCATAGAATTTAGGATGAAAACATTCTAGCACACTGACATATATATAAGTGACCTTGTTTGTGTGTGTGTGTGTGCGAAACCTCTCTACCAAGCTCCTCACTGAATATTTGGTCTACAGACTTTAAACATATGTAGGGTATTTATACCTCAAGAATATTTTCGATTTTTTTTTTCTTTTTTTTTTTTTTACAGTGATCACCACTTATCAAGGCCCGGAAGCCACTCAGGGATAAGGGTTATTGCAAGTACATTACGTTAGTGTGGAGATTTGATGAAGTGTTTACTTAAGGGGGCGGTTCATTAGGAATTTGTTAACATTGGACTTGAACACATCCAAGTTGTAGTCCGGAGGGAAGCAGGCAGACGGAACAGAGTTCCACAGGCGTGCAGTTCTAAGAAAGAAGCTTTGTTCATGGAATCCACGTTTTGATTTAGGCACAGATAAAGAGTGGGGGAAATTTTTCACAGTGGATTCGGCTAGACGGGTGTTTTTCATGAAAGATTGGCGAGGGGGGACGAGAGATTGGAGTTCAGACGAGCACCTGCCATGGAAATAACGATAAAACAAGTATAGGCTTGCAACGTCTCTTCTGTGGGAGAGAGGTTGCAGGGTAGAGAAAAGGGCATCCCCCACTAAGCCACGAAGTCTATTTTGTACTCTGTTAAGGCAGGATAGGCTGTTTTTTGCAGCTCCTGCCCAGATATGGTAACAGTATTCCATCCTTGGACGTACTTGGCTTTTATATAGATAGAGAATTGCATAAGTAGTGAGATATCTTCTGGAGCAGTAGAAGGATCCCACCATCTTTCCAGCGACCTTGGCAACAGACTTGATGTACATGTTCCATTTCAGATCAGGAGTAAAGGTCAAACCCAGAAGCTTGTCAAAACATGGGGCCTCTCCCAGACGAGAGCCTATCACAATTGATGCCAGATGGAGATCAGAGTGTTGATGATGTAAGGATAGGAGTTTGGTTTTGGATGCATTAAAGGCAATCAGCCACATCTTCCCCCACTGAACCATGCGCTCGAGATCAGAGGAGAGAGAATCAGAGAGAAATTTGTCATTTACAGCCTTTGATGTGTTGCGGTAGATAGTCATGTCATCAGCATAGATGTCAACGAATGATTTAAGTATGTGTTTAGGGAGGTCATTGATGTAGACCAGGAAGAGAGTTGGGCCTAGGATTGACCCCTGAGGGACTCCAGCATTTATATTGCAGGCCTCCGATTTTTGTCCATCTACCACTACTCTTATGAGCCTATCAGAGAGAAATGATTTAATGATTGAGATTTGGTTTTGCAGCCTATAAAATTAGCTACTAAGGTGTCAAAATTTAAAAAAAAAAAGAAAAAAAAAAGTAGTTGACCTTGGTAGGAGTAAATCAACTAACTTCTGAGCATGCGTGCATATACATTTTCAGCTTGAAGTCGCCTAATAATCAGCTGTTTTATCCATCTGGCAATAACTTAAAATGTAACAAAAAGGGCTAAAGTGCTAAATAATGACAAAAGCTAGAGTGTTAAATGTTTTGGTTGTGATTTGATGGCATTGAAATCTTTTTTTATTTTTATTTTTTACTTTTAAAATTATTTCTGTATAAACTGGGTACAATATAATAATCCATAGAGGATTTGCTCTATAAAAATAAATACGAAATCTGTATGAGTTTGAATGTAATTAAGCAAATTTTGTGAATGGAGAAAATGACGGGTAGCCTGCTAGTACATAATATATATATATATATATATATATATATATATATTATCAGCCATTTTTTCCTTTTTTTTTTTTTTTTTTTTTAATAAAATACAAGTATAAATCTAATTTTTAAGAAAGCCAAAAATTTTTATTTAAATTATCTCTTGAAAATTACTAAACACATAAGAAAGGTAATTATTATAATTTTGTAAAATCACTCTAATTACTTACTGTTAATATTGACAAAACGATTGAATATATGTAGAAAAATAGGACAATAAAATTACAAATGAATTTAACCAAACATTAATATATTATGAGCCATTTAAAAATAGATACGTAAATTCAGCATACAAATAGCTGTGCATGGGGCTTTGTTCTATACTATGTCTACAGTATTTCAAGACTTGTGTGAATTAAATTAAATATCAGTGAGCCGTTTTTATAGCCGTATGGCTGTGATAAATGAAAAACTTTTGCGTTTCTTGATTTATAAGAAAGTTGATGTTTGATGTTCCAAAATGAAACCTTGCCGTTTTTGCCTACAAATTGACTAGATAGGGTGTGACTGTGTACATTGGGATAGTGAAGATACCCTTATCTTTATTGTTTTAACCAATATTTTACCCACCCTGATGCATTTACCATCTTCATGCAGGTGGAACCCACATCTGTTCACACAATTTGGGATGCACTGCTCCCTCCCTTTTTCTCCCTATGCCAAATCTCAAAAAGACAAAAAAAAAAACAAAACCCTGTTCTAAACAGTTTCTCCAAATATATTTTTTTCACCCTTTTCAAAGGTATAAACTTACTTTGATTTTATTAAGAAATTTGAGATTCTTAAATTATATAGTAGTATGAAGAATATACTTACGGCAAGCAAAGTATGCGGAAACTTTCGTTTCAGTCTAAGAGACCATTACAATAATATATGTAGTAACTAATTAAATATCGATGCTCAAAAAGCAGAATAAGTACATAATCATGTTTTTTGTTTAACTTTTTTGTTCTACTTTATTACTTATAGGTGAATGCTTGTATTTTTTGTGTAATGGTTGACACGTGTTTCATTGTATTGATAGGAGATATGGGCCTTTGTGCCATGAAAGAACTCAACTAATACACACACATATATGCACACGCATACGCACATACACACACACACACACACATATATATATATATTTATTTATTTATTTCATGTTGCATAAATTCTCGTTTTTGGGGTCAAAAGAAATCAACTAAAATGACAGATATGATATATATTTCATGGCTGAATAATTAATAACACAGACTGAAACCCTAGGTGTGCCAGATTCGAATCCAGTTCATTCCACATAAATACTGTTATACCTGACCTTGTGTCTAACCTAGAAAGAAGACAAATAGAATAATGGGCAATTTTGTAGAGCAAGTAGCAGTCTTGACCTTGCAATCAAAAACTAAGATCGAGTAAAATGGAACGAACCAAATAAATGCAAGAAAAAATAATTTAGAATGATCAATAATTTAAACAACTTTAATTTTTGATTTAACTTTTTTAATTTAAAATGAAAACTTTTTTTTATGCATTTATTCTACATAAGTAAAAATAAATTTAAATTACTTACCTTTTAATTTCTTTTTATTATAGAAATATTAATAACAGTTGTTTCATTGTTATTTTTCGACTTGTCAGGTTTGCCTCGGTTCGTTCCGTTTCACTCGATCTTAGTTTTTGATTGCAAGGTCAAGGCTGCTACTTGTAAGAGATTGCGGGTAGCATCCATCTTGAATATTTTTCATTCAATGTTTACACATTTTAACCGTGCATTTCTCGAGTTTCGATGAGCAAAATAAATTAACTTTTTTATATGAAATAACTCCTCATGTAATGTTTTAGATAAGAAACATTTTTAATGCCTACACGAACGTATTTTGTCATATCATCCAAAAACTCTAGTAACATTACCAAAAATTATTCTATATTTAAAAAAAAAAAAATTCATAAAGTACTATATTTTTTATATTACTAAAACAAATTCAAAATAATAAATGACATTTTATTTATTTTAAGCAAAAAATAATTAAGCATGCACAGATTTTTATATTTGACACTGTTTGCAGATTTCAAGTCTCCTTTAAAAAAAAAATTAGGTTGGTGCAAAAATGTCGTTTTTTTTGACGTTCAACTATATATACATAAAAACGACATTATTTTTGCACCAACTTGACAGAAAAAAACAAAACAAAGCAAAAATAACTTAGGAATTTAGTGACAATTTCTTCATGGATCAATTAATAAAACCCTCCGGATTCCACTGATTAATGGTAAACTCCCATCTGTGTTCTCTAACAGAAGATTTTTCGACAGAGCTTGTTTTTATTTAAGAGTTTAATTTTAGTAGACATTTCAACTAAAAAATAACTATTTTCTTAAATTAAAATCTGGTGCTACCAGATTAAGCTGCCTGAAGATATCGGCTTTCAGACGTAAAATGTGCCAAACATTAATGCTATTTTTTTCCCTTTTCCTTTGCAAAACTACATCATGTTCTTGCAAAGTCAAAAACAATTTTCTTCTCCAAAAACAACCAAATCAAATACCAAGAATAAATGTTTGAAGATATCACGAACTTGAAGTATAAAATCTTTTACCAAAATTATCGAATTTGCCATTAAAAATAACCCAGAAAGTGTTAATATGCCATAAAACAAAACAAGCAAACCAAACCTTATATTAAAGATTTATATTAAAGATTTAGAGAAATAGTAAATAACACAACATTGTAAACCTCTTGATCATTGGGCCGATCACGTGATAAAGACGCATGCACATAATGAAAAGGTTAACTTTTCGTAATGAGTTTTGTCCAAATGAATCCTGACCTCAGTGGCTAAGAGATTGAAAATGTGACAATACTTTCCTAGTTATATCATCTTTAATAAGAAAAAACTCCTTGTACTGAGTGAGAATGTTAGTACGTGAACTTAAATTTACATAAACTCTATCACGTATTGAGCACTCTCTCCTATAACGATAGCAACTACTGTAACCACATTTAACATCACGCACCCCTCCTCCCCCAACTTAATTTGAAAAATATAGAAATTAAATTATTTATACAAGTTAAGGGCGAGAAAATGATGTGGAAAAATTAATTTGAAGAATAAAAAAAAGAAGACAAACTGAGTCATAAGAGACACTGACAAGATGATATTGGAGGAGAAGGAGGATGGGGAGGAGTAGAGAGTATATCTTGAAAGGAAATAAAAATGAACGCAATAAGATATATTTCAATAAGCTTTGCATTTTTGGAATTCTTCACATGTTTGAGATTTTTTTTACTATGTTCTGGATAACCTGAATAGTTTCTGATCAAGCATAGATTAATAGCAATCAATAAAATAATTTTGGACATCTGTTAGAAATGATAATAGAAAAATAGTAAAATTTTGAAACACTATCTGTATATCTATGATATATACAGGCACATAGATTACTGTGTGTGTATGTATATATATTTTTTTTAATTTTTTTTTTTTATTCAATTTTCACCCCAAACAAGGCACAGTGCCACTTTGAAGCAGGGGGCTACTATTAGGGAATTAATTAGCGGGGTCATTATGAAGGGAGAAGAGTAGAAAGATGTTTGTTAACATTACACTTGAACTTCTGCATATCATTGCAGTTGGGAAAGCAGAATCCCGGAAGGGAGTTCCAAAGACCCGCAGTTCTGGGGAAGAAACTATTGGAGTAAAAGGCTTTCTTGCACCTAGGGATCTCCACTGTAAAGGGATGAGACTTAGTAGCTTGTCGGGTTTGTCGGGGGTAGTTACGTCGGGGAGGTACAAGTGTTTGCAGTTCGTCAGAGCATTCACCACTAAAGTATTTGTAGAACAGGCAGAGGGATGCAACATCTCGTCGATGGGACAGAGGTTGAAGCCCAGATGACAGTTCAGGACCTATCAGGTTTGCGACTCTTTTTTGAACCCTGTCCAGGAGCGAGAGACAAGCAGCAGATGCACCAGCCCAGATGTGACAACAGTACTCCATACATGGGCGAATGGTTGCCTTATAGAGGTATAGGATACTGGCAGGCGTAAGTAGTTTTCTAGCACAGTAGAGGGAGCCAACCTTCCTTGCAGCAGCCTTGGCAATGCTCTCAATGTATCTATTCCAGTTCATATTCCCTGTAAACGTTAGGCCGAGGAGTTTAAAAGAAGTACTTTCAGGCAATGTGTTCTTGGCCATTGCTATTGGTGGTAGAAAAGGTTTCTTGTAGTTATTGAAGGAAACAAGCTTAGTCTTAGCAGCATTGAATGAGACCAACCATTTTTGTCCCCATTCCACTACGGATTGGAGGTCATCCTCTAGTGTTTCTGCCATTTTCTTGGATATGTGTTCATTTGTTTTCCCCTCATATCTGTTATAGAGAGTGGTGTCATCGGCAAATATACCCATCTCCGAAACAATATTATCAGGGAGGTCGTTTATGAATATCAGGAACAATAGAGGTCCAAGGATAGACCCCTGAGGCACTCCCGCATTTATGTCATATTGTTTGGATGTACGTCCGTCGAGGACAACTTTGATTTTTCTATTACTTAAGAAGGATTTAATTACGTTATGAATTCTTCCAGTGATTCCATATGATCTAATTTTCCTTAGAAGACCATCGTGCCATACCCTGTCAAAAGCCTTAGATATATCAAGGGCCACCGCTCTACCCTCCCCTGTTTTATCCAATGAACGGTATATACGTTCAGAAACTACAGTTAAGATATCTGCTGTTGAACGGGCTTGCCTGAATCCATATTGTTTGTCAGTCAAGAGTTTAGCAGCTGTTAGGTGCTGGACTAGGGCTTTATTAACTAAGGACTCAAATATTTTGGCGAAAAGCGGGAGGAGGCTAATGGGGCGATAATTTAGTGGGTCAGTTCTTTCACCAGAATTCTTGAAGACTGGTACCACAGAGGCGGTTTTCCAGCAGTCGGGAAAACAAGATTCGTTAAGGCATTTATTGTAAAGTTTGGACAGAACTGGAGCAACCTCGGCAGAGCATTTTTTTAATAGCACAGCCGGGATGAGATCTGGTCCACATGCTTTAGAGGTGTCTAGGTTTTTTATAATAGCATGTACCTGAGAAGGGGTGATTTTCAAGTCGTCAAGTGTGGCGTCTGTTCGCAGAGGAAAATCAGGGAGTGAGTGGTGTACGGAGTTCAGTGTGGAGTTTGAGGCAAACCGACTGGCAAGCAGATTAGCCTTGTCAGTTGCCGTGCAAGCAACCTAATGATTGTTTGTTAGTGGGGGAATAATTGACTGTCCATTATTAACTACGCTGTTGTAGATTTTCCAAAAATCCCGGGTTCCTAATTTCTGTGCTTCGATGCGCTTTCTGGTGGTTTCAGAGTAATCTGACTTAGCTGTGTCTATCACTCTCTTACAATTATTTCTAGCTTCTATAAACTTCTGTTTATTTGAGCTGGACTTATGTCGGTTGAATCTGCGGAACGCATGCTGCCTTTGACAAATGGCAGCTGCACAAGCAGAAGTAAACCATTGGGGGGAGTGGGGCTTGCTATAGTATTTCCGTGCGGGAACATGTGCTTCAATAGCAGTTTTGAACCATTCAGTTGTCTCATTTGCACACTGTTCCGCTGGAAGAGTAAAGATATTTTGCCATAGGGCATCTCTGATGAGCTCCCTGATGGCTTCCCAATCAGCCTTTTTGTAATACCTCGTTGTTTTGAGTAGTGGGTCTTCAGTTTTAGGGCGAGAATTTAGGCTGATTTCTACCATTATCACAGCGTGATCAGCATTCCCGAGTGGGCTATGGGCATTTGTTGTACAGTCATTGGGAACTGTTGTCAGAAAGAGATCTAGAAGTGAGGCATGTTGATCGTGCTGGTCTGGGAAACGTGTCGGAAATGTAACCATCTGAGATAGGGAATGAGATATAGAGAAGCTATATGTGGCGCTACCAGCTACGTATATATATATATATATATATATATATATATATTGGGAGAAGTAATCAGAATCGAAAAGAATTGTGCCTATGTTCTGATGCCAAAAACAATTCCTTTGTCTTTATTTTTATGTGAGTTTGTTTAAGACATCTTCGACTGTTGGTAGTAATGTTAAAATAGTTTAAAAGCAATAAATATTTACTATCAGTAAAAATAAAATCCATACATTATCCCCCATGTGTATTTTTTATGTTTAAGAAAATATCTGCACATTTAAGATGTGTTTTTATTGGTAATCAGGGAAAAATAACAATTCCATAGTTAAATATTTAGAGATTTATAAAAGTCTGTACAGAATCTGTAATTGTATCAGCACCAGGAAAAAATATTGGAATTGTTCCATCACTATATACGAGGGGCGTGCAATAAGTAATGCCCCTGATCCACTTCCCATAGGAGTAGAGCGACGAAACTTGGCACAGTTATTAGTCTTTCTCTACATAGGAACCACCCAGAGTTATGCATTTCTCCCATCGTTTGATGCAGCTCTGGAGACCGTTTTTGTAGAACACCCTAGGTTGGTCCTCCAACCACGACGTGATTTCAGAAATCAATGCTGCATCATTTGGGAAACACTTTCCTTTAAAAAACAACTTCATGGCTGGGAAGAGGTGAAAGTCAGAGGGTGCAAGATCAGGAGAGTAGGGAGGATGGGGAGGATTTCATAACCACACGCCCGTGCTTCTGATCTGGCGACATGCGAGTTGTGGACCGGAGCGTTGTCCTGCAGGAGGAGGGTACCTTTGCTGATCTTGCCCCACCTCTTGATTTTGATAGCTTCCCTTAATTTCCTCAAAAGTGAAGCATAATAGGCTCCTGTAATTGTGATACCCTTTGCCAGGAAATCTGTCATCACTACTACGTCCTGGTCCCAGAAGACTGTGAGCATGACCTTGCCAGTGGAGGGCTGCACCCTTGCCTTTTTTGGAGGTGGTGAGTCCAAGTGCTTCCACTGCATTGACTGGGCTTTGGTCTCTGGATCATAGTGATAGACCCAGGTGTCATCCTGTGTAATCAGTCTTTTGAAAAACTTTGACTCATCTTCTAGGCACATCTCCAAATTCATCCTCAAGCACTCAATGTGTTCTCACTTCTGGAATGGTGTGAGCAACGTGGGAATCCATCTGGAAGACACCTTATGCATATGCAAATGGTCATGAATGATAGCTTCCACAGACCCTGTACTAATGTTGACATCTTGGGCTATTTGGTGAATAGTAATGCGCCGATCTTCCAAAATGACAACCTCAACTTGATAGACAGAGGCCTCATCAATGGCAGAAGGGGGGGGGGCGACCAGGTCTGGGAGCTGTTTCCACAGACTTCCGGCCATGTTTGAATTCACAATACCAGCATTTTACAAGGTCATATGATGGGACATTATCACCATAAGTTTCTTTCATTTCATCAAAAGTCTCCTGTGGTGTGCGTCCTTTCAAATACAAAAACCGGATCACTGCTCGACATTCAACAGGCTCCATTTCACAACTGACTCAGTTCAAACACCTGTAAAACAGAAACCACAATTAGTTCAGAGCTGTAATTTGCTACATAACCTGTAGAAATATAAATCATTGCACATGCAAAATTTCTGCTAGATATGACAACTGGAAGTGGGTCAGGGGCATTATTTATTACACATCTCTCGTTTATATATATATATATATATATATATATATATATATATATATATATATATGTTATTGGAGCATCACAATGGTGAAAGGAAAATTATTCCCAAGTAACATTGAGGTAAAACAACTCTGTTGTATAAATAATTGGATTCATTCAAAAGTATTGCAAAACAAAAATAAACAAATAAATATATCTATAAAATCAGGATACATTCCAGTACTCATGAGAGTTTTATTTATATTATATAGTAGCAAGTCTTGAAAATATATATGGCAATTAAGCTATGCAGAATTTTCTGCGTTCCATCCTCTTGAGGATTCGTCAGGCTGATGCATGGAATTAATGTTGCTTCATGTTTTTATATATCCACTTGGTGCTGTCTTTCCTAGTCAGCCTGACGAATTCTCACGAGGAAGAAATGTGGAAATTTCTGTGTAGCTTAATTGCCATATATATTTTCAAAACTGACTACCTAGTTCTATCAAACACTGTCAAAATAAATACTGAAAATATTTACATAAAATAATATATATATATATATATATATATATATATATCATCTACAGATATGTTTCACTATGTTACAGCTTGAGTCAGTTAAGATTCAAAGTTCTCATGCCATATTATTTTCAATTGGTCAGCAGGGCCAGGAATTTTGCCTCTGGATCAATGCACTTACCGACATATATAAAATACATAATGCTTATGTATTTTTTATGCACATATTTTCTGTGTTGTTGGTCACTAAGATAACTCTATTCTTATTCTATCTTGAAGAGTGTTGCTTTATATTGAATGGAAACCATTATTTTCCCCTACCAGAGAAGTCGGCCCATAAGTAGGAAGTGTCTTATGTATGTATTGTCTAAAATAGTTATAAAAATATAGCTGTTTCACTATATTAGCGTTCTTCAGCATGGTTAAGCATGACAAGTGTCTTTATACTGAAATTTAAAACCCAAATACCAGATCACTTCCAACTGTGTGAATTTGTTAGTTACCATTAATAGTTATGCAAAACACTTTGTAAAAACGGATAGAGAACTCCAAGATGACTGATATTTTTTCATAGAAACAATCAGATTTCTCTTCCTTGAGGTTTGTAATGATAGCACCTGAACTATTGATAAAAACGATTTTTATTATTTGGGTTATACAGACTATCACTCTCGAGTATTATTTTCACAATGATATGATGTAACTTCTGATATTCTTGTTGAACTCTGGAATTTTACTCTTAGAATTTGTGAATTCGCACAAAATTTCAAATGGAATTTTTTATTTAATCCACAAGGGTAGTATGCAGTCGTTCTGTCAGCCATGTATTTGAGTGTCGCCTGAATTGAAAATTGAACCATCACTCTTCAGAAGTATGTACCTAGCAAGTGAATTTTACCAAGTACTTTATCCACTACACCATGAGTCCTTGTGACTGTTTGAAATCAGATAGATCCCAAATCTCCATCGCTGGTAGATTCATACAATTTTCTATTTATAATTAAAATAAAATTAAAACATAGGCATTCATGAACAAAAAAGACAATCTCCAACACAGACCTTTACGATATTGGTGTGAAAACTCTAATACATAAATAATATCACTTCATTCTTCATAAAATGTTTCCGATGGAAGTTGGGGTGGGGGTTGAATTTTGATCTCTGCATAAGGCTTCATTTTCAGTATACCCCCCCCCCCTACATACACATAAGCAGGAGCAATGCTACAACATCTGTCTGAGATTATGAGAGTTAATCAGAATAACTGATGTAGGTATTGTGGATAGATTTCTAGATAATCCTTTTAGATTATTATGCTTTTGTTAACACCTGATGATCCTGACTCAACTTTTGTTTTATTTATTTTTCAAATTTCAACTTTGTCTTATATTAGAATTTTCTTTTGAACCAAGGTCAATGGTTCAAATAAGAAAATTTGAAAATAAACAAACAAAAAATGGCATTTCTTCAGATACTTCAATACATACACTTCAGGATCAACATAAGTAATAGGAACAACGTTATATATATGCAGACTGATTTTTAAGGACAGTCCGCAAAACGCACGCTTTATTTTTTTGCACATATTGTTAATCTGAATAGTCATATGCGTAGTCGGTATTCATTTCCTAACCACTGCAGAAAAATATGACAAAGGTGGAAAGCGGTGAGAATCAAGTCAGCACTCCTAAAGGAGGAGCACTATTAAAAATTGCTTTGGCAGCTCCGTCGGTATTACCCAATTGGGATGCCCCAGGTAGTAAGCAATAAATTTACTTCACCCCAAATAAGGGAGGCAAGACTTGAGGGGAGATGAACCTCCTACATCAACAAGAATGAATACCTCAGCGTGACAGATAAAAGGCCACCGAAATGACCCAGTTTCTGCTTGACTAATTTGTCAAGATCGGAACCTTAACTGGCAATGCGTAGTCAGTTTGCCTCTCTGTACTATCAGACAAACTCATCATACTAAAATGTGCCGACAAAGGACTACTGGTTGGGAACCATAATATTTCGTGGAAATCCTGATGATTAGCGGTGTTAAAAACCTATCAACATAATTTTGTGTTGTAAACAGTCTTTTTGACTATGTACAAAGTGTAGTATCTGTTTTGAGATTACACTTTGTGTATTCTGTCTGTCTATAATCAGTGAAAGAAATCCTTTTAAATTAAGGTAATTTTTATTTCTGTTCCAAGACAGAATCCCCTTTTTGGAAGATGTGGATTTTCTCCCACATATAAAAAAATCGACATTTTCTCTTGTCCCTTGGAAGCGGTGGGGCGAGGAGGGGGGGGACAAATAACTACAAACAGGCTGCAAAAGACGATGGATGACTCATTATCACCGAATAATTACGAGAATACGTGGAACAGCTATATGTGGTATGGTGGTATGTGTGTGTCTACATTTTACAAAGATGTTGAGTACTCTGAAAACGCATGCACCAGTACAGTCACCATCTTAAATTAAAAGTTAACAATAACGCTATACACTTTAAATTAAAGTTGTTCAACTTGTAAAACTGTCACAGTTGTTCTATGTCCGGTTACAGACTTATATATATCTACTGTTTTAGTCTAAAAAGACCTCGTCAGGCAACTATATATATATATATATACATAGTATAATGATGTCATATTCCTGTTTGTTTGTTCACAATTTGGTTAATATATACAAAAGGCACGCTGTTTTACGAATAGATTTTAATACTGAAAAGAACTCGTATCTTTTTTATTCCGGCATGATTTCTCTGTATACTATTTATTCAAAAGGAATCAACATTCAACAGATTATCTTATTTGCATATTACATTTAAGAAAATCTGTTTTGACAATTAGCTCATAATTTTTAATGGAAATTAGTAATCAATATTTTTCAAGTGTTCTATTTAGAAATATTATAAAGTTGATTTATTTAATTTATTTTTAATTTAATTTACATTTTAATTTATTTTTAATTATCAATATTACCAACATCATCTCTGTTTAAAAACAGAAGTTTCAATTAACTTAGGAGTTATTTCCCTTTAAGGTATGAGATTTTATTTCCCTGTTTGAATTTCATAGATGAAGATGCCTGTTTTATTCCTTCCAAAGTCCAAAATATGGTCAAAGGCATCACCACATTATCAAGGCCCAGAGGCCACTCAAGGATAAGGGTTAAAGAGTGTACAGTAGAAATTGGTCAATATAGTAATCATTAGTAATGAAAATTTGGTAAATTTAATAACTTATATGGAACGGCTCATCAAGAACTTATTTACTTTAGACTTGAACACAACCATATTGTAGTCAGCCGGAAAGCAGGAAAACGGAAGACAATTCCACAGGCGTGCAGTTCTAAGAAAGAAGCTTTGTTGATGGAATCTACGTTTAGGTTTAGGCACAGATAAAGAGTGGGGGAAATTATTGATAGTGTTTACAGCTAGACGAGTGTTTCTTGTGAAAGTTTGGCGAGGGGGGACCATAGATTGAAGCTCAGTTGAACACTTTCCATGAAAATAACGATACATCAGAGACAAACTCGCAACATCTCTTCTGTGAGATAGAGGTTGCAAGGAGGAGAAAAGGACATCTCCTACGAGGCTACAAAGTCTATTTTGAACTCTATCAAGGCAGGACAAGTCCTTTCTAGCAGCTCCTGCCCAGATGTGGCAACAGTATTCCATCCTTGGACGTACCTGGCTCTTATATAGGTAGAGAATAGCATCAGCAGTGAGATATCTACTGGATCGATAGAAAGATCCCACCATTTTTCCAGCGGCCTTGGCAACAGATTTGATATACGTGTTCCATTTAAGATCAGGAGTAATGGTCAAGCCCAGAAGCTTGTCAAAACTTGAGGCCTCCTGAAGACGAGAGCCATTCATTTCAATTGATGACAGATGTGAATTAGAATGTTGATGATGTAAAGAGAGAAGCTTGGTTTTAGATGCATTAAAAGTAACCAGCCACTCCTTTCCCCATTGTACTACGTGCTCAAGATCAGAGGAGAGAGAATTGGAGAGAACTTGGTCGTTTACTGTCTTAGATGTGGTACCATAAATGGTAGTGTCGTCAGCATAAATGTCTACAAATGATGTAAGGATATGATTTGGAAGATCATTAATGTAGATCAGGAAAAGAGTTGGGCCCAGGATGGATCCCTGAGGGACACCGGCATTAATACTGTGAGCTTCTGATTTTTGCCCCTCAACTACTACTCTTATGAACCTATCAGAAAGAAATGATTTAATAATTGAGAAGACTTTTCCAGCTATACCATAGCTAGCGATCTTATGAAGTAAACCTTTATGCCATACCCTATCAAAGGCTTTAGATATGTCAAGAGCAATTGCCCTAGAAAGATTGCCACCGCCGAGAGATTTGCTAATCCTATGCGATATAACTGTAAGGACATCTGCTGTAGATCTAGCAGAACGGAAACCATATTGAGTGTCACTAAGAAGGTTATTTTTGTTGAGATGTTTAATTACTTCTGTATTTAACACAGATTCTAGCAACTTACTCATGACGCACAGGAGACTTATTGGCCTGTACTGAGAGGGGGATGAGCGATCACCTGAATTCTTAAATACAGGGCATACTGATGAGATTTTCCAGGGAGATGGGAAACTATTCTCCTTAAGACAACGTTTAAACAGTTTTGTAAGTATGGGCGCTAATTCAGGTTGAAGTTTTTTGAGTACTATAATTGGAATACTATCAGGGCCAGATGCTTTACTCGAATCAAGGTTTTTGATTAGCTTCGCAACATCACGTACAGATATACGTATATCACATAGCTTGTTTTCTGATACAGGAGGAAATATTGGAGGTTGGCGGTCTTGGTCGCGAAGGGTAGAATTAGCTGCAAAGTTCTTGACAAAGAGTTTGGCTTTGTCTGATGCTGACGAGATTACCTCAGGTCCATTGATAATAGTGTGTGACTAAATTCTACACCTGATAATGTTTTTTAACTAGCAATGCCAGGTATGTACAGTTAGTAATATATTATTTCAGGTTAGAAGCATCCAAAAGTAAAAGCCATTTAATTTCAATAAGGTTGTTGATGGTGCTCAATAAAGAGAGCAAGTTATTTTATTCAATTTAGGTAAACAAAATTACCACAAAAGACTCCCTCAAGTAAGACCGGAGGCTTATTGTCGATGCCTTTTTAGACTGAAACAGTAGATTTATTGTAGCGACTAATGGTAATTTTGTTCATCTAAATTGAATAAAATAATATATATATTCTTGATGTATTATGTTTTGGGATTATGTTCTTTGTTCACTTTCTATTTGTTTTAAGAACAATACATATGGATTTCTGTATTTCAAGAAAGGAATCGATAATAAAGTTGTCAGATTATTGATCTTATTTTGCAAAGAATCAATAAGTTGAGAACAATATTTATTTGATAAAATGTATTTTTTTAAGTTGAAATTTTCAGTAAATGAAATAATTCTGTAGTGATTGCACAGATATGTCTGTAGCTTGAATATAAAGAAAAGTGCAAAGTTGATTCTCCATCGATTGATCTTGTGATCTTTCGTCTCTCGTTCTAATTGAATCCGATAAGTTTTTCTTTGGCTCTTCTTCTATCAAGATTTTGCGCTTAAAAAATTAAAAAAAAAAAAAATCTTACATCATTCCCTTTCAATTTTGATTGTAGGTCTTTCGATTTTTTCCCCCAGCAAATTGAATTAGGTTTATAAACTTTCAAGTTTTAAAAAAAAGAAAGAAAAAAAATGATGTCTTGTGTGTGTCACTTGCACATATATCTAACATATAAAGTTAGTTTTCATATTTTTTAAACTCAGACCTAAATAGCCATCTGGCTGACATATTGATAATTTATTCAAACTAGTCTATTTTCTCTTTCTTCTTCCATTGTTATAAGTAAAAAACATAATTTATTTAAATTCGATTTTTTCCTCTGAAAGTACTTATTCCTGATAATAATACTGTTAGACAAAAGGCTATCTTTAATAATAAAATTAATTTTAGACACTTTCCCTGATATTTTTGCAATTAAACTATTTACTTGCCAGGTTGTATTTGAGATATTTGAATACTTATTGATTAAACGAAACATTAATTCATAATGGCTTCTTTTTCTCCATATCCCCCATGAGGTAGAAGCAGTAGGTGCATTTCATTTTATAGAGGTCTCGTCCATAGGCCTAATCTTTTTTTTTAGTTTAATCTTTTAGTCCTTCTTCTTTCAAAATATGATGTAAGAATTACAATTTTATATCATAGTTCATATCTGAAAACTGTTAAATCTCCTTTTGTTTTAACTATTTTATGTACAATATACATAAAGATGACACCAGTAATCTATTCTGTTAATGAAATAATTAAAATTTAGTTTCCAGCAGTGCATATCTAAACACTGGTAAATGTATCTGTAGCATTAATTTTGAAGAACCTTTACATAAACATTTCGGGTGTAGAGTTTCAGGACTTCTAATGCGTGAGCAACAAACATACAATTGGCCATAAGAAAAACAAGGTGTCTTAAGATTAAGTCCAACAACTTTGAGGCTATATCCTCGAGCTTTATTTATAGACATGGCAAGACTAACTTTTATTGGGAATTCTAAACGCTTGAACTGAAATTGCATATCAGAAGGAATAAGGGGAATCTGAGGAATTAAGTTTCACCTTTAAAATTTCCAATTATTATAATGGCTTCCAGAACATTAGTTTTCAAGGATTTTATTGCTAACCGTGTGCCATTACAGTTTAGGCGAATCAAGATTTTGTAATAATATAACTGGAGCTCCTTCCTTCAATATCAGGTTTTGATGTGGCATTCCAGGCGGTTGTAGAGAATTTTACAGGAAATTCTACTGCCTGATCTTCATCAATAACACAATCAATGGATTGATAACTCTTGCAAAAGATTGACAATATCAAAGGCATCATTTCTAAGGGCAAAGATTGCTCTTTCCCAAAGCCATGCAACATTGTGGAAATTTTTTAGAAATATCTGGGGAAAACCTTAGTTATGAGGTCACAGATTGAATTTGCCGTCTGGCTACATGGTAATTTGTGCGATTAAATATTTCTATTCAATGCTATTGAACCAGTGCCAATGAAAAGGAAGTGATTTGAGAAAAGTGCTGCAGACTGATCATCAAATGTGTCTTCATAATTGTAAGAGTATCTTGTGCAGTTTCCGACGTGTAGGAGACGGGGAGTCTCGTCGTGGGCGGCGAAGCGTTTCACTGAAGAACCACGGCAACACACAGCGAGCCAACAAACAATGACAGCCACGGCGCAAAGGTAATTAACAAAGCTCAGCTGACTGCATGAATAGAAACGGAACCCAACGGTCACTAACGGAACCCAACGGTCACTGTACTGATCGCCACGAACGTCAGAACCCGACTGCCTCGCACCTCCAATGGACCGATTTTTATTCCTCAAGATGGCCTAGCTAATTTGCATCCCCGCGAGATCTCGCGCGATCCTGCGAGAATCCGTCTAATAAAAGCAGGCAGGCGCCATCTTGGAACTCTTTCTTCCGCTGCCCCGACCACAGGATCAGCCACCACCCCGCACGCCAGGCACACACGGACCCTCTTGCGCCGAGGGCTACGGTTAGTCTCACAATAATATTCCCCAAACTGAAAGCCAAAAATGTGGTTACCCCACAGTATTGTAGAAGTGCCGGATTTTCATATCACATTTTAAATGGAATGAAAGAATTCGGGACCAAATCCAAAGTTCAGTTCCCAAGGACAGCAGCATTTTGTTTTATAGATAAACCACTTGTTGCAGACTGGTTTTGCTAGACCTATCTTTCTTTTTTACCTTTGTAAGGGTAACTTATAGTAATATTCTAATTAAATATTAATAATGTAAAGTTCTGGTATAGGATGATTTTTGAATACGATGTACAAAGAATAGAATTATACTTACAATATTGTAATAACTTGGCAGCTGCCACCAACGCGGGGTGGCTGAACATAAACTTTATAAAATTTATTGTTTTTGAGCAGATTAAAATATTATTGAATTTCGTTTAAAAATAATGGACAAGAGAACTTCTGTTTATGTTTAATGATTGCTTTCATGTCAAACTTCCATTGGTTGTTTTCATTCTAGTGGTGGTTTTTAGATTGTAAATGTCGACTTTTATTTGTTTTCGGGTATGTTGACAATGAATATCACAGTTAAATCTGGGGCCGTAAGATGTTTGCCAGATATGAAAACATGCTATCCAACGTAAAAGCTAATGTAATTTCTGGCAGCCATTTTGTTTTCAAACTGAGTAGTTAGTAATGCGCATGTGTGTAACTGCAGCAGACAACAAAGCAACACTCCGCCCAAATGGAAAAAATGGGGTGTTTATTCCGAAAGCTGTTCCTAACATAGGGATGGTTGGGGGTGTTTATTCGGAAAGTCATTACATATGTGCATTATACTAACTCTTTGGTTGTAAAAAAAATGGCTGCCAGATATTACATTAGCTTTTACGTTGGATAATGTTTTAATATCTGGTAAACGACTTATCAGCCCCAACTTTAACTATAATATTCATTGTCAGCATACTCGAAAACTTAGAAAAGTCAACATTTTGAATGTGAACGGTGAGTTGTAGTTAATCTAAAAAAAAAAAAAAAAAAACTACTGAAAAATTTGTATTTTAATCAGATCTATTAAGTGTTATTGAAATTAATATTTGTTTTCTCAAAATTTAATGATTATTTATATTAGTTACGAAAATTTCTTATTTGTATTGAAATAAACCTATATTTTGTGTTCTCATAATTTTCTTAAAAATATTTGAATTCAGTAAAAATGTTAAAAACTTTCTTACAAAAAACAAAAACAAAAAAAAAAAAAACCCACAACACGTGCAATCGAAAACTTCAGAATTTTAGTTTGAAATTAATATTTGTTTATCTAATCGATGAATAAATAATAAAAAAAGATATATAGGCAGGTCTTCGTCTTATTTCTTTAAGAATAGAAAAGCATAAATTATTTTTAGAAAAAGAAGTTATTTAAAGCAAAGGAAAAGCTATCTAGAAGAAAGAAAATTATCTAACGGGAACAATAATAATAATTCAAAGAAAAATAACATTAAAGTTACATATTTCAAATTTCAGAATTATAAACAATCCTTGGTGATTAATTACTATTTCCTGTTAATTTCAGTGTTACATGACCAGTAGTTTTACCTGTTAAATCTTAAAACACACGCACACATACATCTAGTGTTTTATTTATATACATTGTTTCCCATGATACTAGGTAATATTAAAAACAAAAAGTTTCAACTTCCACTTACTCGTGTGTTTATATTAGATTATATAACAAAGCCAGCCACTCGACAACTGTCAACTCTAAAATTGCATGCGCCGTGGATTTCCTTCCCCATCTAATCCTTGCTGTGTTGACTCTAGTGTACAGCGATCTTTTCTTTGCTCTCGATCTGCTTGTCTCTTTCCTTTGCTCTCGATCTGCTTGTCTCTTTCCTTTGCTCTCGATCTGCTTGTCTCTCTCCTTTGCTCTCGATCTCTCTCTCCTTTGCTCTCGATCTCTCTCTCCTTTGCTCTCGATCTCTCTCTCCTTTGCTCTCGATCTCTCTCTCCTTTGCTCTCGATCTCTCTCTCCTTTGCTCTCGATCTCTCTCTCCTTTGCTCTCGATCTCTCTCTCCTTTGCTCTCGATCTCTCTCTCCTTTGCTCTCGATCTCTCTCTCCTTTGCTCTCGATCTCTCTCTCCTTTGCTCTCGATCTCTCTCTCCTTTGCTCTCGATCTCTCTCTCTCCTTTGCTCTCGATCTCTCTCTCTCCTTTGCTCTCGATCTCTCTCTCTCCTTTGCTCTCGATCTCTCTCTCTCCTTTGCTCTCGATCTCTCTCTCTCCTTTGCTCTCGATCTCTCTCTCTCCTTTGCTCTCGATCTCTCTCTCTCCTTTGCTCTCGATCTCTCTCTCTCCTTTGCTCTCGATCTCTCTCTCTCCTTTGCTCTCGATCTCTCTCTCTCCTTTGCTCTCGATCTCTCTCTCTCCTTTGCTCTCGATCTCTCTCTCTCCTTTGCTCTCGATCTCTCTCTCTCCTTTGCTCTCGATCTCTCTCTCTCCTTTGCTCTCGATCTCTCTCTCTCCTTTGCTCTCGATCTCTCTCTCTCCTTTGCTCTCGATCTCTCTCTCTCCTTTGCTCTCGATCTCTCTCTCTCCTTTGCTCTCGATCTCTCTCTCTCCTTTGCTCTCGATCTCTCTCTCTCCTTTGCTCTCGATCTCTCTCTCTCCTTTGCTCTCGATCTCTCTCTCTCCTTTGCTCTCGATCTCTCTCTCTCCTTTGCTCTCGATCTCTCTCTCTCCTTTGCTCTCGATCTCTCTCTCTCTCCTTTGCTCTCGATCTCTCTCTCTCTCCTTTGCTCTCGATCTCTCTCTCTCTCCTTTGCTCTCTCTCTCTCTCTCTCTCCTTTGCTCTCGATCTCTCTCTCTCTCCTTTGCTCTCGATCTCTCTCTCTCCTTTGCTCTCGATCTCTCTCTCTCCTTTGCTCTCGATCTCTCTCTCTCCTTTGCTCTCGATCTCTCTCTCTCCTTTGCTCTCGATCTCTCTCTCTCCTTTGCTCTCGATCTCTCTCTCTCCTTTGCTCTCGATCTCTCTCTCTCCTTTGCTCTCGATCTCTCTCTCTCCTTTGCTCTCGATCTCTCTCCTTTGCTCTCGATCTCTCTCTCTCCTTTGCTCTCGATCTCTCTCTCTCCTTTGCTCTCGATCTCTCTCTCTCCTTTGCTCTCGATCTCTCTCTCTCCTTTGCTCTCGATCTCTCTCTCTCCTTTGCTCTCGATCTCTCTCTCTCCTTTGCTCTCGATCTCTCTCTCTCCTTTGCTCTCGATCTCTCTCTCTCCTTTGCTCTCGATCTCTCTCTCTCCTTTGCTCTCGATCTCTCTCTCTCCTTTGCTCTCGATCTCTCTCTCTCCTTTGCTCTCGATCTCTCTCTCTCCTTTGCTCTCGATCTCTCTCTCTCCTTTGCTCTCGATCTCTCTCTCTCCTTTGCTCTCGATCTCTCTCTCTCCTTTGCTCTCGATCTCTCTCTCTCCTTTGCTCTCGATCTCTCTCTCTCCTTTGCTCTCGATCTCTCTCTCTCCTTTGCTCTCGATCTCTCTCTCTCCTTTGCTCTCGATCTCTCTCTCTCCTTTGCTCTCGATCTCTCTCTCTCCTTTGCTCTCGATCTCTCTCTCTCCTTTGCTCTCGATCTCTCTCTCTCCTTTGCTCTCGATCTCTCTCTCTCCTTTGCTCTCGATCTCTCTCTCTCCTTTGCTCTCGATCTCTCTCTCTCCTTTGCTCTCGATCTCTCTCTCTCTCCTTTGCTCTCGATCTCTCTCTCTCTCCTTTGCTCTCGATCTCTCTCTCTCTCCTTTGCTCTCGATCTCTCTCTCTCTCCTTTGCTCTCGATCTCTCTCTCTCTCCTTTGCTCTCGATCTCTCTCTCTCTCCTTTGCTCTCGATCTCTCTCTCTCTCCTTTGCTCTCGATCTCTCTCTCTCTCCTTTGCTCTCGATCTCTCTCTCTCTCTCTCCTTTGCTCTCGATCTCTCTCTCTCTCTCTCCTTTGCTCTCGATCTCTCTCTCTCTCTCTCCTTTGCTCTCGATCTCTCTCTCTCTCTCTCCTTTGCTCTCGATCTCTCTCTCTCTCTCTCCTTTGCTCTCGATCTCTCTCTCTCTCTCTCCTTTGCTCTCGATCTCTCTCTCTCTCTCTCCTTTGCTCTCGATCTCTCTCTCTCTCTCCTTTGCTCTCGATCTCTCTCTCTCTCTCTCCTTTGCTCTCGATCTCTCTCTCTCTCTCTCCTTTGCTCTCGATCTCTCTCTCTCTCTCTCCTTTGCTCTCGATCTCTCTCTCTCTCTCTCCTTTGCTCTCGATCTCTCTCTCTCTCTCTCCTTTGCTCTCGATCTCTCTCTCTCTCTCTCCTTTGCTCTCGATCTCTCTCTCTCTCTCTCCTTTGCTCTCGATCTCTCTCTCTCTCTCTCCTTTGCTCTCGATCTCTCTCTCTCTCTCTCCTTTGCTCTCGATCTCTCTCTCTCTCTCTCCTTTGCTCTCGATCTCTCTCTCTCTCTCTCCTTTGCTCTCGATCTCTCTCTCTCTCTCTCCTTTGCTCTCGATCTCTCTCTCTCTCTCTCTCCTTTGCTCTCGATCTCTCTCTCTCTCTCTCTCTCCTTTGCTCTCGATCTCTCTCTCTCTCTCTCTCTCTCCTTTGCTCTCGATCTCTCTCTCTCTCTCTCTCTCCTTTGCTCTCGATCTCTCTCTCTCTCTCTCTCTCCTTTGCTCTCGATCTCTCTCTCTCTCTCTCTCCTTTGCTCTCGATCTCTCTCTCTCTCTCTCTCCTTTGCTCTCGATCTCTCTCTCTCTCTCTCCTTTGCTCTCGATCTCTCTCTCTCTCTCTCCTTTGCTCTCGATCTCTCTCTCTCTCTCTCCTTTGCTCTCGATCTCTCTCTCTCTCTCTCCTTTGCTCTCGATCTCTCTCTCTCTCTCTCTCCTTTGCTCTCGATCTCTCTCTCTCTCTCTCCTTTGCTCTCGATCTCTCTCTCTCTCTCTCCTTTGCTCTCGATCTCTCTCTCTCTCTCCTTTGCTCTCGATCTCTCTCTCTCTCTCTCCTTTGCTCTCGATCTCTCTCTCTCTCTCTCCTTTGCTCTCGATCTCTCTCTCTCTCTCTCCTTTGCTCTCGATCTCTCTCTCTCTCTCTCCTTTGCTCTCGATCTCTCTCTCTCTCTCTCCTTTGCTCTCGATCTCTCTCTCTCTCTCTCTCCTTTGCTCTCGATCTCTCTCTCTCTCTCTCTCTCTCCTTTGCTCTCGATCTCTCTCTCTCTCTCTCTCTCTCCTTTGCTCTCGATCTCTCTCTCTCTCTCTCTCTCTCCTTTGCTCTCGATCTCTCTCTCTCTCTCTCTCTCTCTCCTTTGCTCTCGATCTCTCTCTCTCTCTCTCTCTCTCCTTTGCTCTCGATCTCTCTCTCTCTCTCTCTCTCTCCTTTGCTCTCGATCTCTCTCTCTCTCTCTCTCTCTCCTTTGCTCTCGATCTCTCTCTCTCTCTCTCCTTTGCTCTCGATCTCTCTCTCTCTCTCTCCTTTGCTCTCGATCTCTCTCTCTCTCTCTCCTTTGCTCTCGATCTCTCTCTCTCTCTCTCCTTTGCTCTCGATCTCTCTCTCTCTCTCTCCTTTGCTCTCGATCTCTCTCTCTCTCTCTCCTTTGCTCTCGATCTCTCTCTCTCTCTCTCCTTTGCTCTCGATCTCTCTCTCTCTCTCTCCTTTGCTCTCGATCTCTCTCTCTCTCTCCTTTGCTCTCGATCTCTCTCTCTCTCTCTCCTTTGCTCTCGATCTCTCTCTCTCTCTCTCTCCTTTGCTCTCGATCTTTCTCTCTCTCTCTCCTTTGCTCTCGATCTCTCTCTCTCTCTCTCCTTTGCTCTCGATCTCTCTCTCTCTCTCTCCTTTGCTCTCGATCTCTCTCTCTCTCTCTCCTTTGCTCTCGATCTCTCTCTCTCTCTCTCTCCTTTGCTCTCGATCTCTCTCTCTCTCTCTCTCCTTTGCTCTCGATCTCTCTCTCTCTCTCTCTCTCCTTTGCTCTCGATCTCTCTCTCTCTCTCTCTCTCCTTTGCTCTCTCTCTCTCTCTCTCTCTCTCTCTCTCCTTTGCTCTCGATCTCTCTCTCTCTCTCTCTCCTTTGCTCTCGATCTCTCTCTCTCTCTCCTTTGCTCTCGATCTCTCTCTCTCTCTCTCCTTTGCTCTCGATCTCTCTCTCTCTCTCTCCTTTGCTCTCGATCTCTCTCTCTCTCTCCTTTGCTCTCGATCTCTCTCTCTCTCTCTCTCTCCTTTGCTCTCGATCTCTCTCTCTCTCTCTCTCTCCTTTGCTCTCGATCTCTCTCTCTCTCTCTCTCTCCTTTGCTCTCGATCTCTCTCTCTCTCTCTCTCTCCTTTGCTCTCGATCTCTCTCTCTCTCTCTCTCTCCTTTGCTCTCGATCTCTCTCTCTCTCTCTCTCTCCTTTGCTCTCGATCTCTCTCTCTCTCTCTCTCTCCTTTGCTCTCGATCTCTCTCTCTCTCTCTCTCTCCTTTGCTCTCGATCTCTCTCTCTCTCTCTCCTTTGCTCTCGATCTCTCTCTCTCTCTCTCCTTTGCTCTCGATCTCTCTCTCTCTCTCCTTTGCTCTCGATCCCTCTCTCTCTCTCTCTCCTTTGCTCTCGATCTCTCTCTCTCTCTCTCTCCTTTGCTCTCGATCTCTCTCTCTCTCTCTCCTTTGCTCTCGATCTCTCTCTCTCTCTCTCTCTCTCCTTTGCTCTCGATCTCTCTCTCTCTCTCTCTCTCTCCTTTGCTCTCGATCTCTCTCTCTCTCTCTCTCTCTCCTTTGCTCTCGATCTCTCTCTCTCTCTCTCTCTCTCCTTTGCTCTCGATCTCTCTCTCTCTCTCTCCTTTGCTCTCGATCTCTCTCTCTCTCTCTCCTTTGCTCTCGATCTCTCTCTCTCTCTCTCCTTTGCTCTCGATCTCTCTCTCTCTCTCTCCTTTGCTCTCGATCTCTCTCTCTCTCTCTCCTTTGCTCTCGATCTCTCTCTCTCTCTCTCCTTTGCTCTCGATCTCTCTCTCTCTCTCTCCTTTGCTCTCGATCTCTCTCTCTCTCTCTCCTTTGCTCTCGATCTCTCTCTCTCTCTCTCTCCTTTGCTCTCGATCTCTCTCTCTCTCTCTCTCCTTTGCTCTCGATCTCTCTCTCTCTCTCTCTCTCTCGATTTGCTCTCGATCTCTCTCTCTCTCTCTCCTTTGCTCTCGATCTCTCTCTCTCTCTCTCCTTTGCTCTCGATCTCTCTCTCTCTCTCTCCTTTGCTCTCGATCTCTCTCTCTCTCTCTCTCCTTTGCTCTCGATCTCTCTCTCTCTCTCTCTCCTTTGCTCTCGATCTCTCTCTCTCTCTCTCTCTCCTTTGCTCTCGATCTCTCTCTCTCTCTCTCTCTCCTTTGCTCTCGATCTCTCTCTCTCTCTCTCTCTCCTTTGCTCTCGATCTCTCTCTCTCTCTCTCTCTCCTTTGCTCTCGATCTCTCTCTCTCTCTCTCCTTTGCTCTCGATCTCTCTCTCTCTCTCTCCTTTGCTCTCGATCTCTCTCTCTCTCTCTCCTTTGCTCTCGATCTCTCTCTCTCTCTCTCCTTTGCTCTCGATCTCTCTCTCTCTCTCTCTCTCCTTTGCTCTCGATCTCTCTCTCTCTCTCTCTCTCCTTTGCTCTCGATCTCTCTCTCTCTCTCTCTCTCCTTTGCTCTCGATCTCTCTCTCTCTCTCTCTCTCCTTTGCTCTCGATCTCTCTCTCTCTCTCTCTCTCCTTTGCTCTCGATCTCTCTCTCTTTCTCTCTCTCCTTTGCTCTCGATCTCTCTCTCTCTCTCTCTCTCCTTTGCTCTCGATCTCTCTCTCTCTCTCTCCTTTGCTCTCGATCTCTCTCTCTCTCTCTCCTTTGCTCTCGATCTCTCTCTCTCTCTCTCCTTTGCTCTCGATCTCTCTCTCTCTCTCTCCTTTGCTCTCGATCTCTCTCTCTCTCTCTCCTTTGCTCTCGATCTCTCTCTCTCTCTCTCCTTTGCTCTCGATCTCTCTCTCTCTCTCCTTTGCTCTCGATCTCTCTCTCTCTCTCCTTTGCTCTCGATCTCTCTCTCTCTCCTTTGCTCTCGATCTCTCTCTCTCTCCTTTGCTCTCGATCTCTCTCTCTCTCCTTTGCTCTCGATCTCTCTCTCTCCTTTGCTCTCGATCTCTCTCTCTCCTTTGCTCTCGATCTCTCTCTCTCCTTTGCTCTCGATCTCTCTCTCTCCTTTGCTCTCGATCTCTCTCTCTCCTTTGCTCTCGATCTCTCTCTCTCCTTTGCTCTCGATCTCTCTCTCTCCTTTGCTCTCGATCTCTCTCTCTCCTTTGCTCTCGATCTCTCTCTCTCCTTTGCTCTCGATCTCTCTCTCTCCTTTGCTCTCGATCTCTCTCTCTCCTTTGCTCTCGATCTCTCTCTCTCCTTTGCTCTCGATCTCTCTCTCTCCTTTGCTCTCGATCTCTCTCTCTCCTTTGCTCTCGATCTCTCTCTCTCCTTTGCTCTCGATCTCTCTCTCTCCTTTGCTCTCGATCTCTCTCTCTCCTTTGCTCTCGATCTCTCTCTCTCCTTTGCTCTCGATCTCTCTCTCTCCTTTGCTCTCGATCTCTCTCTCTCCTTTGCTCTCGATCTCTCTCTCTCCTTTGCTCTCGATCTCTCTCTCTCCTTTGCTCTCGATCTCTCTCTCTCCTTTGCTCTCGATCTCTCTCTCTCCTTTGCTCTCGATCTCTCTCTCTCCTTTGCTCTCGATCTCTCTCTCTCCTTTGCTCTCGATCTCTCTCTCTCCTTTGCTCTCGATCTCTCTCTCTCCTTTGCTCTCGATCTCTCTCTCTCCTTTGCTCTCGATCTCTCTCTCTCCTTTGCTCTCGATCTCTCTCTCTCCTTTGCTCTCGATCTCTCTCTCTCTCCTTTGCTCTCGATCTCTCTCTCTCTCCTTTGCTCTCGATCTCTCTCTCTCTCCTTTGCTCTCGATCTCTCTCTCTCTCCTTTGCTCTCGATCTCTCTCTCTCTCTCTCCTTTGCTCTCGATCTCTCTCTCTCTCTCTCCTTTGCTCTCGATCTCTCTCTCTCTCTCTCCTTTGCTCTCGATCTCTCTCTCTCTCTCTCCTTTGCTCTCGATCTCTCTCTCTCTCTCTCCTTTGCTCTCGATCTCTCTCTCTCTCTCCTTTGCTCTCGATCTCTCTCTCTCTCTCTCCTTTGCTCTCGATCTCTCTCTCTCTCTCTCCTTTGCTCTCGATCTCTCTCTCTCTCCTTTGCTCTCGATCTCTCTCTCTCTCTCCTTTGCTCTCGATCTCTCTCTCTCTCTCTCCTTTGCTCTCGATCTCTCTCTCTCTCTCTCCTTTGCTCTCGATCTCTCTCTCTCTCTCTCCTTTGCTCTCGATCTCTCTCTCTCTCTCTCCTTTGCTCTCGATCTCTCTCTCTCTCTCTCCTTTGCTCTCGATCTCTCTCTCTCTCTCTCTCCTTTGCTCTCGATCTCTCTCTCTCTCTCTCTCCTTTGCTCTCGATCTCTCTCTCTCTCTCTCTCTCCTTTGCTCTCGATCTCTCTCTCTCTCTCTCTCTCCTTTGCTCTCGATCTCTCTCTCTCTCTCTCTCTCCTTTGCTCTCGATCTCTCTCTCTCTCTCTCTCTCCTTTGCTCTCGATCTCTCTCTCTCTCTCTCTCTCCTTTGCTCTCGATCTCTCTCTCTCTCTCTCTCTCCTTTGCTCTCGATCTCTCTCTCTCTCTCTCTCTCCTTTGCTCTCGATCTCTCTCTCTCTCTCTCTCTCCTTTGCTCTCGATCTCTCTCTCTCTCTCTCTCTCCTTTGCTCTCGATCTCTCTCTCTCTCTCTCTCTCCTTTGCTCTCGATCTCTCTCTCTCTCTCTCTCTCCTTTGCTCTCGATCTCTCTCTCTCTCTCTCTCTCCTTTGCTCTCGATCTCTCTCTCTCTCTCTCTCTCCTTTGCTCTCGATCTCTCTCTCTCTCTCTCCTTTGCTCTCGATCTCTCTCTCTCTCTCTCCTTTGCTCTCGATCTCTCTCTCTCTCTCTCCTTTGCTCTCGATCTCTCTCTCTCTCTCTCCTTTGCTCTCGATCTCTCTCTCTCTCTCTCCTTTGCTCTCGATCTCTCTCTCTCTCTCTCCTTTGCTCTCGATCTCTCTCTCTCTCTCTCCTTTGCTCTCGATCTCTCTCTCTCTCTCTCCTTTGCTCTCGATCTCT